>NC_140247.1:20170867-20178367 GCF_949987555.1 Borostomias antarcticus | reverse complement strand
CCCCCCTCCCCCTTCCCCCTCCTCCCTCCTACTCCCCCATCACCCCTCCTCCTCCCCACTCCCCCTTCCCCCTCCTCCCTCCTACTCCCCCCTCCTCCTCCCCCCCTCCCCCCTTCACCCCTCCTCCCCCTCCTCCTCCTCCCCCTCCCCCTTCCCCCTCCTCCCTCCTACTCCCCCATCACCCCCCCTCCCCCCTTCTCCCTCCTCTGGAAGCTTGAGCTCTGCACAAGTCCTGGTTAACAACGGGAAAGGCTGTGGCGTTTCACACGCACACACACACACACACACACACACACACACACACACGCACACACACACACACACACACACACACACTCATGTGAGGCTGGGAGCATCTGAGAGAGAGAGAGAGAGAGAGAGAGAGAGACAGAGACATCCATCTAATGAAGACATGAGAAGGTCTCACTTAAGGTCAGAATCAGTCAGAATCAGTCAGAATCAGACAGAATCAGTCAGAATCAGACATAATCAGTTGTTGAATCGCACATTGTCTCTACAGTACAGCAGACATCCCGTTGGTAGGAGGATATAATCTTATAACCATGGAAAGCATAGACAGTGATAGAAAACCAGGAGCCTCTCTAAGCAGTTTCATGTTATCCGTGAAGCTGCTCTTACACTCGAACAGATGAGGGAGGAGGGTTGGGAGGGAGGGAGGGAGGGAGGGATGGATGAGGATGGTGGAGGATAGATGGATAGAGTGATCCTCATTACAGCTGTTAGACGAACCCGCCTCCCTCCCTCCTCCTCTGTGCTCTGCTCCCCACCCTGCTGTGTTCAGGGGACACGCCTCCCTCCCTCCCTCCCTCCCTCCTCCTCTGTGCTCTGCTCCCCGCCCTGCTGTGTTCAGGGGACATGCCTCCCTCCCTCCCTCCCTCCCTCCTCCTCTGTGCTCTGCTCCCCGCCCTGCTGTGTTCGGGGGACACGCCTCCCTCCCTCCCTCCCTCCCTCCCTCCTCCTCTGTGCTCTGCTCCCCGCCCTGCTGTGTTCGGGGGAGACCCCCTGCTCTCATAACAGCTTCATTAGCAACAAAAACACACAAACAAACCAAGCAGCCACTGAACATCTCCTAACACTGAACATCCCCACGCCCTCCTAACACTGAACATCTCTACACCCCCCTAACACTGAACATCCCCTCCTAACACTGAACATCGGGGGCGGCTGTAGCTCAGTTGGTAGAGAGGGTCGTTCAATGATCGAAGGGTCAGTGGTTCGAATCCCAGCTCCGACTGTCCACATGTCGAAGTGTCCTTGAGCAAGACACCTAACCCCAAATTGCTCCCAATGAGCAGGTTAGCACCTTGCATGGCAGCTACCGCCATTGGTGTGTGAATGTGTGTGTGTGAATGGGTGAATGAGAGGCCATTGTAAAGCGCTTTGAGGGCCGCTAAGGTGGAAAAGCACTATATAAGTGCAGTCCATTTATCCCCTCCTAACACTGAACATCCCCACGCCATCCTAACACTGAACACTGAACATCCCCACGTCCTCCTAACACTGAATACTGAACATCCCCACGCCCTCAACATCCCCACGTCCTCCTAACACTGAACACTGAACATCCCCACGCCCTCAACATCCCCACGCCCTCCTAACACTGAACATCCCCACGCCATCCTAACACTGAACACTGAACATCCCCACGCCCTCCTAACACTGAATACTGAACATCCCCACGCCCTCAACATCCCCACGTCCTCCTAACACTGAACACTGAACATCCCCACGCCCTCCTAACACTGAATACTGAACATCCCCACGCCCTCAACATCCCCACGTCCTCCTAACACTGAACACTGAACATCCCCACGCCCTCAACATCCCCACGCCCTCCTAACACTGAACACTGAACATCCCCACGCCCTCAACATCCCCACGTCCTCCTAACACTGAACACTGAACATCCCCACGCCCTCAACATCCCCACGCCCTCCTAACACTTGAACATCCCCACGCCGTGCTTGTGAATCAGCGTGGGTTTAATATGTTACTTTTTTAATGGGATTCATGCTTCTCGATCTCAGGGGCGCGATGTTTTTAATCTGTCATTATTGACTTGATTGGTTTAGGTGTGTTTGCGCACCCGTACTCCGTACAGTATCTGGCGTTGTAATATTACAGTACACACACGAGGGACACAGTGAAGCCGGCAGAACGCCAAGCTCAGATCTACAGTATTTGGGTTTTTATTACAAATGGTGGATTATAACAAGATTGTTGAATAAGGTGTTTATGCTCTGTATCCATATGCAAATTACTATACGGCAATGTGAGCTTCTCAGATCACCACTGCGTTATATCATGCATTTATACTATACATGGCGCGTGCACCACTTTAACATACAATACGTATAGATCATGCAGTGTTCATAACTGTGTGTGTGTGTGTGTGTGTGTGTGTGTGCGCGTGTGTGTGGTAACAGAGTGAAACGTGAGAGTAGCTGGTGAATCTCACTCCTCTAAAGAGCGCTGAAAGTCTCTCCAAGAGAGACGTCCCTATTGGCGTAACTGTCAGCGTGTCCGCCTCACAAGCAGGAGAGCTTGTGGGACGTGGGTTCGAATCCCGCCCTGGGCGAGCCCTTAACACAACGCAGAAGAGTTCGACGGTTACATGTGCGTGTGTGTGAGTGTGCGTGTGCATGTGTGTGTGGTGTACAGATGATGAATAAGGTCATGTAATATTAGCCTGAATGTTTGAACATGTCTGTGTGTGTGTGTGTGTGTGTGTGTGTGTGTGCGTGTGTGCGTGTGTGTGTGTGCGCGTGCATGTGTGTGTGGTGTACAGATGATGAATAAGGTCACTCGGTAAGGTTTATGGGATATATGCGTAATGTTAGCCTGAATGGAATATGTGTGTGTGGTGTGTGTGTGCATGTGCAGCTGTGTGTGTGGTGTTCAGATGATGAATAAGGTCACTCGGTAAGGTTTATGGGATATATGCGTAAGGTTAGGCTGAACGATGAATGTGTGTGTGTGTGTGTGTGTGTGTGTGTGTATGGGATATGTGTAGTATTAGGCTGAACGATGGTTGAATGTGTGTGTGGTTCTGCTGTAGCAGGCAGCCCCTCCCCTCTGACCTTCACTAGAGTCCTGCTAGAACTCTCCTCGTTACACCCTTAATTAATGGACCCCATCAGAAGCACTCCACACACACACACACACACACACACACACACACACACACACACACACACTACAATCGTTCTCACTTGTTCTTTTTCTGTCTCCTATCGTTTTCACTATTCTCTCTCTCTCTCCCTCTCTCTCTCTCTCTCTCTCTCTCTCTCTCTGTCTCTCTGTCTCTCTCTTCATGTCTGTCTGCTAATGAGAGACATGTTCAATGAGACTCAGTACACATGTTCTTCACAGTATGCACGTGTGAAGCACCAGCAGTAGTAGTGTGTGTGTGTGTGTGTGTGTGTGTGTGTGTGTGTGTATGTGTGTGTGTGTGCATCAGTCTCCTGCTGCCTGAACCCTGAACCCACCCACTAACCTGAACCCACCCTCTACCCTGGACTGAACCCTGAAGGAGAGGGAGAGAGGAGAGCGGTGAAGAGGAGAGGGGGAGAGGAGGAGAGGAGAGGAGAAGAGGTATGGGAAAGGGGTAAAGAGTGGAGAGGAGAGGAGGAGTGGAGAGGAGGAGAGGACAAAGAGGAGAGAAGGGGAGGAGAAGAGAGGAGAGAGGGAACACTGGGCCAAAAAGCCCATCATCTTAACGACCAGCAGTGACCCTCAGAGAAGTAGAGATCAGCCAACAGCGCCTACAGCATGAAACCAGCTCTCCATCCATACTAGACTTGGCCCCATCCAAATGAGTTACCTCCCTGAGTCCCTTCCTGGCTCCATTTTATATATTTTAATCTATTTAACTACCAACAGTGGACATTTTACATACTTTGATTATTTTTATAGCACATTTATAGCATGAATAATGGGAGTGTGTTTTCTCCTGCACTACCCCAGGTTCCCTGCAGGGGGAGCACCAGCGAAGACTGTACCAGGAGCTGATGGCCAACTACAACCGCCTGGAGAGACCGGTGGTCAACGACTCCTCAGCCATCCTGGTGGAACTGGGATTGACACTGCTGCAGATAATAGACGTGGTGAGTGTGTGTGTGTGTGTGTGTGTGTGTGTTTCTTTATATGTGGTGTTGTGTGTCCAACAATTCCAGGTTTTTGATTACAGGGAATATTACGTAAGTGCGTTGGGCGTAAGTTAGAGAAAGAGTGTGTTATTATGTGTATGTGTGTGTGTGTGTGTTTGTTATGTGGTGTTGCCTAGCCAACGAATACCATGTTTTTGATGGAACATGGAATATTAAGTGCGTAAAGCACTTGGGGTGTGTAAAAGTTAGAGAAATAATATGTGAGTGTGTGTGTGGATGCGTGTGTTTGTGTGAGTGTGTGTGTGTGTGTGTGTGAGTGAGTGTGCGTGTGAGTGTGTGCGTGTGAGTGTGTGTGTGTGTGAGTGTGTGTGTTAGCGTGTGCGTGTCTGTGTGTGTGTGTGTGAGTGTGTGTGTTAGCTTGTGCGTGTCTGTGTGTGTGTGTGTGTGTCTGTGTGTGTGTGAGTGTGTGTGTGTGCGAAGGTGGTGCTTATAGCAGCAGGTCTGAGTTCATGGTGACTCGGCCATCGTCACTGTTTCACATACAGCTGGATGTCCTTCTTTTTATTGGTGAAATTCTCAATCGTCTCGTCTCAAATAATGGTGAAAAGAGCATTTAGTGGAAAAGACTTGTGAACGGAGGTCAGAACAGTCACTCCTACGCGTTTCTCTTCTGGCTGCCGTCCCTGGGACACCCAGAGAACACAGCTGTCCCTGGAACACCCAGAGAACACAGCTGTCCCTGGGACACCCAGAGAACACAGCTGTCCCTGGAACACCCAGAGAACACAGCTGTCCCTGGGACACCCAGAGAACACAGCTGTCCCTGGGACACCCAGAGAACACAGCTGTCCCTGGGACACCCAGAGAACACAGCTGTCCCTGGGACACCCAGAGAACACAGCTGTCCCTGGAACACCCAGAGAACACAGCTGTCCCTGGGACACCCAGAGAACACAGCTGTCCCTGGGACACCCAGAGAACACAGCTGTCCCTGGGACACCCAGAGAACACAGCTGTCCCTGGGACACCCAGAGAACACAGCTGTCCCTGGGACACCCAGAGAACACAGCTGTCCCTGGGACACCCAGAGAACACAGCTGTCCCTGGGACACCCAGAGAACACAGCTGTCCCTGGGACACCCAGAGAACACAGCTGTCCCTGGGACACCCAGAGAACACAGCTGTCCCTGGGACACCCACAGCTGTCCTGTGGTCTGCGTTGACTGTGTGAGCTCTGCTGTGTGACCAGCCAGTCTGTGCTCATCCCTCAGCGAGAGAGAGAGAGAGAGAGAGAAAGAGAGAGAGAGGGAGAGAAAGAGAGAGAGAGAGAGAGAGAGAGAGAGAGGGAGAGAGAGAGAGAGAGAGAGAGAGAGGGGTGGGGAATAAAATCAAAGTGCAGAATCAAAAACAAAAAACAAAATGGAGTAGAAATGAGGCAGGGTGCGTGAGGTTTTTACAGGGTCAGGTCTGGTCAGGTCCAGTCCCAGGGTCAGGTCTGGTCAGGTCCAGTCCCAGGGTCAGGTCTAGTCAGGTCCAGTCCCAGGGTCAGGTCTAGTCAGGTCCAGTTCCAGGGTCAGGTCTGGTCAGTCCCAGGGTCAGGTCTGGTCAGGTCTAGTCCCAGGGTCAGGTCCCAGGGTCAGGTCCCAGGGTCAGGTCTGGTCAGGTCTAGTCCCAGGGTCAGGTCTGGTCAGGTCCAGTCCCAGGGTCAGGTCTGGTCAGGTCCAGTCCAAGGGTCAGGTCTGGTCAGGTCTAGTCCCAGGGTCAGGTCTGGTCAGGTCCAGTCCCAGGGTCAGGTCTAGTCAGGTCTAGTCAGGTCCAGTCCCAGGGTCAGGTCTAGTCCCAGGGTCAGGTCTAGTCAGGTCTAGTCAGGTCCAGTCCCAGGGTCAGGTCTAGTCCCAGGGTCAGGTCTGGTCAGGTCCAGTCCCAGGGTCAGGTCCAGTCCCAGGGTCAGGTCTGGTCAGGTCCAGTCCCAGGGTCAGGTCTGGTCAGGTCCAGTCCCAGGGTCAGGTCTGGTCAGGTCCAGTCCCAGGGTCAGGTCTAGTCCCAGGGTCAGGTCTGGTCAGGTCCAGTCCCAGGGTCAGGTCTGGTCAGGTCCAGTCCCAGGGTCAGGTCTGGTCAGGTCTAGTCCCAGGGTCAGGTCTGGTCAGGTCCTGTAGTCTCTAGGCTCTCTGGGGCTCAGATGGTGAGACACCCAGGGGTCCTGACTGGCAAGCGCCCAACGACCCTGATTGGCTAACGGGATGAGCACAGCTGCCTCCGCTCCGCTGGGCATTGGCGTGTATCCTTCTACGTGTGTGTGTGTGTGTGTGTGTGTGTGTGTGTGTGTGTCTACAACTCAGTCCATGTGTGTGCGGAGTGTACAATGCAGTAGTAGTCCATCATACTGCAGAGACTTCATGTCTGTTATCAACTCACTCAACACTTTGTAACCCAATTTTTTCCAGCTATTAAACATTAGCATTAGACTTTAGCATTAGCATCAGACTTAAGCATTAGCATTATACTGCTTCATTTGGCCTCCTTGCTTAATCCACGGCAGGAGTGTTTCTAGATCATTGAGTAAGACTGTATCTCAGCCATTCCATTAGCTTAGTCCTTCAACCCACAGTGACTGGCCTGCTCAGTACCTTCGAAAGTTGGACACTATTTACCACTCTGCCTTATGCTTTGTCACTGGGTGTGGCAATAGAGTGCACCATTGCCCTCTTTATGCCATCGCAAATTGCCCGTCTCTATCCACCCGCAGGCATTCACGCTGGCTCTCCTTTGTGTACAAGGCTTTGATTGGACTGGTACCCTCTTACCTACGTAGGTATACTCCTGTGCATTAAGCAACATCGTCATGGCCTACGTTCCCAAGGTACTGTTCAGCTGGTGGTTCCCAGAGCAACAACTGAATTGGGAAAGAAGGCTTTTAAATATGCTGCTCCAACGGCTTGGAACGACTTGCAGAACGACCTGAAATTACCAGGATTAATCACAATGGGCGAATTTAAATCAATTTTAAAAGAGAATGAATCCAGGTCGCTGGGACAGTGCATCCTGTGTCGGACATCCTGTGCTTGAAACTTGAAACTTGCTTTGAAAATATGTCTATCTGTATTGTCTGTTATATTTTCTTTTAATTGTTGTAACTGTTTCTGCTGCCTTCTTGGCCAGATCGCTCTTGAAAAAGAGATTTTAATCTCAACGATGCCTACAGTATCTGGTGAAATAAAGGATTTGATTGATTGATTTGATTGGCCAGGACAGGCTACCGAACTGCACACAGGCTACCGTTACTGTGTGACTGACAACGTTCATACCCAAGACTCTGGCATCAGCCAAGATGGTATTATCCCGCCTAGCTAAAGGCTAGACACGATCTCAG
>NC_140247.1:20160867-20168367 GCF_949987555.1 Borostomias antarcticus | reverse complement strand
CATCACATGACGGCCGGCCAGGAGCCAATCACGTCCAGAATATCGGCCTAGAGGGGACCGGTTTAAACTGGTTTGCGGTCTTGATGTGCTTATTTACTGGTATGACACTTTCCGTGACTCTCGTGTGCCTCGTTTTCTCTCGAAATGGCGAGACTGAGTCGCATTGTTCAGTCTGAACAGGCCAGCAGCCATTTTCCAAGATGGGGGCGTTGCAGAAGAGGGATTCCTCAGATTAATTCATCCCCCAAACCAATGGCATCGCTCAGATTTATTCCGTCATCATGCATTGGCCCGGTTGGAACGCCAATCGAGAAATCACTCGGGACGAGACCCTTTCCAGACCCCTGAATCACATTTGGAGAATGAAAGTGTGCGTGTGGTTCCGGGGCTGGAGCCCGGCAGGTCGGACCCTGAAGCCCCCCCCTCTCTCTCTCTCTCTCTCTCTCTCTCTCTCTCTCTCTCAGTACTGGACAGACGTGTACCTGAGCTGGAACCCGGAGCAGTACCCCGGGGTCCAGAACCTCCGCTTCCCTTCCAGCCAGATCTGGACCCCCGACATCCTGCTCTACAACAGGTCAGCTCTGCTCCTCCGCCCACCACGCCCATACCCCCCCCCCCCTCCCCGACACACACACACACACAGGCATACACACACATGTGCACACACACAGGCACACGCACATGTGCACACACTCGCACACACACAGGCACACGCACATGTGCACACACTCGCACACACACACACACACACACACACACACACACACACACACACACACACACACACTTGCACGCCTCGCTCTTTCTGTGATTAAAGGGAACAGAACAATGGCTGGGGGTATTAACACATTTTTAAAAGCCCAGATTTGAGTGCAGCCTAAACTCACCTTCCTAAGCGTGTGGTTCTGGGGTGAATTGCATCAGACGGCGCAGGTTTAACCCCCGAGGGGATTCAGGGCCCCAGTGATGATGGTCAAGCTCAAAAAGACCCCCTGGTACAGCAGGGCTCCTGGGCGTCCAGACACCCCTGAGGACAGCTAGGATTCACACTCCCCGGCAATGATACGCGTCACGGACACACACACGCATGGCTAGATGCACTAATTTCACTTCACACACATGTGCATAGCCTCCACACACACACACACACACAGACAGACAGATTAGACTTTAACGGTACAACACACACCATTAAACAGTCCACCATCAGCTCGCCATTGTGTGTGTGTTGAGCAGCGGAGGGGTGCGGGCTGATTAGAGGTCTTTTCAGACGAGCGCGCGTCTTCCATCATTAGCGCTCTTCTGCTGTGTTTAATGGGAGGTTAATGGCTCAGTCTAATATGATGAGTGCTGGATCATTTCCAATATGGGACGGGCTGAGGGAGATGAACACGCACAAGAGATAACAATACACACACTCTCACACACGCGCACACACGCGCGCACACACATGCACACACACACGTGTGCACACTCTCACACACACACACGCACACGCACACACACACGCACACACACACACACACACACTCAAACACACACATCACACACACGCACACACACTCACACACTCCCACACAAACGCGCACACGCACACACACACGCACGCACACACACATGCACACACTCTCACACACACGCACACTCAAACACACACATCACACACGCACACACACGCACACACTCTCACACACACACGCGCACACATGCAGACAAAGACACAGACACAGCTGAATAATCTAATCAAATCAAGCTTTATTTATATACTGTAGCACATTTCACAGAGGCAACACAATGCGCTTCACAGAAAAGGGGAAATCAAATGCATGTAGTGACTTATAGGGAGGAAAAACCTCCTCAGCATGTTTGATTGTATTCACGACAGCAGGTGGATTATATGTCTGTATCCTATGTTGATTCTGATTCATCCAGACCACGCTGCATAATATCAAACCAGAAATCTACAAATACCTGTGACACGTACGCGTTTCTGTGAAACCTACACAGCCTTCTTCTTTTACTGTGGGCAGCTGTGGCTCAGTGGTAGAGAGGGTCGTCCAATGATTGTAGGGCCGGCGGTTTGAATCCCGGCTCCTCCTGTCCACATGTGGAAGTGTCCACGGACAAAGACACTGAACCCCAAATTTCTCCCAATGAGCCGCCATTGGTGTGTGAGTGTGTGAATGAGAGGCCATTGCAAAGCTCTTTGGATAAAAGCGCTGTATAAATGGACCATTCACCATCCTACTGAGGAGAATCACCTGGTGTGTGGAGTTCATCAGTGTTTGGAGGACTGCTTTAGAGGAGTCTCTCTGCTGTTCTCCTCCTCTGCTCCTCCTTCTTCTCCTCTTTCTCCTTCTGCTCCACTTCCTTCTCCTCTTCCTCCTGTTCCTCCTCCTCCTCCACCTCCTTCTCCTCTTCCTCCTGTTCCTCCTCCTCCTCCTCCTCCCGCTCCTCCTCCTCTTCTTCTTCCTCCTCCTTTTCCTCCTCCTTTTCCTCCTCCTTTTCCTCCTCTTCCTCCTCTTCCTCCTCTTCCTTCTTCTCTTCCTCCTCCTCTTCTCCTCCTCTTCCCCCTCCTCTCCTCCTGCTCTTCCTCCTCTTCCTCCTCCTCCTCTTCCTCCTGTTCCTCCTCCTTCTCCTCCTCCTCCTCTTCCTCCCTCTACTCCTCCTCCTCCTTCTCCTCCTTCTCTCCCTCCTCTTCCTCCAGAGAGAGCTCAGGTGGACCATCGTCTCAATGCCAGACCCAAGAGAGCTCTTTCACTGATCAGACACTCCCACCCATAGATATGCCCCGCCCATCTAACCTTCCACACACACACACACACACACACACACACACACACACACACACACACACACACACACACACACACACACACACACACACACACACACACACACACACACACACACCAGCAGACCTGGGACACAGAGTCCATGCAATCATATTAATTTCTTAAGCTGTGATTTAAAGCAGCGATTGACAGTTCACTGGCACAACGGACCAATATGCTGAGTGTGGAAACCACCCCCCACCCAGACCCCCCAGAGAGTTGTTCAAAACGTTCAGGAGGGTCTGGCCTGACTGAACACGCAGGGACTCCCAAAACACTGCTTCTAATAAGCTGTTCCCCACTAGAATGCCCTTCCATGTGTCACGATGACAAATTGGCATTTTAATCTGGTCTGACTGGGTGTCAATGTCTCTGGTGCCATTAGGAGTAATTGGCTGCCTTGTGTGTGTGTGTGTGTGTGTGTGTGTGTGTGTGTGTGTGTGTGTGTGTGTGTGTGTGTGTATGTGTGTGTTTGTGCCTATCCAGACCTGACATGAGAGTTAAATGACTACAGTCAGCCAAGGATACACTGGCTGCTTGCTGACAAATTGCCAAATGTTGACCTCCATCTGTGTCAATACCAGGGTGCGTGTGTGCGCGCGTGTGTGTGTCTGTGTGTGTGTGTGTGTGTGTGTGCGTGTGCGTGTGTGTGTGTTTTCAATCTTGGCTCAAACTCTTGAAGAGAAGTAGCATGGACATGGCAGTAATGTGAGTGGACACTGAGTTTAAAAAAAGGGTGAGGTCACCAATCTGACGCACCAGATGGTTCGTCACACAGAAGCATCTGGGACCGTGATTGGCCGCAGGTAGTTCCTCGTCGCACGCCGATTGGCATTTAGATCGGGGGCACAAACGGACTGGACGTTGAGCCGGCCGGCCGGACCGATCCGTGTGGATGTGAGGATGTGAGATCAGGGTGACCTCACAAGGCTACGAAGTCATCAGCCGTCTTCCTGCATCTTCCTCCCGCTCTCTCTCTCTCTCTCTCTCTCTCTCCCTCTCTCTCTCTCTCTCCCTCTCTCTCTCTCTCTCTCTCTCCCCCCCTCCTCCTCTGTCTCCTCCACCTCTCTTTCCATCTCAGTCTTCCTTTTGTATCGGAAACGTTGGGATTCCCGGGTTCATCGTCAAAACGTCACCTGAACTCAGGGGTTTCCACCATTTTAGATGGATACTCTGAGCATCAATAATAAGTGAAAGCTGTAATAAGACTGTTTATTAGCGCTTCTGTCTTATTTGCGTCTCATTAAATCAATACATTAGCGTTTTCTCGGGTTTTCTCGGAACTGCGCCCCCACAGGCTCTGCGAGTAAGTGCACTGTCGTACTGTCGTAACGTTATCAGATTGTCTTTTTCTTTTTCTGGCTTCCTCTGTGATGTTTCGCTTCGGTTTCCTCACCTCCGCCATGATATCATTGAGCTAAAAAACGCATGATATCCATAGACGCCGGAATAGTTAGCTACTACTGTGTTGTTTAAGCACAACGTTGCGCATGCGCACTTCTACTGAATGCTGCGTCCCGGGGGTGCGATTTTTAAAAGGTAATAAATGTCAGTGTATAATCTTTCTGAGTAGACTGTTTGGACGATTCAGCTCAGTTTTAGTAAATCTAATTGGAGAATTAGCACCAGACATGTTTGTAAAGGTCCAAATATCGCGATGTATTGCTTTAAATCAGTCGTACACACAGCACTGTCCAACGTCTCTCTCAGTGGATAATGTTGCTACGAAGTTATGTGCAAAATAGCATAGTTAGCCTTTTTTTTTTGTGCATTTCGTTTTATATGACCTTTTATGTGTTGCACTTTGTCTTGATGCTTTTAATGTCTCATGTAAAGCACTTTGAATTGCCTTGTTGCTGAAATGTGCTATACAAATAAACCTTTGCCTTGCCTTTGTCGTTCTCAACTGGTATTGCTAACAATGGCTAACTTGAACTACAAAGATGGAGTGAAAGTGTAGTTTCCCGTTTTGTTTCTGGAACGCATTCAACTGGGATATGACGTCGTCCCGGGCGCCAAATCCGGAGTTCTGATACGAAAGGAGCGCAGCGTTACCATACAGTAGCACACTGCAGTTCATTCAACATGGAGTCCAGATGCACATGGATGCCAGATGACGTCTTGTTTATAATAATCGCAGTAACGCGTACTGGGGGGAGGGCTGTATCCCCCCTACCCCCCGATCCTCTCTTAGTCAGGACCCCTGGGGCTGTCTAAGTGGATGCCTGATCTCAGGGAGCTCAGGCAGCTCCGGACTGATGTGCATGGATAACTCTGCCCTAATCTCCAACGCGGGCCGGCATCAACATTAACCCTGCTCTCATCTCTTTCTCTCTCTCTTTCTCTCCCTCCCGCTCTATCTCTTTCTTTCTCGCTCTCTCCCTCGCTCTCTCTCTCTCCCTCTCTCTCTCCCTTTCTGTCTCTCCCCCCTCTCTCCCTTTCTCTCTCCGTCTCTCTCCCTCTCTCTTTCTCTCCCCCCTCTCTCTTCCTCCTCTCTCCCTCCCTCTCTCTCTCTCCCTCCCTCTCCCTCCCTCCCTCTCTCTCTGTCTCCCTCCCTCCCTCTCCTCTCTCTCTCGTCTCTCCCTTTCCTTCTCCCTCTCTCTCCCTCCCTCTCCCTCCCTCTCTCTCGTCTCTCTTTCTCTATCTCCCTCTCTCTCTCTCTCTCCCTCCCTCTCCCTCCCTCTCTCTCCACCTCTCTCTCTCTCCCTCCCTCTCTCCCCCTTCCTCTCTCTCTCTCTCTCTCTCTCTCTCTCTCCCTCTTTCCCTCTCTGCTCTCTAGATAATATTCCTTTCTTCTTCCTTCTCTTAGGGGGTCTTCTCTTTCTCTTGCTTCTCTCTTTTCTGTCGCTATCTGTCTTTCTCTTTGTTTATCTGTCTTTGTCACTTGCTGCTACTGTTTCGGAAATGTCTGACTAAGTTTAATCTTCCCCTTTAGCTCCGCGTGTGTGCGTGTGTGTACGTGCGTGTGTGTGTGTATGAATGTGTGTGTGTGTATTCGTGTGTGTGTATTTGTGTGCGTGTGTGCTGTGTGTGTGTGCGTGCATGTGTGTGTGTGTGTGTATGTACGTGTGTGTATGCGTGCCTGTGTCCGCGTGTGTGCGTGTGTGTGTGCGTGTGCGTATTTGTGTGCGTGCATGTGTGTGTATGTGTGTGTGTGTGCGTGCCTGTGTCCGTGTGTGTGTGCGTGCCTGTGTCCGTGTGTGTGTGTGTGTACGTGTGTGTGTGTGCGTGCCTGTGTCCGTGTGTGTGTGTGTGTGTGTGTGTATTTGTGTGCGTGCGTGCGTGCCTGTGTGTGTGTGTGTGTGTGCGTGCCTGTGTCCGTGTGTGTGTGTGTGTGTGTGTGTGTATTTGTGTGCGTGCGTGCGTGCCTGTGTGTGTGTGTGTGTGTGCATATTTTTGTGTGCATGCGTGCTGAGTGAGCAGAGGGGACAGTGTGGTGACTCATGTCCCTCGGTGCCGGACCCTGTCACTGCCTCCCTTGTTCCTGTGTGTCAGACAGACTCCACGTCCCCTCTCCTGTCCCCTCATGTCTGGGAGGCTTTGTGTCTAGAGTGTGTCTAGTGACAGCGTATGTGTGTGTGTATGTGTGTGTGTGTGTGTGTGTGTGTGTGTGTGTGAGCTTCTCAAACACACTCTTAAGTTCTTAACTCTCTCCCAGGGCTATCACCTGTCACCTTTGAATGCTTTTGTATGTCGATGTAATGTATGTGTCCTTTGCCTGCCTGTGCGTTTGAATGTGTCCCCCTGTTTTAAATGCACTCTTCTACTTATGCATTTCCATTCAGGCTGTGTGTGTTTACCCTGTAATTGTGTGTGTGGTACAGGCTGTGTGTGTTTACCCTGTAATTGTGTGTGTGGTACAGGCTGTGGGTGTTTACCCTGTAAGTGTGTGTGTGGTACAGGCTGTGTGTGTTTACTCTGTAAGTGTGTGTGTGGTACAGGCCGGTCCATGTGTGTGAGGGCTGGTTGCACCCGAGCGCAGGCAGAGAGGCTTTCTGATACAATAAAGCCTTGAATGATTCAACGGTCCCCCCCCCCCCCCCCCACAGTACCCCCCAGGACCCGCTAGCAACACTTCTGCGGTCAGTGACCAATCAGAGGCCAAATCTGCCCCTCCGCACAGCTCACAGCCGGCCAATCAGCATCCGGTTGAAAATCCAATCGGATTCTCATTGGTGTCCGCGAACATCGTAGCTTTTTTCCCAGGCGTTCTTGCCGTAGCGAGAGCTTCTGGGTACTCAGAATAACCTCCTCCGAACCCACCCCCCCTCCCCCCACCCCCATCGCATTCCCCAACCCCCCCTCTGGCCTATCTCCCGCCCTGCCACCCCTGATAACACCACACACACAACAGACATCAATTACACCCCCCGCACCCTGAAAAGGTGGATAGTTCCGTCTGATGAGTTGAAAGGAGGGAGAGCGCAGCGGAACGCGCTAATCCTCGGCGGACGCGGGGGACGCTCTTTTGTCAGCCGGACGGACGGGCGCGAGCGTCTTCCGAGCCCCCCCCCCCCCCCCCCCCCCCGTTATCAGCGACGCGAGCGTCACCCCCGGTCGGCTGTGTGCGAGGAGGATAAGTCGTGGTTTGATAGGGGAGAGAGAATGGAAACTGTCAGTGGTTTAACGTACCGCTGATGTGTTTAGGGTTGGGAAGGGCTAAGCT
>NC_140247.1:20153370-20155870 GCF_949987555.1 Borostomias antarcticus | reverse complement strand
CTGGTGCGGTTCTGCAGTCGCTATACCGCACTGTTGTGACGAAAAGAGAGCTGAGCCAAAAGGCAAAGCTCTCGATCTACCGGTCTATCTTCGTCCCCACCCTCACCTATGGTCATGAAGGATGGGTCATGACCGAAAGAACGAGATCACGGATACAAGCGGCCAAAATGAGTTTTCTCCGGAGGGTGGCTGGGGTCTCCCTGAGAGATCGGGTGAGAAGTTCAGTCATCCGGGAGAGACTCGGAGTAGAGCCGCTGCTCCTTTGCGTCGAAAGGAGCCAGTTGAGGTGGTTCGGGCATCTAGTGAGGATGCCTCCTGGGCGCCTCCCTAGGGAGGTGTTCCAGGCGTGTCCGGCTGGGAGGAGGCCGCGGGGTAGACCCAGGACTAGGTGGCGGGACTACATCTCCGCACTGGCCTGTGAGCGGCTAAAGATTCCCCAGGCAGAGCTGGTTGATGCTGCTAGGGAAAGGGATGTCTGGGGCCCCCTGCTGGAGCTGCTGCCTCCGCGACCCGACCCTGGATAAGCGGATGAAGATGATGATGATGATGATGACAGTACGGTTCTAAGGTTTAGTTTCGGCTATAAAGAAGAGAATGAAGGAATGTTTTCAGTCTTGATGTAAAGATTTCAGCTGAACGTGCTTCTCTGATACAGTACGTAATGGAAGATCATTCCAGAGATGAGGTGCACAGTGAGCACCTTGCTACTTACCTCAGGCATATTACCTTCACTCTTCATAGTCAGTCACAATAAAATTGAGAAAATACTTTATTCAGTACATTGTACTTTTTTCTTTAACCCAGTAACATGTCTTTCACATGCTTTTCACACTTCTCTCTGCCCCTGCTATTAAAGGATTTTATTCTAGACTTGCAAGCACTTCTTCTTCCATTCACTTAAAAAAAGCCTTCTTAAAAGCTTTCTCATCTCCTCCTCTCCCTCCTTCTCCTCCTCCTCCTCTTCCTCCTCCTTCCTCTGACCAAGAACAGCCACGACCTCTAACCCCAGGCTGCTCAGAAGCCGGCGTGACCCCTGCCCCTGCCAGCGATAGCGCCTGTCTGAAGAGATCAGCTGCTGTGTTTTTGGGCTGGGGGGAGGAGAACAGCACAGAGGTTTACGCTTGGCTAGACCCCCCGCCCCCTCTTCCCTCCCCCTCCCCTCCCTCCCCTGGAGGAAGAACCACAGTGTTCTCCCCAGAGTCAGCAGCAGTAAAACTCCGCCCCCATTCGTTATGTTTATCTGCTCTCTCATTGGTCTTCCTCTTAATGACTCGCCTGTCGCCGGGTCGTTTTAATTTGACAGAGGCAGATTTTTTTAACACAACTTTTCTCAAGTGTAAGTGGTGGGGGTGGGGGGGGGTCATTTTGGATATTAGGGAGGGCTTATTTAACGGACTGAACGGACTTGTATGGAGTGTGAAGGTGAGTGAATATTAATGCGGATGTTTGTCTGTGTTCTGTAGCCCAGTACTTCGCCAGCACCATGATGATCGTGGGTCTGTCCGTGGTGGTGACGGTTCTGGTGCTGCAGTTCCATCATCACGACCCGCGGGGGGGCAAGATGCCCAGATGGGTGGGTGTGCCGGCCGGTTAGCATCACCCTCTTCATCACCGTCATCGTCTTCGTCAAGTTTCATCCTCTTCCCTTTCATCTTCCACATCGCCATGTTCTTCGTCGTCATCATCACGGTCTTTCATCATCGTCATCATCGTCATCATCATCACGGTCTTTCATCATGACAGTCTTTCATCATGGTCTTTCATTATTAATATTATTATTAATAATAATGATATGAATATCTTATTAATATTATAAATATATTATTATTTTATTTTATTTTATTTTATTATTATCGTAGACTGGTGTCATCATCTTCACCACCAGCGATCATCCTCATCCTATTTCACCTCGTCATAGTTCAAAGATCGTCCTCCGTTCACCGACGCCTCTCCAGCTCCTCTCTCTCCGGGTCTCTCTAGCCCCTCTCTCTCCGTGTCTCTCCAGCCACCTCTCTCTCCGTGTCTCTCTAGCCCCTCTCTCTCCGTGTCTCTCTAGCCCCTCTCTCTCCGGGTCTCTCCAGCCCCTCTCTCTCCGTGTCTCTCTAGCCCCTCTCTCTCTGTGTCTCTCCAGCCCCTCTCTCTCCGGGTCTCTCCAGCCCCTCTCTCTCCGTGTCTCTCTAGCCCCTCTCTCTCCGTGTCTCTCCAGCCCCTCTCTCTCTGTGTCTCTCCAGCCCCTCTCTCTCCGTGTCTCTCTAGCCCCTCTCTCTCCGTGTCTCTCTAGCCCCTCTCTCTCTGGGTCTCTCCAGCCCCTCTCTCTCCGTGTCTCTCTAGCCCCTCTCTCTCCGTGTCTCTCTAGCCCCTCTCTCTCCGGGTCTCTCCAGCCCCTCTCTCTCCGTGTCTCTCTAGCCCCTCTCTCTCCATGTCTCTCTAGCCCCTCTCTCTCCGTGTCTCTCTAGCCCCTCTCTCTCCATGTCTCTCTAGCCCCTCTCTCTCCGTGTCT
>NC_140247.1:20115870-20150870 GCF_949987555.1 Borostomias antarcticus | reverse complement strand
CCCCCAATAATCCAAAGGGCCGTCTTTTAAGAAAACAATTATTATACAGTATAGACTCATTGTTTTTAATGTAATCCGTTCCCTGTGCTTGGTTTTCACAGGGGACTGAATTCACTGGCACAACTCAGTGTGCTACTATATAACTGTCAATCATTTTAGCCGTAAACAGACATTATGTAAACAAAGTGAACTTAACATCCTTGTTGTGTGAGAATGATTCTGAAGTTGTCAGCATGTTGGTATACAGTGAGTGCACCTAAACCTTCTACACTATTCTGTTTTTATAAGTAGCCATTGTTGTGTACAGACTCCTGTGTGATCGTGACAGCTGTTCCAGTCGGAGTCTTTTCTCTGTTTTCGTAGGTGTCACTTGTGTTGCCGCCATGTTGCTGTTTCTCTCTTCATGTTATTTCTTTGCTCTACCTTAATAAACCTTATATAAGCTCCCTCCGGGCTGTGTGTGTGTGTGTGTGTGTGTGTGTGTGTGTGCACCTTCTAAAGCATGTAAGACATAAAGGCTGACAACTGGCCGACTTGGTGAATTTATATATAAAGTTGCCACGGATAACTTTTCCGTTTTGTGGCGATCAGCGGCCATTTTGCCGATTCTGAAACGTGTCGACGCACGTTAGTTACTTTCATCTCATGTCAGCTACGTTAACGGCTTACGCAAATTACATAGTCGTACCCACCGCAGAGGGTAGTAGACAGAATTTGTGAGGCTATAAGGAACCTATCTACTGCTTATCAAATCAAACCGAAGCTTTATTTGTATAGCACATTTCATACACAGAGGCAACACAATGCGCTTTACAGAGAGCAATGGGAGGGTGGACATACGACCCACCCCAACATGATCCAGAGGGAAGCAAAAAAACAGTATCACCCGGGGGCCAGATAAGTGAGCTGTAAAAATTCTTCCCTGACCCCTCTCAACAAGGCGATCGAGCAAGCTCCAGGAGTATGTTTGTCTTACGGCTAAGAACATTTATAGAGCAATAAATTACATTAAATTACATTTTCAGAGTAAGAGAGGCTAAAAACATCATAGGAGAGACATGGCAAACACGGGTGTATGTCTGTGTGTGCGTGAGTGTGAATGTGCCTGGGTCCAGGTAGAGGCAGGGGTTGGGGTAGGGTGGGGGGTAGGAAAAGGATACGGACCCGGGTTAGGATGAGGGGAAGGGGATCTGAGCCCAGGACTGGTGTATGTCTGTGTGTGTGTGTGTGTGTGTGTATGAGTGTGCCTGGAACCAGGTAGAGGCAGGGGTCGGGGGTAGGAAAAGGATACGGACCCGGGTTCGGATGAGGGGAAGGGGGACCAGGCACAGGCATAAGCCAGAAGTGGGCTGGTGTATGTCTGTGTGTACGTGTGTGTGTGTTAACTAAATGAAGGGGTATCTATCAGACTCAGGGTGGTCTGCTGGTGACAGTGGGGCATCCACTGGACCTTGTTAGAAGATAGGAGGGAGAGAGAGAGGCACTATGGAGAGGGGAGGCAGAACAAGGTTAGTAACACGCAGTCATAAAGTCATAAAAGCAACACATATATTAAAAGCTCTAAGCTCCTGCTCCTCCAGTTATGGTGTCATTTTTCCATTACAGTGTGGAATCTACATTTATTTCATAATGTTAAATCAGAAAAGCTGTCTGTGTAACCTTTAAGAAGAACAAAATTTAACATGATGCCCACCAGCCGCCTCCTTGATAATTAAGCAGGGAAAGGGGGGTTAGCCACAGGGTCTTAGTGTAAGAGGTCACGACCTCTGTGTCCGGAGGCTGGTTTTAGCACACTGACTCACCACTCTGTCATCGTTCATGGGTGGAGCAGGCACCTCACAGAGAGGGGAGGTCAGGGAGAGGTCAGCCATTGAACCTTGACCCTGTGACCTGTAGTGAGCCAATAGATACGGCTACAGGTTTAGCACACCGAAAGAAAATACAGCGTTAATACTAGAAATGGTGCTCGGAGAGCACAGCCCCTCCGAGAGCACAGACCTCCGCCCTGCAATGCATTCCAAGAACTGTGCGCTCACACGGCCTGAGAGCAGGACATGTGTGGTGTTGATACATTCGTCAGGTCGAGAGCTTTATGCCCGTCCAAACTCCGTGTCTCTTGGTATTTCTCATGTCAAGATATGGCCGTTTCAAGCCCCCCCATTAACAATGAATGGGGGGAATTTTTCGCTCCTGAGCTCCTGAGCTAAGTCCCCCAAAAAATGAATGGAGGTTGAATGGTCAGACGTGTTTGGATGTGATTCACATCCGCTCCAAAATGTTATGGGTTCTAGGTGACCAATGCTACACCCCTCCACCGGGTTTCGTGCAAATCGGTCTGGTAGTTTTTGCGTAATCCTGCTAACGGACGGACAAATGGACGGACGTAGGAACGCACGCCACCGAAAACATGACCTCTCGCCCTGCGATGTCGCCTAGGCCCGCCCTCACCTACGCAGTGTCTTTGGCGTGATCGACAAAGACCTTCTTACAACCTGCACTTGCTCAGAACTTCAAGTCCTCATCAAAAAGTCCACTTCAAACAGAATATTTGCTCTTCTTAGTATACTACTTTGGAATTCCATCAGAAGTAGATTTCTATTCTATCTGGGTCTACTGTATGCCTTCACTCAGCTTACCAAGGAGGGAGAGACTACACAGGCTGCTTCAGACAGAAGATACATGGCATACGTGTGTTGAGATCAGATGATATTCAATCAATCAAGCAATCAATCAATCAAAGCTTAATTTCTATAGGGCATTTCATACACAGAGGCAACACAATACGCTTTACAGAGAACAAGGGAGGTGGGCAAAGGACCCACCGCTACATATTCCAGAGGGAAGCAAAAAAACAGTAATCACCCGGGGGCCAGAAAAGTGAGCTGTACAAATTCTTCCCTGACCCCTCTCAACGAGACAATCGAGCAAGGATGGGGTATGTTTGTCCAACGGCTAAGAACCTTTATAGAGCAATAAATTACATTAAATTACATTTTCAGAGCAAAAGGGGCTTAAAACATCATAGGAGAGACATGGCAAACACTGGTGTATGTCTGTGTGTGTGTGAATGTGCCTGGGTCCAGGTAGAGGCAGGGGTCGGGGTAGGGTGGGGGTAGGAAAAGGATATGGACCCGGGTAAGGGTGAGGGGAAGGGGCCCAGGTCCAGGCCTAAAGCCAGAAGTGGACTGGTGTATGTCTGTGTGTACGTGTGTGTGTGTGTGTGTGTGTTACAGGGTGGCCTGCAGGAGACAGGGGGAGTCCACAGGACCTGTTTAGAGTATAAGAGGGAGAGACACTAGGGAGGAGGACAGGGTTAGTGGCTGTACTGGACATCCACAGCAGACACGGGGGTATCTATCGGACTCAGGGTGGTCTGCTGGTGACAGTGGGGCATCCACTGGACCTGGTTAGAAGGTAGGAGGGAGAGAGAGAGGCACTAGGGAGAGGGGAGGCAGAAAAGGGTTAGTAGCACACAGAGCCATAAAAGCAACACAGATATTAAAACAGAACGTGCCAGTTGCAGGGCAACCAGCAGCTTATTATTATTATTATTATTATCTGTATATACATCTAAATATACATACAGTGCATAACAGGATATACACCAATGTATTCAGGGGATTCACAGGCAGGCTGGAAGCTGCCTTTCTGTGTCTCTAGGTCCTGGCTAGTGATCGTAGGCTAGGCTGAAAAGGTATGTCTTGAGATCTCGCTTGAAGATGTCCATTGTTTCGGCCCTTCTTAGGTACTCTGGCAAGGTGGGGGACATAGAGGTCCAGGTCCAGAGGTTGGGGACATAGAAACTGAGGCAGTGTCAGTGATCAACGGCGTGCTGTGTGGGTTTATGGGAACACTCATTGCCGTGACACTCTGCTGGCTTTGACCATCTGCTCTGTCCTCCTCACTCATCTAATCATGTATTAAAGTGTCAGTGAGAGGGAGAGAGAGGGAGAGAGAGAGAGAGAGGGAGAAAGAGGGAGAGAGAGAGAGAGAGAGAGAGAGAGAGAGAGAGAAAGTGAGGGAGAGAGAAAGAGGAGAAATCTTAAGTTTGTGAACGACATGGAAAGGATGCACAAAATATGCTTCACCTAAGGTGGCGATGCCACACATGCTAACAGCACAGACAGAATCAAAATCAGAATAGCCCATATGAGCCCCGATGTTCACAGAGTGTGTGGATGGAACTGCGGTGGGTAAAAGCTCAATTCGGCAGAGTGTGTGGAGGAGAGTGAGGCGATTAAAGCTGGACTCTTCCCTTTAAGGTCAGAGGAGCTGGCTGTGTGCGAACATGTGATTAAAGAGGCACTTTGTTTGCGTCACTTGTCATTGTTTTGAGATGGATTGTGTGTGTTTATGGCTGATTGCATGCGTAGGTGCTGGTGGGTTTTGTGTGTGTTATGAGAGAAAAGGCTGCTGGGGACTAAAAGGGTTTTAAAAGCTGTGTGTTTATGAGTTCCTGGAGTGGGAGGCGGCTTTAAGACCCAGATGACCGGGTATGTTTTTTATCTGAGCTTCACCTCTGACCTTATGACCAGGGATAGGGGGGACAGAGTGATAGAGATAAAGATGTAGAAGGACACGTGTGTGTTTGTGTGTGTGTGTGTGTGTGTGTGTGTGTGTGTGTGTGTGTGTGTGTGTCTGGTATACAGTAGGGCTTAAGCAATGCTGAGCAATAACTTGTGCTACTGATGCTAACCCTTGACCCTCTTGGCTTAATGGCACATTTCAATAATTCAAAAACATTCACCTTATGTGTGCACTTACTGGGAGTGTAGTAAGAGGCTGCACATGTTTCCCACTGCAAGCCAGGCACTTCTGAGTATCCACGCTAGCTCCAGTATGCATTCACTGGGATCCTAGTAGAAAATACACAGTAGGGATCTAGAGAATAGCATCTAAAAGTCCTCTAAAGGAATCTGGAAATTGTAGCGATTGTTGGAATTCCGGATCAACACCAGTCTTTTAAAGTAATTGACAAATCTTATAATAATTTGGATGCTTTTTGAGTAGTTTTGATTGCTGGGCTTTACATCCCCATACTTTCCACTAGCATTGTGGCTAATGCTAACAGGAGCTAGTGTGGATTCCCTATTGTGCCTGGGTTACAGTCAGAAACAGTGGCAGCCTTCCACTACACTCCAAGTAAGTGCAAAAACAAGCTTAAAGTTCAAAAAGCACCCCTTAATGCACACACACACACACACACACACACACACACACACACACACACACATTTCAATTACTTTATTTGTGTTCACATAATTCAACAAAATCGCACAACGCTTCACTGCTCACGTAGAACTGTCTACGTTCACAGCAGCCTTACTCTTTCTTCTTATTACTCAGAAGAAAGAGTAATAAGAACTCTTTCTTCTCACCTCAGCTTGAAAGAAAACTGAGTGAATGATGTGTGATGTGTCTGTCTGTGTGTGTGTGTGTGTGTGTGTGTGTGTGTGTGTATGTGTCTGTGTGTGTGTGTGTGTGTATGTGTGTCTGAGTGTGTGTGTGTGTGTGTGTGTGTGTGTGTGTGTGTGTGTGTGTGTGTGTGTGTATGTGTGTGTGTGTGTGTATGTGCCTATATTAAGCTTCTACCAGACGGAGGTCCTTTGTTCGCGCTCTGTGGAGACCCAGCTCTCCCGTCACGACGTGCGGGGAGGAAGACGATCAGGGAGGAAGACGATCGGGGAGGAGGAAGACGATCGGGGAGGAGGAAGACGATCGGGGAGGAAGACGATCGGGGAGGAAGACGATCGGGGAGGAGGAAGACGATCGGGGAGGAAGACGATCGGGGAGGAAGACGATCAGGGAGGAGGAAGACGATTGGGGAGGAAGAAGACGATCGGGGAGGAAGACGATCGGGGAGGAAGATGATCGGTTTGGAGGGAGGAAGGAGAGAGAAAAGACAGACGTGACGTGAGAGTAGAAGTGAGAGACGCTTTGTATGAGAGAACGTACAAAGACAAGATATAGAACAGGAGTGTGAAAGAAAGAGTGAGACCAGGTGGGACTGAGGGAAAGACAGACAGACAGACAGACAGACAGACAGACAGGCTGTAGCGCATGAGAGAGGTCAGAGAGAGAGGACTGCAGACAGACAGTTTTATTGCAGATTTGATCAGTCAGCATGAAGACAGGAATAGAACACGAGTCCTGTTGATCCCGGGGTCGAGCCCTGGCCGTCAGACTTGACAGACTTGAACGCAGCCAGAGGTTAATGAGCTGAATATCCGATAAGACAGGGATTAAACAGTGCCAAAAATGAACCTGGAATGACCTCTCGTCTCCACTAACTGGAAATCCTACACGGTTGATCGTGTGTAGGATGAGTCTGACTTGCGAATACGTTGGCAGCCAAGGCAACACACACGCGCGCACACACACTCACTCACACACGCACACACACACACACAGCCAAACGAAAACACAGCTTTAGTGTTGGCCTGGAGGAGCTTGTTCTGAGTATGACACATTGCAGAGAACATGCACGTGCATGCACGAAGAGAGATTCATTATATAATAATAATAATAATAATAATAATAATAATTATATTGAGGTGGGTTCGTTCCCACCTCTTCATCATCCAGGTGTCAGGGCTTTCATTCAGGAAAAAGATTTTCAGACACACTTTTAAGACAGCATACCCAAAATTAGATTATTCTAGATTTTACAGTAAAAACCCTTTTATTATTTTACCACCTAATCCTCAAATCTTTTGTCCTTACGGCATCTCAAAATGGCGTCAGTGGAGGTTTTCTGTAGCGTGAGACGTCTCCATGTGTAAACAAACACGGTAAGACTGAGGCCACTTTTATACCTGAATTTGTTCTGATTCCGGGAATAATATGTTACAATGTTGCACTTGAACCTGAGCTCGATTCCTGTTCACACAGCAATATGGACGATCTCCGGGTCTGGACCGAGCAAACGATCTCCAGGTCTGCTCTGGTTCTGGATACGCCGTCAACACCACGCGCTTGTAGGAGGTTTTGTATCAGAACAACAAGCTAGGTCTGAATGCACCTTTATGCACTTCCATAAACTAGCCAAACAGACTGGCAACAGCACTGGTGGAGCGTGACAGCATCATCCCACAGCCTCTCTCTCACTCTCTGGTGGAGCGTGACAGCATCATCCCACAGCCTCTCTCTCACTCTCTGGTGGAGTGTGACAGCATCATCCCACAGCCTCTCTCTCACTCTCTGGTGGAGTGTGACAGCATCATCCCACAGCCTCTTTCTCACTCTCTGGTGGAGTGTGACAGCATCATCCCACAGCCTCTCTCTCACTCTCTGGTGGAGTGTGACAGCATCATCCCACAGCCTCTCTCTCACTCTCTGGTGGAGTGTGACAGCATCATCCCACAGCCTCTCTCTCACTCTCTGGTGGAGTGTGACAGCATCATCCCACAGCCTCTCTCTCACTCTCTGGTGGAGTGTGACAGCATCATCCCACAGCCTCTCTCTCACTCTCTGGTGGAGTGTGACAGCATCATCCCACAGCCTCTCTCTCACTCCCTGGTGGAGTGTGACAGCATCATCCCACAGCGTCTCTCTTACTCTCTGGTGGAGTGTGACAGCATCATCCCACAGCCTCTCTCTCACTCTCTGGTGGAGTGTGACAGCATCATCCCACAGCGTCTCTCTTACTCTCTGGTGGAGTGTGACAGCATCATCCCACAGCCTCTCTCTCACTCTCTGGTGGAGTGTGACAGCATCATCCCACAGCCTCTCTCTCACTCTCTGGTGGAGTGTGACAGCATCATCCCACAGCCTCTCTCTCACTCTCTGGTGGAGTGTGACAGCATCATCCCACAGCCTCTCTCTCACTCTCTGGTGGAGCGTGACAGCATCATCCCACAGCCTCTCTCTCAGCCCCACAACCCCGAGTTGGAGTGTCTGAGTGAGTTAATTTCCTTTCAAACCTTTATTTATACTCGTAAAGCACTGAGGTTTCCCTCATTTACAGTTTTGACGAGTTCACACAAATACATAAATAACAACAGAACAAATACAATACACAATAATAATAATAATAATAATAATAATTAAAAACTGTTACAGGTCGAAGTACAAATGTCAAGAGCCATGGATTTAAACTCTGCGATTGAAGGAAGTACCTCAAGCTTTGGAGTCTGTTGCAAAGTAATAAAACCACATTAAAGAAGCATTCTTTAAAATTGAATTTGACTCCTATAGCACAGACCATCTGACCTGCAGAAACCAGGGGTCAGCAAATATGAGTTATGAAAAAAGTGTTGGAATGTATTATGTGTATATCTGTGTGTGTGAGTGTGTAGTCCCTGTGTGAATATCTGTGTGAGTGTGTAGTTCATGTGTGTATATCTGTGTGTTTGTGTAGTCTGTGTGTGAGTGTGTAGTTCACGTGTGTATATCTGTGTGAGAGTGTAGTCCATGTGGGAATGTGTGTGTGTGTGTGTGTGTGTGTGTGTGTGTGTGTGTTAAAGGCAGAGGAAACAAGGAGCCAGGAAAAGAAGTGTTTTATCTTTCAGCCAGAAGTGTGCACTTCTTCACTCACTCTATAGAATTAAAAACAAGTATTGTAGGAAGTATAGCCTTCTATCCAGAAATGGTCATATTATACAAACGATATTATATATTATGAACAGGCTCCCTAAATGAACTGTTCTTTACAGAACCATCACAATTCGGAAGCCAGGGGGAAAAAACTAAATATCCTTCAAAAAAGAGACTTAAAGCTCAATGAGATAACTTTTTTATGCTTCATTATTCACCTTTACTTGCTATTAGTTTATGAATTGGCCTTAGCAAGATCCCAAAAATAATTTTCTTGACATGAGACTGCATGAGACCCTGTGAATTTATTATTTTAGAATTTCGGTGTACTGGCTAGTACACTGGCGGGAAATCTTGTGGTGGAAACGGAAGTGACACGTCACAATATCAGGAAGACAACAAACACTTCGCCCCGCGAAACGAAATCTACATGTACATGAAAGAAAGAAGACTGGTATTTACCTGCATTGAAGCCATCCTTCCAGAAAGTAGCTACAATCGTCCAATCCAGTCTGCGCCACGCGCGTTTGTTATCATTTTTTTCCCATCGTTACAGCGAGTGAGTGGGGATTGTGGGAAATGTGGTTCTTAAAACGCAGTGCCGATTTTATCACGACCAGAGGGGCTGCCAAAGTGCCGAGTTATCTCATGTAGCTTTAAGACACATTTATTGTGTTGCAGACGACAGGCTGTTTATTTGGTTTATTGGTTGGAGAGAGACTTTCTGCTTACTGATGCTTTTTAAATTATTGAAATGTTTTTGTTGAAATTGTCTGTATGCTTTCTTACCCCTTGGCTCCACTGCGTCCATCAGCGTCAACCGTCAGCATCCGTCAACAATCCAGAAATTAAAGTCGCACTGAAATGAAAAAAGCATTGTTTCCCATTTTGGTTCACATAATTGGTCGTATAGTGTTCACATATTCAACGATGTATGCCAAAAAATTTACAAAATTCTATTTGTTGTAATCTTATATCAAAGTATATAATTTCTTACTTCCTGGAAAACGGTAGGTCACGTGCAATGACGACAAAGAGGTACCTTAGATTTAAGGCCAATAATCTCACGACATCCATCCGTCAATCAACGCTATCCTTCTATCGAATCTGTCTAAAGTTCTTAAAACCCGTCCACTTGTCAATGTTCCAATCAAATTCCTCTAAACATATGTCCCACCCTCATAGCTTGTTTGCGTGGGAAATACGTCAAACTACGTAAGTTAGATGATCTCAAACGTCCGTTTCTGTGCGACTTTAACCTCGTTGATTGTCTAACGTCGGACGCAGGCATCGAACGTGACGCAACGGCTACAGTGGAGCCACTGTCATTAACTACAATGGATTAATTTCCTTAGCGTCTCATGGTTGATGGTTGACACGGACGCTAACGGATCCAGGGGAGCCAAGCTGTTATGAGACAGACGTCTGCTTTCTTACGATGCTTTTTAAATAATGGAACTCTCTTTGTTTAAATTGTATTGGAATGTATAAATTGTTACTGAACTGCTATGACATTAGCTAATGAGGATCCTTTAAATAAACTCATGCTCACACCAATCCAATTCATTTGAGTGCTGGAGAGGGAGAGAAGGACTGTGAATGAAAAAGGTAGAGAATCATTTTCTTGTTCATTCCAAACGATAACACATATTATAACCAATTACTGATAGACCATCATGGGCATCATGTGAGGAAATTATACAATATTTTGTTGGAACAAGGAGTGTATTGCTCTGTTATTATTCCTTAGTTGCAATGAAGACACTCTTCTACTCTAGAGAAGTAGTTGGTGAGGTAATTTGGGGGCCCTATCATTGACTATCCTGTGAACCATTGACAGTCTCAGTTGTGTCACCCTGGCCTCCACAGGTACCAAATTGAGTTCCTGTAGTTCAGGGTTTCCCAACCTGGGAGCGTCCTGACCCCCATTAGGGGGGCGCCAACAATTGCAGGGGGGGCGCCAGGCCTCAAACAATTTGAGGCCTTTATATTAGCTAGACAAATATTTGTCAAATAATCATGTTATTGACATGTCACACAGAAATTGTAACAAAATACATGATTATACAGTATCTGATCAAAGCCTTGTATTTCCGGCACTACAATACCATATAAATTCTACAAATTCCATCAGGGGTAAGTGGGGGGTTCTGGGGAAGAAAGGTTGGGAACCCCTGCTGTAGTTGGCTCCTCCCTATATGGTCCTGAGGACCCAGGTCCATTACCACCCTAACCAGCTTGCTCTAGGATACCTGTAGCTTTTGTTGTAGCCCCTCTGTCAGCCCGCCAGACCGTGCATTAGTGGCAGAATCAAAGTGTGGCTGAACCCGGCTTCTTGCCTGAACCCTGAGGCTGTTTGGTTCTGGCATTTGGCACCTGTAATGTCATTTCTTCCCCTCCTAGGCAGTCATCCAGCATACAGCCCAGGTATTATTTATTTTTTAGCCTATACTGTATGACATTTGAGCTACACTAGGGGCCTTCTTCAGCCTGGGATTTTGGATCCAAACAGGATGGATTAGGTTTTGTCCAGGTGCAGCCAAATGCTAACCTTTGAGAGCTCCTCCCCTAGCCTCCTGTGTCGTGTGCCCAGGTCTTTATGAGCAATGAGCAGGGCAGAATCATGTACTTTTCATCAAAAACTATTTGCAGGAGCATGCTTCTCTCATGTCGTTAATGTACAGTAGGAACAACAAGGGTCCTAGTATGCTCCCTTGTGGAACCCCACAACCTATAGGCTTGGCTTCAGATATTGTGCCATTAACCTCCACTCTCTGTCCCTATCGGCCAGGTATTAGGCCATCCACTTGACCCCTAGAGAGTCTATCTCCAGTGCCTTCATCTTAGAGAGGACAATATGATGAATATAGAGAATATGCTACTAGCTAGCTAATGCTATCAATAACATCACCTTATGAATGCTAACTACAGTAGCTAAAGGTCGCTAGCTAGATGAATATAACAACCAGCCAGCATGTTAATCCTGTAAGCAACATAAAAGTGCCTGTGGGAATGGCATCAACAACTATGGTAAATTACCTCTTTAGTCACTGGCGGTTTGAAAAGTTACATTTGACACAATTAAGTACCAAATGCTTTGCATAAAGTAGCTGAGTCACCAGGAAAAAAAAAAGTTGTCTACTCAATGGCTGCGTTCTGAATCGTGTACTTCCCTAATATATAGTATGCCAAAAAATGGATGTAGTATGTCCCAATACATAATATGCTACATGCAGTATGGCAAAGATACCGGGACGTCCTACTACAGTACATCCGGTCGTATTTTGCAGTATGCAAGCCAGCACACTTTTCTGGCTATTCTGACCCACAATCCTGTGCTCAGCGAAAATTACATCACATGTGTGAGTCGCCCCAGAGGCGTTTTGATGAATCCCAGCCGTAGACGAATGTCGGTTCAGGGACAGCGACAGATGGGGTCAAAGTTCAAGGTGCAATGTTATGACAATGTATGTCCCAATGGGATGCATACTGTGTGCAAAGTACATACCTTCTAGGGACAGCTGTAGTACATACTGGTAGTAAAAAGTAGAGGTATGTGATTCGGAACGCAGCCAATGTTTTAGCAGAAAATCCTTCTTTCCTGCCAGGGTGCAGAGAGTAATGACATCACTTCCTGTCACAGCAGTTCCCGTCTGTTTGGAGCAGGCCTTGTTCTACGCTCCGACAACACCTCATTCTCACAGCAAGGGGCTTCCCTGCCAACATCACAGAGACTGCATGTTAATGTGCTAATTGCCCTGATCACTGTACCAAAACTAAGGTCGTCTACAATATGGGAACAGTGCAGCTTAATGATATGTAAATGATTTGAACAGAAGGGGGAAAACTGTTGTATTTTTCATGCGTTGGCTATTTTTGGAACTGGGAATTGAATAATACAGTAATATGTGCATTGGAAAAGGCACAAGCAAGTTGGATTATTTTGAATCTAAGCAGATACAGTTGATGTTCTAAAAATGTTACATGTACATGTTCGCACGGCTATACCATTCCTAAAAATATATATACAGTAAGGAAATACTTTGACCTGTATTCACACTTTAAAAAGTAGTGATAGATGAGAGTGCTTGTGTGTCCTAGTAGAGTAGGCTAACATTTACTCAACCTCTCTATGTCCTCCAGAGACAGACAGACAGACAGACAGACAGACAGACAGACAGACAGACAGACAGACAGATAGATAGATAGATAGATAGATAGATAGATAGATAGATAGATAGATAGATAGATAGATAGATAGATAGATAGATAGATAGATAGATAGATAGATAATTTATAGGTCCTTTCGGAAATTAACAGACAGACAGATAAACAGACGACAACTACAATACCGGAAAACACAATGACAGTACCAGCAACAGGCAACAACAGAGCCACAGCTGTCCATTGCCTGCCTCTCCCTCCTGCTGTTCTTCACTCCACATGGCCACAAAAACACAAGCAGTGAAGTGTGAAGCGCCGAGGGTGCTACAGGCTGCCGGGTTGAGCTGAGATGGTTCGGCTGCCTTGAGCAGGCTGGGGAGAAATGTGTGAAACAGCAGGTGAACCAGAGAGTGAATCTGTGCTGTCTGACCTCCAGCTGAGCTGTCCAAAACACACACACACACACACACATGCACGCGCACACAAACACACACGCATGCTAACGCGGGCACACACACACACACACACAAAGTGAGCAGGGGGTCCAGGAATGGATTGGTGAGAGGAACGGTATTATAAACTTTGACTTTTTTTCATATCGGATATATTCCACATAATTCGTTTTCAATTTGTGTGAGACAGGATTTCATTTATCATATAGCCTGTCCATTCTGGGTGACGTTCCAGTCTACAACATCCTAAGTTGGGGTCGTTTGGTGACATCAGTGTCACGGCGGCCATTGATGAGCGTTTCTGTGATCTCACATTCCGGAACTTAATCACCCAGCTGCCATTATGACACGGTGGCCAGGGCAGCGTGCAGATGAGGGGGTAATAGAGGCAGGTCATTATGACACGGCGGCCAGGGCAGCGTGCAGATGAGGGGGTAATAGAGGCAGGTCATTATGACACGGCGGCCAGGGCAGCGTGCAGATGAGGGGGTAATAGAGGCAGGTCATTATGACACGGCGGCCAGGGCAGCGTGCAGATGAGGGGGTAATAGAGGCAGGTCAGTTGGAGGGAGAGCTGACAGGAGACCTAGGTGATAAGAGAGGGCTGGGGGTCTCCTGTCATCCATCATGCCCGCCCACTAGCACTCGTCTCGGAGGGGTCCTTGAATAGCAACGCTGTTAACCACAATGCATTCTGGGTAATGGACTTCTGGTAACAGGATATGAGGTTAGCAGTGATGGGGTAGTCTTTCCAGACACAGGACCGGTGGGTGAGTTTAACATATTCATATTACTTCTCTGTATGTATGCTGCCTTCGGGGTGAAGCAATATATCAATATGGCAGAATATACATGTATGTCATTACGATGCAACTGTGTCTTGAGTGAAGGGAACATGTGCAGAGCACCCATCGGGTCACACACTGAGCGAGTACGTATAAACGCTGGGCTGGCGTATAATCTCAATCTGTGGTCTCTGCAGGACGCTAAATGCGCAGGCTAATGCCGTGCCCACCGCCATTAGCCTCAACAGCAGGGGCAGAGTCGAGGCGGGTCGGTCCGCGTCGGTCTCGCTCATCATCATCATCATCATCATCCTCTCTCTCTCTCTCTCTCCGTCTCTCTTAGAGAGCTGCGGAGACGAGATGATATTGCTGGATAATCCCCTGGCATTAATCATCTGCGATGTCCATTTGGATTATCAGTCTGGGACATTCAATCTGAAGCGCGCTGTGGGCGGGGCGTCTGACGCTGGCGTCAGGGAGGCGGGGCATGGGGATTCACGAGAGGCTCGAGAGCACGCCGGACTAGTGAAGTAGAATACGAGGATGTATTCGCCATACGCGGCTGTATCCTGATGATGTCATTGTTTATAGCGATGGGGTTTATCAGCTCTGCGGTCCTCTCATCCCATCAAGCCCCGCCCTCAGGTGTGTGACCTGGTACATGTGAGATCTGTGATCGGGCCCATTGGGAGTGGACGTCCCAGGAATAACAGTGGGCTATTTTATTTGTGCCAACACACACACACAGACACACACACACACGCGCACACACACACACACACACACACACACACACGCACACACACACACACACACACACACACACACACACACAAGCATTCAGGATGGTCTGGTGCACATTTTGGTGGTCTTCTACTGCACATTCTTAATGAGTCCTATCCCAGATAGCAAGCGGATCTGGGCCATATACAGGCCAGATCTGGCCCTTGTGGCTTAGTTCCGGCCCATATATGGCCCAGAATCATTACACATCCGCTTGCTATCTGGGATGCGGTTCGTGGTCCCTGGTGGTAAGTTAGCACCACTAGACTGTCCATGGGCCATACCTCCCTCCCCAATTTATCTGGGAACGCAGAACATTCCAGTCGCATTTGCTTCTCATGACTCTACAGTACAATGCACGTCCCGACCAAAATAAATCATGTTGCGTTATCACAGCGGTCCTAAAGCCCGCCGGTTATCTCCTGCAAACATGCTGGCCTGTAGCCCCACGCCGACCAATCAGGATGGGAGTTCAGTGGCGGAGGGTGACAGGACGTAAGGCCGTACACCTAGCGCTGCTCCCCCTCGCCATCCTTGATCTAATCTATTTGACCACATGTGTGTGTGCTTGTCACATCCTGGTTGAGTCAGAATGGGAGTAGGCCACACTGTTTTGTTCATGACATGAACTCCACATGAGGCAGACATATTGGAACATAGCCTATGGTTCCCAGAGACCGACTGTCACGCTAAGACAATAACAGACAAGCGATAACTACAGAGGGAAAAGGAAAATAAAAAAAAACTGACTGAAGAGAGATTCTTAAACACTTTTTCAACTCCCGATTTGCGCCGCCTAAAGTGTAAGAGAGAGAGAGAGAGAAAGAGAGAGAGAGAGAGAGAGAGAGGGAGAGAGAGAGAGAGGGGGGGGGGGGGGGTTCTGAAGAGTTCTGAAGAAAATCGTAGAGTTAGATGTAAACCAACAAGCACCTGAGCTCCCTTAAGAGACAGAAGGCGGAGAAAAGAGCAGCTCCCTGAAACACTCCTCTTTATGATGCGGGGGCAGACTTCAGGTCCGTTCAGATGACGTGAGGCGATCTGCGCTGTGCGGGGTGCTCTGTTGTGTTTCCATGGATGCTGCAGTGCACCTGCTGTGAGGGCCGTGCGAAGCGGCACGGGGGAAAAAACATGCAGGGTTCTTGTGCTCAAAGTTCAAATGACTACAACTCCTGCCTGGTATTTCAATCATTGAGTGTCTTCCCCTTCATATCTCTTCCCCCCCCACACACACACACACACCCCAGCCCCATCTCGTAAACTGTGTCCCATCGATGTGTTTATCTCATTGGGTTTAATGTTCCTCAGGAGGATGAAGTCCTTTAGCGCCATCATGGCTCCCATGACGCTCCTCTCACTCTTACCTGGGGCCATGGAGGATAACGGGCTATTGATCTATCGATCAGAATGGCCCTTTACTCTGTCACTCTGTGGACCGAGACGGAGGATGGGAGTGGTTCTTCCTGTCACTGCGGAGGTACTGCTTAAATCTCCCCCCCCCTAGGGAAGCTGTGTCTGAGGCCTATGGACCGTAACTGACCGATTGATAGATGCATAACTATTGTGCTGTGCTGCATTCAATAGCATATTACTGTATTTGATGCCTGTATTGTACTGTAATAATGTATTGTTTTGTAAATTATTACGTTCTATCATATTCAGATGTGGTGTGTCATCTGTCATCTGTCAGGAGATTCCTAGAAATATGGCATGGACACTTTTTTTTCTTATATTATGAAAATAGATACAATAATACAAGAAACTAGCACAGCTGAATGCTGGCACTAAAACAATTACTAATCTGATTTATTAAATGTATTAAGCCTCAACTGTGGGGTAACAACAACAACCACCACCACCACCACCACCACAACAACAACAACAACAACAACAACAACCACCACCACCACCACCACCAGAACAACATGTGAGGGTTCCTTCTCCACACTGTGAGGGGTCCACTCCTAACCCTCACAGACACCGATGACCCGTTGATGTAAGGATAACACTTGTTTAGTTGCTAGTGTGGCACACTGGCTGATAGATAGATAGATAGATAGATAGATAGATAGATAGATAGATAGATAGATAGATAGATAGATAGATAGATAGATAGATAGATAGATAGACAGACAGTGTATAGATTGTCTATGTAGATAGACAGTCAAAATAAATAGATCAATTTCCCCCAATGGTTGTTGTTCTCATAAATTCATGTGCAAATGCATTTCCATTCAATTTCATCATACATTTCAGGGAAAAATTCTTTCAGATGTTTCTGTTGTTCTTACAACATGTGTCTGGTTCTTGCCCTTGTTACAGGGTTCATCGGCTCTTGGCTCTGGCCTGACCAACCCTGGTGGCACTGGATGTGAGTATCGTGTTTCTGACCGTAAACACTGCTATCAGGCCAGAGACGTGTGACTGACTATATATCTGTGTAACACTGGCATGAGTTTGACCTGTGTCCTATGGGGTTTAGAACGATTACCCAAATAACCAAACTGTCATGTGATCATCAGAGTAAGACACGTAAACACACACCTCACAAAAACACCACTACCTACTCCTCTTTAGCTGTCAAGTCGACGAGAGAGGTCGGCTGCTCTATTCCTATGGTCTTGAGGAGCGCTCTGTTCTTAAGTACAGCAGGAGTGTGTCGCCCTCTAGTGGAGGCACCAGGTAGGCACAGCTGCCTTTGAATGGAAAACATTTACTTGCCACTATGAGGGTCTTTATTAAAAGTAATTTAAATGTTCAAAGTCCATTCCAGATTCAAGTTAAATTTTATTGGCCATGGATACTATGAATTTGACTAAGGTAATGGCATACGTAGAATGGGGTTCAGGGTGGGATGCTGCAAAGACATGACAGTGCAAATGCAATACAAAAAAACTGTGCAAATACAAAATAGAGCGCAAACAAAATACAGTGCTAAATTCAAAATGATATACTGTTAAAAATGGAGGCACAAATGCAATTTACGTAATATATACAGAATGGAGTGTGGTGAGTGTATGTACAGTGTGTGTGTGTGCAGAGTGTAGTGTGATAGATGAGTGATGTTATATGTGTACAGTGTGTGTGTGCAGAGTGTAGTGTGATAGATGAGTGATGTTATATGTGTACAGTGTGTGTGCAGAGTGTAGTGTGATAGATGAGTGATGTTATATGTGTACAGTGTGTGTGTGCAGAGTGTAGTGTGATAGATGAGTGATGTTATATGTGTACAGTGTGTGTGCAGAGTGTAGTGTGATAGATTAGTGATGTTATATGTGTACAGTGTGTGTGCAGAGTGTAGTGTGATAGATGAGTGATGTTATATGTGTACAGTGTGTGTGTGCAGAGTGTAGTGTGATAGATCAGTGATGTTATATGTGTGCAGTGTGTGTGTGCAGAGTGTAGTGTGATAGATGAGTGATGTTATATGTGTGCAGTGTGTGTGTCGTTGAGGTGTGAGGAACAATCAGAGGTCATGTCCGAGTGGTGGTCCGTGGGGTATAGAGTCAGTGTTGGGGGGGGGGGGGGGGGGCGTTCTGGGGGGACACAAGCCTTGTTAATGAGTCTGATGCCCGTGGGGAAGAAGCTGTTTTTGTGGCGTGTGGACCTGGTCCTGATGGACCGCAGTCTCCTGCCAGAGGGGAGTGGGTCAGAGAGACCGTGACCGGGATGGGAGGGTTCAGTCAAGGGATCTTTCTGGCCAGTTTTAGGGTCCTGGAGAGGTGCAGGTCCTGGAGGGGTGGCAGTCTACAGCTGATCACCCTCTCAGCGGAGCAGATGATGCACTGCAGTCTGCCCTTGTCCTTGTCTGTTGCGGCTGAGAACCAGATGGTGATGGAGGAGGTGAGGATGGACTCGATGATGGAGGTGTAGAAGAGGACCATCATTGCCTTTGGCATGTTGAATTTCTTCAGCTGCCTCAGGAAGTACATCCTCTGCTGTGCTTTTTTGGTGAGGGGGCTGATGTTCAGCTCTCACCTGAGGTCCCGGGAGATGGTGGTGCCCAGGAAGCGGAAGGAGTCAACAGTGGTCACTGGGGGGGGGGGGGGGGTCTTTCTAAAGTCTACATTGTAGAGGGTTCACTGTAGGCAGTCTTTTTCGTAAGATCGTGCCCACCCAGGGACGCCAAAAACGTCTTCTTGGAGCCCCAGTACGAGGGCCCAGCTCCATCTTATCCTCTACTGCTTCTTTATCCATCCGTCCACAGGGTTCACACCCTCACAGGATTACACCCTCACAGGATTACACCCTCACAGGGTTCACACCCTCACAGGATTACACCCTCACAGGATTACACCCTCACTGGGATTACACCCTCATAGGATTACACCCTCATAGGATTACACCCTCACAGGATTCACACCCTCACTGGGATTACACCCTCACAGGGTTCACACCCTCACTGGGATTACACCCTCACAGGATTACACCCTCACAGGGTTCACACCCTCACAGGATTACACCCTCATTGGGATTACACCCTGGTCTGGCCTCTAACCACATACATCCCTGCGCCTACACCGCTGCAAAAAATAATAAATGACTGATAATTAGTAATTAAAAGAATAGTAATAAGTTAATAAAATCATAACATGGAACCTTAGTCAGAGAGAGTTTACTCAGCTGCAGCCTCAATCAATCAAGTTGGATTTATATAGCGCCCTTCATGATACCCAGAGCACTTTAAGGAGCCCAGTATTCATTCAGACACAGTCATACTGGTGGTGGTAAGCTACATCTGTAGCCACAGCTGCCCTGGGGCAGACTGACAGAAGAATGGCTGCCAATCAGCGCCTACGGCCACCACCATTCATTCACACGTTGCATGTCTTTATGATGGTAGGGGGAAGATGGAGTACCCGGAGGGAACCCACGCAGGCACGGGGAGAACATGCAAACTCCACACAGAAAGGACCTGGAACGACCGGGATTCGAACTCAGGACCTTCTTGCTGTGAGGCGACAGTGCTAACCACTGAGCCACCGTGCTGCCCACAGCCTGGCCTAGTCTGCTTTCTTTCTCAGCCGTTATTTGTAAATTATAGCAGGACTCTCCGCTCCACTCCAGTGAGGATTTTGAAGGCTTCTTTTCTGAGTTGGGGCCGTTTTGTGGTCCATCCTGCGTGAAAGAAAGAGAATGCTACATTTCTATAGTTGTAGGCTGGGTGACTCAGGCTCCCAATCTCCTACTGGGTCACAGGCCGTAGCTCGCAGTCAGGAGAGACCCAGGAGCATCGCTGCTCTCTAACTTTTATACTCTCTCTCTCTCGTCTCTCTCTCCTCCCATCACATCAGGGATTACATCAATTTCAACCAATCAAGGCACACATCATAACCCCATACAGAGTGATCATCTCATGGTCATCACATGCTCATTGTTGTCATACTGGCAACTATTCTTCATATCATCATGACAATCTCCAACCAATCACATGCTCACCAACTCCTCGTGATACGATCCCCTCTGTGAGATCATTCTGGTACAGGAAAATAGCTCCAAAACAATCATCATGACTAAGGGTCATCTTGATCTTGAACTGGCATGTTCAAGCTTAGTGTTACAAATCAATACAAATAGAAAACAAATATGTCTAGATCTCACTTCTAAACATTTCTGGATTCATAGTACTATAATCACTGTTAACACATATGACATCATCAGCTGGACACATACGTGTAGTATTACAAATCAGTACTAAAATCACACAGTTAACTCAGATATCATCATTAACTGGGCCCATAAGCTAGCATTAGGAATGATTTCATTTCATTTTAATCATTTGGTCCATCTCTCTCAGATCTCCTCAGAGCCTCAAGGCTGAATGTTGTTATATGCCTCAGTTCCTTTGGGGTCTTCATATCTCTTCAAATCAAATCAAACTTTATTTGTACAGCACATTTCATACACAGAGGCAACACAATGCGCTTTACAGAGAGCAATGGGAGGATGGGTATAGGTCCCACCCCTACATATTCCAGAGGGAAGCAAAAAAAAACAGTTTCACCCGGGGGCAAGAAAAGTGAGCTGTCAAAATTCTTCCCTGAATTCTCTCAACAAGACAATCGAGCAAGCTCCTGGAAAATGTTTGTCTATTTGGCTAATAACATTTACAGAGCAGTAAACCTGGGCTAAATACTTCATAAGAGAGACATGACTAACAGTAGAGTGCACAAATAGTTACAGAGAAGTTGCCTACATGGTAGGCCATTATGTGTTAGCTATCCCTGTAGTCTCTAATATGATATTTAAGTGAATCATATAACAAAGCACAGTAAGCACTTAGCAGGACAGGCTCATAGAGAATGCTGCGGTGGGGAGACAGAAAGCAGAGAGCCGAGAGTAAAAAGGGGGTGGGGTTGGCTGGATAGGGACAGCTGATGAGGATGATGGGAGGGAGCTGGACACAAGGAGGCAGGGGGCCTCTCCAGGAGCCATGGGGAGCCATTTGGAGGACTGTGGCCGAGGACGGGGACGGGGGGGGGGGGGTTCTCCGGGACCTGATACAGGGTGGCCTGTATAAGAGGGAAAGACAGGGAGGAGGGAGGAAGGCAGGGTAAGTGGCTGTACTGGACCTCCACAGCAGGATATCGCTTGACAACATACAGTACAGTAGTGAAACACTTTTCATTGAAAAATACTTCCAAACCTTCAGTGTATTACATCTTCAATTAAACCAGATTTTCATCAGATCGTCCCCACTTAGGATAATCATTTCATAATTCTTGCATTACATAAGCAATACATGTCCTGTTTGTAGTCAGGCCACTTTGCTAGTCCCATCATTTCCACCCTCTCACCTTCCTAATTTACAATAACATTGTGGATACGGAGTCTGCTGAGCATGTGTCCATTATAACTGTGATAATGACGACAAACAGGTCCTGCACGGTTGGTGGCCCCTCAAACACACCCAGAGATGCTTCTTTGTCATCTTTGTAAACGTCACATGCAGAGAGACATTTTTAACAGGGTCAATGTGTTTTTGCACCTGCTTGATATTAAATGACCTCAAAGAGGACAGCCTTGCCAACACAGGCCTCTTAAATAGGCTACTCAAACTAAACAACCCTGGCCCTGGGTGCTTGTGACTAAGTGAAGAAACTTTTGGTCAAACTTGGCAGCCTGGTGGTGGGTAGTGTGTGACTGTCATCAGTTTGTAGGCTACAGGGTCATTCTCTCTGCCACTATCACCTGAAAGTCCAGCTACATACCGACCACAGAGCCAGCTGACCATTCTATCCAGCCACATCGCGTTTCTCTTCCTAATGATGCCCTGATTCCTAATAATGCCCTGATTATTGCCAGGTGTACATGCCAGTGAAGAACAAGTAGGCTATAATGTAAGTTTGAAAGGCAGCTGTACATTATGCACAATGTTGACTAGGTTATGGAGTCACCATCAACCAATGGCAAGCAGCGTTCAGGAACTATGGTGCTCCACGGCTGCAACCTCCCCCTTCTCTTCAGGGAAGCAGTGGAAATCACATGACCCACTTGTCAGATTGCATGCTGTTGTTGGAATTAAAATGTTTCTTGGACTGCCGAGTGATCTCTTCGAATATCGCTCTAACAGTGGTAGTAAATATACGCCCTGGTCTTTTTCAGTTTCCGTATATTCATTGATGTGATGTGATAGGTGCCGTTTAGGGCTCAGGCTGTCGCAGAAACGACCTTTGCAACAGTGTTATTGTTGCACGGACCCAGAAACTGACAAGCAGGCAGAGCAGAGCAGAGCAGAGGAGGACGGACAGAGAGAGAAAGTGCGTGAGGGATTGCGAATCGCTGGGTTGGTTCGAAAGGAAAGGAAGGCTACAGCCGAGCGAGGCCTGAGCAAGAGGGACATCTTGTTCACCTCCGACAGAAACACGGCGGCATCATGGCCAATATTGCGGTTCAAAGGATAAAACGGGAATTCAAAGAGGTTCTCAAAAGCGAGGAGGTTGGCTGAATCATTTCTTCAATCGACAGTGAACGTGAGCTAGTGCTAGCTGGCTAGCTGGAGCTAACCTTGGCTAGCTTAGCAAGCGGAGCTTGTCATTTGAGTTGTGTGGTAACGTTAGCTGTGCCAAATGACTAGTGTTTTTCACGTTTCGCCATCTATTTGGCCATGTTTTTCGGTAGCTAATCGAAACAAAGTCACGGCGATCACTAATAGCATGCTACCACCATTGCTAGCCAACGCCAGCTAGCCTGCTAGTGCTAGAGCTCCTTTCGGTTTCAGCACTGTGTTTTGCAATGAGATTCTTGTAGTAACAATCAACGTTAGCTCGCTGCTACATTGTGGCATTGACTGCTGGGGGAAATGTCTTTATGCAGCCAGGTTGCAACAATTGGTGGCTAACTTGTATAGGCCTGGCAGGTAGCTAGCTAGTAAGCCAGTTTGCGTTGTGTAATCAAATCCATGATGCTGTATATTGGGGCTGTTGTCAGACGAAGTTAATGTAAAGGAGTGCTCATTTCAACGACTGTCGTTTGAATGCCAATACGAGCTAGTGTGTAAAGCTGGCTAATAGGCTGACTGTATAGCTGTATTGGTGTTGACAACCTAGCTACAGTACGTTTAGATGCTTACCGTACTGTCATTTACTTAACTGACTACTTAGTCTTTGTCAGGTTCGAGTTTGGGAAGCTTCAACCTGTCATCAACCAAGGTGGCGAGTGTAATTGCTAACTATCCATCTGGCTTCATTGGCATGGCTCTAGCTCAACGAGCTCCGGGTAGCAGCTGTCATAGTGTTGAAAGTGTCAGTGGTGTGTTGGGATGAAGTTCTTCTTGTGAAGGAGTCAGAAGGGCTCTCCTTAATTTGCACAACACCTCTAATGCCAAATTCAATTGAAGGTTCTTTTGCTTCTTCCCCCCCCCCCCCCCCCCCAGACGAGCAAAAACCAGATAAAGGTGGACCTGGTGGACGAGAACTTCACAGAGCTCAAGGGGGAGATCGCAGGGCCACCTGACACACCATATGAAGGTGACAGGCCCGGGGGGGGGGGGGGGGGGGGGGGGGTGTACATCAGGCCCAGACGCTAGTCTGTCTGCAGCCTCCAAATGTAGGCCTTCACTCTGAGGAGGTGAGTGAGAGACAGCCAGCGCTGTTCCACCAGGCTTTTATCATTTACCAGGCTGATTGTCAGTTTCCCGGAGATGGGGATGTGTGTGTGTGTGCGTGTGTGTGCGCGTGTGTGTGCGCGCGTGTGTGTGCGCGCGCGCGCATTAGGTACTGGAAGATGGAGGCTGAAGGTTCTTCTCGTTGAGGTCATCAACTAAACTACCCTGACGAGATCATCGTAATAGTGCATCCATACTTAAGCACAGAAATAGCCTAGGCTGCTTGCTTTAAAGAAACCTGTCTGTCATTGGGGCCAGTCTAAATTCCAATGCTGCATTATAAGTAACTCGGCTAATTTAATGACACACTCACACAACAATCAGTCAACGGCTTTACAGTTTATCTGACAACACAAATAGACATTTGACCCCTAGGGTCACATTTTTTTCCATCTACAATTGTTTGAGTGCATGTGAAAATGCTACAGCTGTTTTATAAGACCAAGGCGCAGCCTATTGCCTAATATAACGCTATGGCTACAACATCAACAGCAGCAACTGAAGCTCTCAGTGCTTATCAATTCTATGATTCTGACCAGTTTGGAACCATTTCCCAACCCTAGTGTCGCATGTACGTTATGCTATAGATTGACTTTTAAAGGCAAGAGGTCTAAAAGTCTTTACAACGTCCCTGTCTATGTCCGTTCCTTTGCAGGTGGTAGATACCAACTAGAAATTAAAATTCCAGAGACATATCCTTTCAATCCTCCTAAGGTAGGTATACATCGATGATCGAATATAAATAGATGATTGTCACTTTCATGAGTGGAAAAAAAGCAGGCTTCTACCAAAGCCAGTGTTCTGTTGTCACCGAATGGCGCCGGTCACAGATGGATTGAGCGGTTCTCCTCCGGGCTCTCTCCTACAGGTGCGATTCATCACTCACATCTGGCATCCAAACATCAGCTCGGTCACAGGTGCAATATGTCTGGACATCCTGAAAGACCAGTGGTGAGTCATAGTAGCCGTACTACCAGTATAGTGACTGTAATATCCCTGTCCCACTTGGCAAAAAAGCCACATAACATGTGGATTGTGTAATAACATCTCGGTAGTGATGTAAACATGAACCCGGGGCTGATTTTCTCCCCTTTCCAGTGATGATGATGTTGATTGTGTGACAGCAGAGGCAAATTACATAGACAGTCATATTACCTTCCTTGTCCAAATGAACAACTTTTTCCTCCTGCTACTTGAAGATTACATGTGACAGTTTTGTATTGCAGTTTAGTTGGCTATCTGAGTAATGTAAATCACATGTAGGCTGATTTTATCATGTGTACGCTTGTGTGGATCTGCCAACAAGTTTACATTCAGTTTCGCGTTCTAACATATATCCATAAACTCTTGAAAACCACTTCCAATTCGGTTTTGTAAACTTTATTTTGCACTACGATAAACTAGGAGAGGGCTGATAGTAGCCGACCAAAATCAATCAAAAACTCCAAACGGTTTAAAAAACGTTCTTGCCTGTTTTACTACCAAAAGGAATCTAATGGTGGGGGACCTTCGTCTACTCACATGTTACTCACACTAGGGCTGCACGATTATGACAAAATTTCATAATTGCGATTATTTGCTTCAAAATGGTAATTGCGATTAATATTTCAAAGTAATAGCTTTAGCTCTGCACAGTTTGCATATGACCTGCTGGGCTTGAGCGACATCATCTTTTTCGTAACCACTCAGCGGGAACGCATGTGATTGGTCAGACAGCATAAGCGCCTGTGATTCGTCCGTGTAGTCCTAGCACACTCGATTCAAAGCAAAATTATTAATCACATTAATTGCGGCCTGTTGCGATTAGTTAATCGCGGAGGTCATAATCGCGATTTCGATTAATTCACGATTAACTGTGCAGCCCTAACTCACACGCCTCCTCGCTCCAGCCCCCTCAGATTAGGGGACATTGAATGTATAGGAACTAGGGGCCAACATGGGCGCATGTGGTAACAGGTGGTCCCTCTCATGCGTGCGCGTTTTGTTTGTTGTTTTGTTTTTGTTTGTGTGCGCTGCAGGGCGGCGGCCATGACGCTGCGGACCGTGCTCCTCTCACTACAAGCCTTATTGGCAGCAGCAGAACCAGATGACCCACAGGATGCTGTGGTGGCCAATCAGGTTAGACTAAGTGTGTGTGTGTGTGCGCACACGTTTGTTTGCTTATCATCGGTACAGATTTAGGACTCATATCATGAACGGGGTTTATTGTTTGTCCAACAGCACTGCTTTACTGAGCTCCACTGTGACCATTCCTGTCTCTCTCTGTCTCTCTCTGTCTCTCTCTCTCTCTCTCTCTCTCTCTGTCTCTCTGTCTTTCTCTCTCTCTCTGTCTCTCTCTCTGTCTCTCTCTCTCTGTCTCTCTCTCTGTCTCTCTCTCTCTCTCTCTCTCTCTATCTATCTCCCCCTCTGTCTCTCTCTGTCTCTCTCTCTCTGTCTCTCTCTCTGTCTCTCCCCCCCTCTCTGTCTCTCTGTGTCTCTCTCTCCCTCTCCCCCCCCCCCCCTCTCTCTCTCTCTCTCTCTCTCTCTCTCTCTCTCAGTATAAGCAGAACCCAGACATGTTCAAACAGACGGCCAGGCTCTGGTCCCACGTCTACGCCGGCGCCCCCGTGTCCAGTCCAGAGTACACCCGCAAAATAGACAAACTGTGTGCCATGGGCTTTGACAAAGTGAGCCTGTCTATCTCTACTAACGCTACTATCTAGGAGGATATGACAGATTGTGGTTTCCTGCGGTTGTGAGTGAGCCGCATGGTGATTGAGCCGCATGGTGAGTGAGCCGCATGGCGAGTGAGCTGCATGGTGAGTGAGCCGCATGGTGAGTGAGCCGCATGGTGAGTGAGCCGCATGGTGAGTGAGCCGCATGGTAAATGAGCTGCATGGTGAGTGAGTCGCATGGTGAGTGAGCTGCATGGCGAGTGGACTGAGCAGTTGTGGCTGGTGTGTTGAAATGGGGAAATAGAGACAGTGGGAAAGAAAGAAAAAAAAAAAAGGTGTTTTTATTCCGTGTTCGCCATAGTTGACGTTTTTGCCCATCTGGCGTTTTTCAAATTGTTGTTAAAAAAAAAGAGAAAAAAAGGCCGTTCCTCTCTCTCTTTCTCTCTGTCCACAGAATGCAGTAATAGTGGCGTTGTCGTCAAAATCTTGGGATGTGGAGGCAGCAACAGAGTTACTGCTCAGCAACTGAGTTTCAACCCCTGACCTGCTCCCCCGCCCCCCCCCCCCGGTCCTCTCTCTGACCTCCACACACACTGACCCTCTCTCTGTCTCTGTCTGATCCCCTCCTCTCCGCTGTCTCTGTTTCATGATGGACTCTCTCCTAGAAACGCCTTCCCTCCATCCTCCCGTACATGTCGGGTTGACATGCTCCCACCCTTCCTCTCTGTTCTCAGTCATCGACCATTCCACCCATTACCTCAGTGAGATGTCTGACCCCCCTTCCCGTGAGCTGAGTGCCATCACCTCCCTCGATCTCCACCGCCCACTCAGTATAGCTGTATCCGGATACGGACTACCTTGACTTGCTGTTACCTATCCAGTTGTTTTCACATCAGTGAGGATGATTGTAAAACGAGCCAAGAAGGCAACTGGTTTCACTTTTTAAGCACTTAACACATCACGGATGTTACCTTGCTGTAGCGACGCCCATTCTCCCAGGTGCCACTCTGTGGGAACCACGGCGCTTCCTTACTGTACAAACCCCAACGCCAGCACACCTCCTCCTTCACCCCTTCCTCATCACTGTCATGGCTGCATTCACTTTCTCTCCCCCAAACACACATCTCCCTTTTTTTATTTGTTTTTTGCCTCCTACAGGAATACATTTGGATTCCCGTTTTTAAAAGAAAGAAAACCAATGAACAGTTACGCTCACCTATGTCACTGTTCACAGATTACGCAACTCTAGCAAAATTGAGACTGGAGAAAATTAAGAAAATATTGCATCCACTGAACTGCACCAACAGAGAAGAAAAATGTTAAATGAATTAATCTGTAAATAAAGCTATTGAAGTCTGTGTAAAATAATTCCACAATTGTTGGCATTTTATTGTAAGTATGATATGTTCATTCTTACTATGTAGAACCTCACTTTGTGTGCGTGTGTGTGTGTGTGTGTGTGTGTGTGTGTGTGTGTGTGTGTGTGTGTGTGTGTGTGTGTGTGTGTGTGTGTGTGTGTGTGTGTGTGTGTGTGTGTGTGTGTGTGTGTGTGTGTGTGTGTGTGTGTGTGTGTTAGATGTTATGGAGCCCAAATGCCCTCACAAGAATAGATGATACAGCATGGATCAAAATGTTGGAGTTTACAAATAAGTCTATAAACTACAGCTCAGTGGGTTCTAAGTCTAAACTATAGCTCAGTGTGGGTTCTAAGTCTAAACTATAGCTCAGTGTGGGTTCTAAGTCTAAACTACAGCTCAGTGTCTCAACTATACTTCAGTGTGGGTTCTGTCTTAAAAATCACATGGGGATGGTCCTCACAAGTTAAGGGTTAATTTAGGGTCAAAGGTTAGGATTCAGGGCTTACAATTAAGATTAGGGGTCAAAGGTTAGGTTTAGGGGGTTTTCTGATGGTTAGGCATCATAGGTTAGGTTTAGGCGGTTCCCACAAAGATGAAAGTAAACGTTTGTGTGTGTGTGTGAAAAGAAATCTAGGGTGAGGAGCTAAATTTATGATACTGGGGGAAACTGAATCCAAAGGGAGTTGCCCAGTCAGAAAGTAGAACAAGCAAATTCAAGCATGTTTAAGCATGCTGCAAAAATGAACGTGTACGAGCGTTCACACACGCACTGTGACTGCACCACCGGAGGCTTTTTACACGCCAGTCTCATGAACAATAAAGGTTATTACTAAAGGTTATTACTCTACAGTAGGCTCCCGATTAGAGGATATAGCTGAGGGATGAGCAGTGACTACTAGGACTGCATCATGATCACAGCAGTCAGTGTGTTGTTAAAGCATTTTAGCGTAGCCTGCCGGTACCCTCGACAGATAGAGGGACGTGGGCTTGTTTGCCTGGCGAGGTGAGAGAGAGGGGCAGGAACACACAGATGGCTGCTTGGGTGGCATGTTGTGGCAGAGCCAGGCTCTCCAGCAGGACCATCTTTATTACAGGAGAGACCTTGGCACGGCGCTGGTCACCATATTGCAGCCTGCATACTTGCACTGTGGGGTGTGTACACATTTGAGCACATTTCTAGGCCTATGTGGTTGATGTGTTTAAGATAAGATATAACGTTAATGATCCCCAGGGTAAATTTGGGAACTACAGCAGCAGAAAGATAGAACAACAGGTAGAATAAAATCAAGAACCAATGGGTCATATAACACAATATTAGCATTAAAAACACAAATATGAATAAATAACTGCTATAAAAATCTTTAATATGAATAGCAATGAAAAGCCTAGCCAGTGTAAGGTGTCAAGTAAAGTCCACTGGCTGGCTCAAAGGAAAGCTTGAGCCGCTCTGTCTTGCACTTAGACAGGATTGTTTGTAGTTGTGATTGCTTATCTGTAGCAATATATTTTCAATATTCTCAATATCTTTCTCCTTCAAAGGTGTGTACATTTGTGTGATTGTGTGCACTGTATGGGTGTGTGCGTGTGTACTGTATGTGTGCGTGTGTGGGTGTGTATGCGTGTGTACTGTATGTATGTGTGTGTGTGTGTCTGGTGTACAGTATGTGTGTGTGTATGCGTGTGTACTGTATGTGTGCGTGTGTGGGTGTGTATGCTTGTGTACGGTATGTGTGTGTGTGTGTATGCGTGTCTACTGTATGTGTGTGTGTGTGTGTGTATAAGTGTGTACTGTATGTGTGTGTGTGTGTGTGTGTCATGGCGTGTCAGGGCCTATAGTGCGTCCCCACACGGACTCCCTGTTGACTATAGTCAGAGCAACACCTGCTATCAAGCTGCAGGCAAAACCAGCAGGTTTTCCCATTGGACATCTTATGTGTGACACAAGCGCTGTTCTCAGCCTGATAAATATCTCCTTTCTGGCACTCAATTGACTAGTAGATTAGAAAGATGACTTACCCAGTCTCCAGTGAGAAGGTGCCTGGGGTGATCATATCTTAGGTTTCACACCAGGGTTTTGAGGAGGCAGGGATAATCTTTGTTGTGTTGGAACACATTTTAAGCGGTGCAGCCGCTTCTACAGGCCTAAGTGTACGTGACACGTCTGTCTGTGTGTGTGTCCGTTCGTAGCATGAGATTTACCCTAATCAACCAGCAGAGGGCAGTAGAGATTGCTTCTAAATCTGCACCAGTTCACCACCTTGGATTGATTTCATGGTGATTTTTCACCCACAGTTAAAGATGATATAGATAATATTTTATGTAGACAAATCTTATAAAAAAAAAAAACTTGAACAAGCCTCGTAAACCAATAGCATTTCAACTCTTGATCGCTCCTGATTCTGGGGCCAATCACTGTGCTTAGATCCGGTCTAATGCGGGTCTTAGCCTGGGGCCTATTTGCTTTGCAGTTGTGTTTCCGGTCTATGCGGATACTGTCCAAAAGTAGGCCTACCCATAAACCTACGATATGATGCGGCAAGACCTCCTTGTGGAATAGGCTACTTAGTTTGGTATGTTCATGTTTTATTGTAATTCGTAGTGACTGGCGAGACTAGGCTGTGTGATTCTGCATTGTGTGACAGGAGACCAGCGGGCTGTAGACCGGAAACCAAGCGAATAGAAACCAGGCCCTCCCCCGAGGACGGCCTGGTGACGCGAGGCGAGGCCGGTCTAGGCCCTCCCCCGAGGACGGCCTGGTGACGCGAGGCGAGGCCGGTCTAGGCCCTCCCCCGAGGACGGCCTGGTGACGCGAGGCGAGGCCGGTCTAGGCCCTCCCCCGAGGACGGCCTGGTGACGCGAGGCGAGGCCGGTCTAGGTTGAGGCTGGATCTGCCAGATAAACCTGTAGGAATCTGCACATATGGAAATGTTGCTCCAAAAAACTCAGATATGAATCTGAATGGAAACCAGGCTGAGTTCTTCTGAGGAGATACTCCCGTACCAACATCGACTACCCCCCGAGAGATACCAGCCATACCAACATCGACTACCCCCCGAGAGATACCAGCCATACCAACATCGACTACTCCCCGAGAGATACCAGCCATACCAACATCGACTACTCCCCGAGAGATACCAGCTGTACAACATCGACTACCCCCCAGAGATACCAGCCGTACCAACATCGACTACCCCCCGAGAGATACCAGCCATACCAACATCGACTACCCCCCGAGAGATACCAGCCATACCAACATCGACTACCCCCCGAGAGATACCAGCCATACCAACATCGACTACCCCCCGAGAGATACCAGCCATACCAAAATCGACTACCCCCTGAGAGATACCAGCTGTAAATATCGACTACCCCCCGAGAGATACCAGCCGTACCAACATCGACTACCCCCCGAGAGATACCAGCCATACCAACATCGACTACCCCCCGAGAGATACCAGCCATACCAACATCGACTACCCCCCGAGAGATACCAGCCATACCAACATCGACTACCCCCCGAGAGATACCAGCCATACCAAAATCGACTACCCCCTGAGAGATACCAGCTGTAAATATCGACTACCCCCCGAGAGATACCAGCCGTATCAACATCGACTACCCCCCGAGAGATACGATTATCTTTGGGGGTGGGGCGGGGGGGGGGGGGGAAGTAGCCTTGTGAGACTATTCTGATGTCGCGAGCTCACATTGTTACTCACAAATCAGTGTGGATACTCAGAAAACGGAAAACGATCTCTCCAATCAGTGTTGGTTCTGAGGAATTTGAAATACAAACATCTACGGTGGGCGGGTTTATGACAGCGAGGAGCAGTTGAAGTTAGCATGTGATATGACCTTTTCAGATTCTTCGTACACAGAGCCACGAAATGCATTCAAGGGCGCAGGTCTGTGCTCTGAGTACCATTTCTAGTAATAGAATGAACTGATCCTTATAATGTTTTTATTTTTATGTTATTGTATTGGTTTATTTGTCAGGGACAATGCACATTAAAAGACAATAAATCATGGGTACAATAAGTCATAAATGAGCCAGAATTAGCCAAGAGGCTAGTTTTCATCTGCTGTCCCTGGCCAGATGTTAAAAAGGCAACCTGGAATATAAAATACAGCGCAATAAAAAAAACAATAGAACGAAGCTAAAATACAATAGAAATAAGCTAAAAGACAGACATAAGACATTAGGGCCCATGGAACACTTATTAACATACTAGAAAATACACACTAATCAGAGAGAAACATGCTCATGACAGGACATGACAGGACAAACGATTATGACAGGATAAAACAGTTGACATGATGGCAATAGGAATATCAACTGTATTAATGTGTACATGTTTGATTACTGTTGATGAGCCATGATTTCAGGTGTGCAGTGAAGGCACGAGGTCCCTAATCTCTGTGGGTATTGAGTTCCAGTCCTGTGATGCTTTAACTGAGAATGATGACCGGCTAATGATTCTGTGGGATACGATGCAGTCTCCTCAGGTGGAGGCTCTGGTTGTGCGGTTAGAGTTTGATCTCTGTGTGATGTAAGCGGAGGGGGTGCAGTGTTGTGCAGGAATTAAGTTCGAGATATTTTATCCTCTGGCACTATCTGCGGATCATCGCTCCAGTGCCGACCTCCAGCCAGCCTACCAGCTACCTGACAGCTGTCTCCGGTGTGCGGTGAGCCGATGGTCCTCGGGCATCTTGTTTCCTCCGGTCTGTGCGTGCTACGTGATAGCCGGGATCCTGTTGCGTGCCGGGCATGCCGTCCTCCCCCCTGCCGAGAAGCGCTGCCGGGAGCGCTAAGGACCAACGGAAGTAGTGCGCTGCTACCGGCAACTGAGTTCAATTGGGGTTGAACGGGAGTCATGTAAACCAGATGGGAATCAAACACAAGTACGTTCATTTATGTCGCTGGAACTTCCTCTCGTTTCCTTTTGGATGATTACGTTGAAAATGTGCAGGGTGGTCCCAGTCCTGTGCCTTGCGATGCTACTACTTGAAGGTAAGGGAGCGTACTATAAATTAAACTAGCCTGCGTTTGATTTTCCATTACCTTATTATTTTTGTTATTATAAATGTCTGAACATTTACATTTTGTGGCTTGTTTTTGCCTTCATGGTAACAATTTCAAGCCGCATTCCAAAGTTCTGATGCGCAATAACGCACCGGCATGCGCCTTGCGCCGAGGCAAACCTCTTTACCACACACACACACACACACACACACACACACACACACACACACACACACACACACATATATACTTTAGTACTACTAATACTTTACTCTAGAGAGTAAACACATACATGTGTTACAAGTGTATATGAGTGTTCTAGCAGTGAGATATCCAGCGCCCGCTCTACTTCCCTCCCTAGCGGCGGACTCCGCGCGCGGGCGCTACGCGCAGCAGCTCCTCAGCGACCTGATGGAGAACTACTCCAACGCGCTGAGGCCGGTGGACGACACGGACAAGGCTCTGAACGTCACCCTGCAGATCACGCTGTCCCAGATCAAAGACATGGTGGGTCACGCGTGTCTCTGCCTGTCTCTGGTCCGCACCAGAAGCACGCGATGCACTGTCTGGAGTAGACCAGAGTTGAAATATCATAAATAAAAAAATAAATAAAAAAACACCCACCTTCGAATAGTATAGAAAGTTTATTTGCTATATAGGCCTACTGTATAAGCAGTACAGGTACGTTGGAATTCTTGTTATCACTTGTCCTTGCAATATCTTATCAACGCTCATCAATTCAATCAAGTCCTCATTCCAGTTCCTTGTACGCAACAGACATTACGCCTCCAATCTGCCAATCTGCTATCTGTAGTCTAGCAGCCAAAGAATCTGATTGACCCTTATCTGCTTATTCCATCCAATCATTGATGACTGTGACTGTAACCGTAATATAGGCGGTGCAATTATTAAAATTCAAGTATACAGTTGTTCGAGGGCAGGGGAGTGAGAGACTGGTCCATCAGAACAGAACATCTGCAGGGAGAGGGGGATTCTGTCCAGGGAAGGGGGTTTGGGGGAGGTGTGTGTGTGTGTGTGGGGGGGGGGGGTATCTGTCCAGGGCAGGGGGTTTGGGGGAGGTGTGTGTGTGTGTGTGTGTGTGTGTGTGTGTGTGGGGGGGTATCTGTCCAGGGCAGGGGGTTTGGGGGAGGTATGTGTGGGGGGGTATCTGTCCAGGGCAGGGGGTTTGGGGGAGGTGTGTGTGTGTGTGGGGGGGGTATCTGTCCAGGGCAGGGGGTTTGGGGGAGGTGTGTGTGTGGGGGGGGTATCTGTCCAGGGCAGGGGGTTTGGGGGAGGTGTGTGTGGGGGGGTATCTGTCCAGGACAGGGGGTTTGGGGGTGGTGTGTGTGTGGGGGGTATCTGTCCAGGACAGGGGGTTTGGGGGAGGTGTGTGTGTGTGGGGGGTATCTGTCCAGGGCAGGGGGTTTGGGGGTGGTGTGTGTGTGGGGGGTATCTGTCCAGGACAGGGGGTTTGGGGGAGGTGTGTGTGTGTGGGGGGTATCTGTCCAGGGCAGGGGGTTTGGGGGAGGCTGGGGGGGGGTATCTGTCCAGGGTAGGGGGTTTGGGGGAGGCGGGGGGGGGGGGGGGTATCTGTCCAGGGTAGGGGGTTGGGGTGAGGGGGTGGGGGGGGCTTCTGTCCAAGTGGTGGTCTACTGTTTACACTCAAGGTTCAAGTTCAAGATACGTATGGGTAGAGATGTAACGGTATGAGGTTTTCATATCAATATTATAGTGACCATAATTATCACGGTTATCAGTATTATCGTGGTTTTATAAAATGTGCTGAATTTTTTCCAAAACTACTGATACACAACTGAAATCATTTCAAGTTTTATATTGGAATCCGTAAATAAAATTAGCAGCACTATGCACTTTTTATTTGCATGAACTTAAAAGTTATGTTGCTAACTTTGGTTGATGCTGGACTGTATTTATAGTAAGTTTTTCAAAGCGTGGAAATCAAACACGTTTTTAATGATAATTTCATCACAATAAATGACGTGGAATTCTATCACGGTTTATCATTATACCGGTTATCGTTACATCCCTACGCGTGAGTATGTTAATCTGTATGCTGTATGCTTAAGCAGATGTCTAATGTACTTGAAAGTAAGACACTATTTGTCAAATACACATCTGCTTT
>NC_140247.1:20100870-20113370 GCF_949987555.1 Borostomias antarcticus | reverse complement strand
CTCTATAACAAGTATGCCCGTAGGTCACACACACACACACATACTGTACACGCACACACACACACACACACACACACACGCACACACGTCACACACACACATCATACATCACACACACGCACGCACACACACACACATCACACACACATGTCACACACACACATCACACACGTCACACATCACACACACAACACATCACATCATACACACACGCACGGACACACACACACATCACACACACACGCACGCACACACATCACATCTCACACACACACACACATGTCACACACAGACACACGTCACAGACAGTCACATTACACACACACACACACACACACACACACACACACAGACACACACACGTCACACACACACACACGTCAGAGTACAGTACATTACACTTACACACACATAAATTATTAACAGCAACTATAGTATGTTGATATATACAACACATCATAGTTGAATGTCTGTTCAGCTTGTTTAAACCATCCACCAGAGCACCCTCACAATAAAGAACCTGCCCTTCTGATGGTCAGTCTCGCTCCAGACCTTCAAATAGTCAAAGAGTATTTGAGATCCCATCGGTTCCACCAACCAAGCACAGATTCAAAGTATTTGACCTGATCTCAGATGGTACTGTGACCCGGTCCTGTTGTCCTCCTCTTCCTCAGGGCTGATGATGACTTCTCGGGGCCGATGGACACCAACGTGGTGCTGAGGTACAGCGGGGAGATCACCTGGGACGCGCCGGCCATCACTAAGAGCTCCTGCGTGGTGGACGTCTCCTACTTCCCCTTCGACAGCCAGGAGTGCAACCTCACCTTCGGCTCCTGGACCTACAACGGCAACCAGGTTAGACACACACACACGCACACACATACATACACGCACTCACACACGCACGCACACACAGACATACACACACACACACTCACGCATGCACACAGACACACATACATACACACACACACACACACACACACAGACACACACACACACACATACACACACACACACTCACACAGACACACACACATACATAGACACACATACATAGACACACACTCACGCATGCACACACAGACGCACGCACACACAGACACACACACATATATAGACACACACTCACGCATGCACACACACACGCACACACACAGACACACACATACATAGACACATAAACGCACACACACACTCACGCATGGATGCACGCCCGCATGCACACACACACAGACACACACACACACACACACATACATAGACACATACACACGCACGCACACACACACACAAGCACACACACACTCAAGCATTGACACATGCCCGCACGCACACACACACAGACACACATACACACACACATACATAGACACATACACACGCACACACACACTCACGCATGGACACAGGCCCACATGCACACACACACAGACACACAGACACAAACACACACATACATAGACACATGCACGCACACACACACACATACATAGACACATACACACGCAGGCACACACACACACAAGCACACACACTTACGGTAAACGGCCTACCGTGTCAGCTCAGTAGGGTAACAAAAGCTGGCCAGACGGAAAGAGAGATGAGTCACACACACCGCGACCGCAGACAAACACACACCTCTCACCGCGTGGTGATGTCTCCGCCGTGTTCGCGCTTGTGTGTATGTGTGAGAAATAGAGAGAGTTCGCCTAAGTAGAGATCAGCTCGAACGCCCCAAACGTGCTTGTGTGTGTGAGAAAGAGAGAGAGTTCGCCTAAGTAGAGAGCAGCTGGAACGCCCGGACGAGGGTTGTCAATTTCTCACGCTGTCACCCCCCTCCTCCTCCCCCTCCCCCCAGGTGGACATCGCCATGGCCATGGACAGCGGCGACCTGTCCGACTTCGTGGAGAACGTGGAGTGGGAGTGTCACGGCATGCCCGCCACCAAAAATGTCATCATGTATGGCTGCTGCTCGGACCCGTACCCGGACATCACCTACACGGTCCTCCTCCAGAGACGCTCCTCCTTCTACATCTTCAACCTGCTCCTCCCCTGCTTCCTCATCTCCTTCCTGGCCCCGCTGGGCTTCTACCTGCCGGCCGACTCCGGAGAGAAGGTGTCCCTGGGGGTGACCGTGCTGCTGGCGCTCACCGTCTTCCAGCTGATGGTGGCGGAGAGCATGCCGCCCTCAGAGAGCGTGCCCCTCATAGGTGGGCAGGGGCGGGGTTGTTGCTGTTTTGGGCAGGGGTGGGGGTGGGTTTGGGGGGGCGGGGTTTCTGTTTTTGGCGGGGGTGGAGTTTGGGGCGCAGGGTTGCTGTTTTATGGCTGGCATATGCACTCTTGTTTTCTAGTTTTCTCGCACACACACACACACACACACACACTCACGCGGACAGTGGGGGCGTGACGGAATATCGTGCCCCGGAATGTCACGGTGTAAAAACGCGACACTATGTATCGTCGAGGTGTAAATCTGTCTCGTGATATCAGGACCGGCAGCAAATGAGCCACCGACACCTGCTAACTCACACCTGCTACCTCACACCTGCTACCTCACACCTGCTAACTCACACCTGCTAACTCACACCTGCTACCTCACACCTGCTAACTCACACCTGCTAACTCACACCTGCTACCTCACACCTGCTAACTCACACCTGCTAACTCACACCTGCTAACTCACACCTGCTAACTCACACCTGCTACCTCACACCTGCTAACTCACACCTGCTAACTCACACCTGCTAACTCACACCTGCTAACTCACACCTGCTACCTCACACCTGCTAACTCACACCTGCTAACTCACACCTGCTAACTCACACCTGCTAACTCACGCCCTCGTCTGTTCCAGCAAAGCACTGAACACCAGAGACGGCAGATCAGAGCAGGTTTTAGATATTGCAAGTTAAAACTTTATAAAATGGAACTATAGGACAAACAACAGCATTTTTTTGCATAGGGATAAACAATATATCGGCAATCATATCTGTATCAGCCAATGTTAGTCATTTTTTTATATATCGGTATTGGTCCGATGTGCAAAACAGGGCCGATGTGAACAGCTGATTATTATTTCTGTCTAGCTGCTGTTGTGTGTGTTGTTTTTGAGAGGAAACAATGTGGTAAATCTATGATTTATCGGCTTTTCCAAATGTTTTGGAAATAGAGACAGTGTTTCCATGTGTTTTTCAGTATGTATAATATTTAATTATCATAGAAACTTGTTTTTATACAGATCACATCATCGGTGAATATCAGTTATCGGCCATAATAGCAATATTAATATCTGCTATCGGTATTGGCCAAAATTTACATATCAGGGCATCCCTAGTTTTGCATTTTGTGTCTTTCGAATAAAATACTACTTTTCCGGTCATATATTAATAATTCATGTTTTGTTAAAAATATTATAATATCGTATCGATATTGTGAACCCAATATCATGTATTGTATCGTGAGCTGAGTGTATCGTTACACCCCTACTCACACACACACACTCACACTCACACAGACCCTCACACAGCCATATACTCAGTGGTCAGTGAGATCAGTGGTTCCCAAAGTGGGGGTGGGGGCCCCCTGGGGGGTCGCGAGACGGGGATGGGGGGCCCTGAGATGATGAGGTGGGGGGGGGGTTGCGAGATCATAAAAACAATTCAAAATATCCTATTAACCATGATAGTTAGAAAAAGTAAAAATAGTGTTTACATTAATAATAATACAGCTACTGCTATTGTAAAATATTATAATAGATTGTGTTGTTTTGTTGTTCCACCTCCGGGTATAGAGGGGGTCGCAAGTCTCTGGCACTGTTATTTTGGGGGTTTGTGGGCTGAAACGTTTGGGGACCCCTTGCTGTAGATTGCTTGTTCTCAAGAGTTCTCTGGACTTACATGAGTCCCTCTCCCTGCCTCTCTCCCAGGGAAGTATTACATCGCCACCATGACCATGATCACGGCCTCCACATCTCTCACCATCTTCATTATGAACATTCACTTCTGTGGCGCCGAGGCCAAGCCCGTCCCCCGCTGGGCCAAGGTACTCATCATCGACTACATGTCCAAGATCTTCTTTGTCTACGAGGTGGGCGAGAACTGCGCCTCCTCCTCCTCTTCATCTTCCTCCCACTCGCCTCAGGACGGCGTCGTCCACAGCCGAGAGGAGCGCCAGTCCCGGTCCAAACAGCCCCGCCCCCGGACCCCCGGGCCCCAGCACCAGCACCAGCCCCGCCCCCGGGCCGAGAAGAACCAGCTCTCCCACTCCCCGCCAGGGGGGTACAAGGCCTCCCAGCCCAACGGGAGCCTCCCTCCGCTGGGGGGCGGCCGTGACGAGGCGCCCCCCTGCTGCCCGGAGGACCAGAAGCCAGCCGTGACCTTTGGCCCCTGCGTGTTCTGCGACTACGGCGCCGGGCTTCCCAGGGCGGCGGACTCCAAACTGGTGTGGAACGTGGAGTACATCGCCAACTGCTTCCGGGAGCAGAAGGCCACCTGTGCCAAGGGGGCGGAGTGGAAGAAGGTGGCCAAGGTGATGGACCGGTTCTTCATGTGGGTCTTCTTCATCATGGTCTTCCTCATGAGCATCCTCATCATCGGCAAGGCGCTGTGACAACGTAGGGGCGACGGAACTTTACTCACCTTTAGCTTGATACGTGATAAACAATGAATTTATATACAGTAACCATGTATAAACATGAATTAATACCCCACACTCTCTTTTGTCATGTATGCATTCTTCATTTTCACCGTATGATTCATGTTTTTATCCGTCTCCTTTTATGTAAAGCACTATGTGCTACATTGATTCGTAAGAATACTGCTATATCAATAAAATGACATTGACTTGGCTGGAGACCCATCCTGAATGGTTCACTTCACTCCATGTACTTCAGTCTGGATCAGCCATTGGAGGGGGACAAGAATTGAACTCATTGAGTATGATACTCCATTTTGTCATCAGATTGATAGTATGCAGCTGTGACTCACACTCAAAGGTCAATATTTCTGTTTAGTCAGGTGCGCCCGGGGTCAGGACGTTTTTGGGGGGTGGGGGGGATGAATTGGCTGTTTTTTTAACCAAAATTGGTCATTTGTTTGATTTGTGTATGGGTTTGCTCTTTGTCACCTTTTTCATCCCAGATGAGTTTTCATCCCTGAAATATTGTGTTATAAAGTGATGTGTGTCATGCAACTATTTACAGTATGAAAATAAATCAGAGCATTCAAATGTAAGACAGCAGCCAGAGCAGCCAGCACTGTTAGTAGTGATGATAAGGATGACAGCCAGAGCCAGCTTGGATGTGTAGCTGGAGTCTCCAGCCTTACACATGGGTAGGACAAACCCTACTAGTTCCAGACTTCCCATTGGTAAACATATTTAATTGCCTTGAGGATGTCAATAAGATAATGCGATTGTGGTTAGTTTAATTTCAGACAATGAACAGTTTCATTTTAACATTTGCTTCTGGATAAAGATTGGTGCATATTGGTTTATATTGTCATGGGCTTGTCTGCAGCAGCGCCAGGTTCTGCAAAATCTGGTTCCTGTGGTCCAGAAGACGAGGGTAAGCCTAACGTTACCGACAACAGTGCTGGCAATGGTGCCTCTTCACATGCAGGCCGTGCACATCACGACATGTAGAACCAACAGGAAGTGGCAGGGAGCAATGTACGTTTTGTAAATAAAACACTCTTTGACCTTTTTTCAATTAACTGTTGCTAAACTGCTGTCTAGTGTAAAACGTATTCAGCTGCATTGTTGTTTATAAACTGGCTGAATGACATGTGATCTGATTTTTTTTTCTTCTGTATGTAGCGTAAATATGGAGGTACCATGTTAAAAGAATAAATTATGGACTCTGGACACTTGATTACATCTGTTTGGGGTCATAATTTTGACATTTCAATCACAAAACATGACAAATGTGGAGCATTCCTGAGGAGGCTGAGGAACCAGGGTGAGTAAAACATGACGGTAGGCGCTTATGCACTCAAGTTTATTAAAACTGTTTTAATTATTGTGATTCCTGTAGTGGGTGCTAATACACAGTTTACAAAAAAAGTTTAATTCTTAACAATATAGCTTGTAGGTATGACTTGTGCTTTGGGATCATGTGTTTTGCTTCTTAAAATGCACGTATGCGGGAAAAAAACCATCTGAATTGCCACGCTGGTATATCTGTGTGCCCCTCTTGTGCCACCCCAGTCAAAAAGGTCTAGAATCGCCACTGTTTGGAGTTGGCACACTTGAGGGGCATGACACGATCTAAAGTCACCACCGATTTGATCGTCATCATACAGGCTAGCCCAAGATAACCGATGAGCCCAACCGTTTCTGAAGGGATTGATTGGCAAGAGTGGGTTTTAATTCTGGAAGACCTTATTGAGGGGAGCAGTACCGGCCTGAATCCACAATAGCTCTAGCAGGGGGATCGATTGATGGATGGGGTTGCCAGGCAAACTGTCACGCCCTCCACTTCTGCCTGCTCCTAGCCTGTGGTCAGTCTCCCTTCCCTGTCTGTGTCTGTGTGTTTGGGTGTGTGTGTGTGTGTGTGTGTGTGTGGTGTGTGTGTGTGTGTGTGTGTGTGTGCGTGTGTGTGTGTGTGTGTGTGTGTGTGCGTGTGTGTGTGTGTGTGTGTGTGTGTGGTGGGTGGAGCTCCAGTCTTACTCCAGATGACTTCGCTCTCTCCACCTCCTCCATTCTCTTTTCTCCTCCTCCTTCAGGGTCCCCCACTGCCACGCTGCTCCCCGAGCGCCCCCCCTGGCCTGGCCAGTCAGCCTGGTCCTCCACCTGGCCACCATCGGAGAAACCATCCTCCCCTAGGGGATCAGCGTCTGGTGCCCTCTCCCCAGCGGCGGTCTCCAGTGCCCCCCGTGCACGTCAAGCCCCCTGCATCTGTGCCTATAGTAGGCTCTTCTATGGTGCACCATGTTGTAGTTCCGAAAGCTCAGACCTACTGTTTCCCAGGGGCTAAGGTCTCAGACATCACTTCTGTCATCACATCTCTCATTAATGATCATCCCCTGGTCTCATCTGTCGTCATCCACGTTGGATCAAATGACATCAGACTCCAACAGTCTGAGCAGCTGAAGGAGGAGGCCCTGATTGCCACTGTTTTGCTGACAGGTAAGACCTGCATCATCTCCGGTCCCTTCTCCTCCCCCCAATATGGTGACGCCAAATACAGCAGGATCCGCCAGCTCCACGTCTGACTGAAAGGCTACTGCTGCCAGCTGAGGGTTCCTTTCATCGATAACTTCACCACCTTCTGGAACCGACGGGACCTCTTTGCTCAGGGCAGCCTTCATCCCAGCAGATCAGGCGCTCGTCTGCTGTCAGTGAGTCTGGACCTGGCCCTGATGTCCTGCAGGTTCTGATGTTCTGTCAGTGAGTCTGGACCTGGCCCTGATGTCCTGCAGGTTCTGATGTTCTGTCAGTGAGTCTGGACCTGGCCCTGATGTCCTGCAGGTTCTGATGTTCTGTCAGTGAGTCTGGACCTGGCCCTGATGTCCTGCAGGGTCTGATGTGGGGTAAGTCCGATCTATTTTAACGACTGTTTACTCCATGAATATAGACCTCCTGCTCCTACAGATCGAGCTACATCAGGGCTTTCTGATGACTGTCTACCTCTCCATGTGACAGCGAGTCCTCAGCACATACCCACTAGAATCACGGTTAGAATCCCTGTCCGCCTCTCAAATTGGGCTGACATATCTATTAGACCTAGGCCTCCGGTGAATCACACTGGGACACCTTTGACCCAGGCCCCTGTCATTCCAGGCTCTGTTCCATCTGATTTAGAAGTCACCCCGGCTTGTCTTAACAATCCAACTGCCTTTAAGGGAAGGAGAGGGCTTGGGCTGATTCCTCTAAACATAAGAAGTCTCCTTCAGCAACATAAATTAGATCATCTGGAAATGTTTGTCTCTCAGGGTGACCCTGATGTCCTGGTGTTGTCTGAGTCCTGGATAAACAATCTGACAGTGACTCCTCAGTAGCTCTGCAGCAGTATAATTTATATCGGCAGGGCTGGTGCGGTTGCTATTTATGTAAAATCTTGCCTGTCTGTTCTTGTTACAAATGCCATTACTATTCCAAGTGTTCTGAACTGCTTGTATTGAAGGTTGAACTGGGGCCTAGTAGCTCATTGTTTGTGACTGGTGTCTACAGGCCTACCAAGGCTGAGGTCAGTGCTATTGACAGAATCGCTGATTTTCTCTCTTTGTATTCAAATTCAGAGATGATAGTGATGGGTGATTTTAATCTGGACTGGCGGTGTGAATCCTTAAACCAAGTTAGATTTTCATTCATAGTCCCCATCCCCTCATCTCCAGATCGTTGATTGTAGGCTATTACATGCTAGTCTCTCCAGGCTGCTCAGTATTATCTCCTAGTCTGAGTGTTCCTAGTACCTTGTTGGCTTACTTACGCTTTTCTCCCTGTTTAGCTCCAGTCTCCGGTTCCCCTGTCTGCCTGACTGACTGCCTAACCCACCCTGCCAATCTACCGGTCCAGTTTACCCTGCTGGCCATCTTACTGCCCCGGCCTGCCTGCCAACCTGTCTACCTGCCCCGCCACGCCAAGTCAACCAGCCCTGCCTGTCTACCTGCCCCGCCAAGTCCACCGGGCCTGCCTGCCAACCTGTCTACCTGCCCCGCCAAGTCCACCAGCCCTGCCTGTCTACCTGCCCCGCCAAGTCAACCAGCCCTGCCTGCCAACCTTTCTACCTGCCACACTAAGTCCACCAGGCCTGCCTGGCACGCCATCCTCCTACCCCCTGATCCCTCCATTCAATACCCCTTTTTGATGTCATCGTAACATAATTTGTCTGCCTGTGTACAGGAAATACTCAGGAATGAACGTATAACTGCCATGTTAGAAGTCAATAAACTTATTACGCGTAACCGAGCTGAGTTGGTTAAACTACCAGCCCCCTTCGCCATCGATTCCCTAGCTTTTCGGTGGCGCAGCTGGCTAAAGCGTTCTTTGTGTAAGGGTTGTCATGTGCGTTGGCAAGTCAGAGGACCCCGCGATCGAACACAGCGCGGGCAGAGAGCGCGGGGGGTGGAAGCGATACTGACGAGCGACACAATGAGCCCTGTGACAGTGGTGCCGTGATCCGGACACCCAGTTGAGCTCAGCTCGACCAGCTGGGGTCGCTGTGGTGCGTGGAGTGACGAAAAGTGGTTTCACACCGATAAATGGATGAATTCTAAATCGCATCTTCACCTTTTTGAAAGTCATACCTGCAAGTACCCACACGCCAGAGACGTAAGGAAATGAGCTAGCTTGTTGAGTAGCTCATAATCTCTAGAAAAAGAAATGAAACAAACTGTCTGTGTGATTAAATCGCCCAGCATCGAGAACTTGAGTGTATTTCCAGTATGTTTCACCCGATACCAGCACCTCTCCAAGATAGCCTAATAGCTCTTCTCTTTTTTCCTCAACCTAGCTCATAATCTCTGGCAAGTGATACCCCACTTGTTTCAGGAATGACACCATACTGTGTATTGTAAGTGAATATCGTGTGTGTGTGTGTGTGTGTGTGTGTGTCTACAAACAGTCATTACTTGTGTGGTCAAACATAACCCTCACACAAATACACGCAGGCACCTTGTCACAGCTGGTAAAGAGATCCTCTGTCAGGTGTCAGAGCCATGGGGTAAAATATGACCAGCAGAAGCAGCGCATGTCTTATTTACCAGCGTGAAATCGGACCCCTGGGCTGGCAGGCGCCGGGCACACGGCCCCGCCCAGATCCTCGGCCCCGGAACCATTTTTCTGTTCAAAATCATCCAGTGAATAGTTAATGATGAGCTTGGTTTTCCAACGAGGACCGGGGCTGTGAAGATGTAACGTTATATGGGGCATGAATTATGCAGCGCTGCAGGTTGCCCCCCTCAGAGAAGAGCTATGGCTTGAAGTCTGTGTGTGTGTGGGTGTGCGTGTGTTTGTGTGTGTGTGTGTGTGTGTGTGTGTGCCAGCGTGCATGTGTGTGTGGGTGTGTGTGTGTGCCAGCGTGCATGTGTGTGTGGGTGTGTGTATGTGTGTGTGTGTGGCAGCGTGCATGTGTGTGTGTGTTGAAGAGTTCTACTAGACTACTGCACAAGTCAGAAGAAAAGTGCTGACTCTCGTGTGAGAAGAAAACTGCATGACCAGATTGTCCTCCAGAAGTCTAAGAACAATAGTTTCTTCCTCTTTCACACACCTTCTTTCTCTTCTTCTTCTTCTTCTTCTTCTTCTTCTTCTTCTTCTTCTTCTTCTTCTTCTTCTTCTCTCTCTCTCTCTCACACACACACGCACACACACATACACAGTCACACCTACACACACCTACACACACCTACACACGCACACACACACATCTACACACACACACACCCACACACACATACTGTACACACACCAGAAGTGCTACCCGTTTGTCCCTTGATTTTTTTTGTCTGCTTTCCTACAGTACCTAGTATATCCTACAGAGGGCAGTCATGTCTCACCAATGCTCAACTGAGGAGGTCTTGACATGCAGTGGCTCACCTGACAGACAGTTCTTAATAACTGGGAAGTGGGTGGCAAAGAAATATTTCAATTGAATGGCCTCCATAAATCAACAGCTGCTATATACCTTAGCCATCCATTAGAAGGATAACAAATCACTACCCTGTCTTCCCGAATCCCGTTAAAGGTTCTTGATCCTTCTATCTACTGTATGGCATTGTGTGTGCTTTCATCATGTGAATGCCATATGCCACGTCTCCAGGATTAGCGATGTCATCTAGCATAGTCTGATGGTGGATTCCTTTGTAAATCAGAAGAAATGGGGCACTCACCCCTACTGAAAATGAGTCTGCCAGTCTCTACAATAGCCAAATTTGCCTCAGGCCAGCTCAGCCAGAAAGGGAGTTTTATCACTCAAATGGAAGCTGTCATCACGTTTGATCCTCCTCTCCTAGGTGACTGTCATGCCGTAGCATGTGATGCTCTCATCTGAGTGAATTTGCTACTCTTACACTTTGGCTTTAGCTCTAGATTATGCTCTTAGTCACTTTTTAGAAAGGAAATGCACTTGTGAGTGGTGGTGAGTAGTAGTACACTGACTACCTACGTTAAATGCAATTATTGTAAGTTGCTTTGGATAAAAGTGTCTGCTAAATGATTGTAATGTAAGGTATTATTTTAATTTAACCAACAACAAGCCTATAGCCTAACTACTCTGTTGATCATAAGACTGTGTCAAATTTGGCTAAGAATCGAAATTAACAGTAACAGTATCAATCATTAACTTTGTCATCACTGATTACTTTCTGTGGCATTTGGCTGTGCTTAGACACCTCGCAGTTTACAGATTATGGGTCTTTGTTTGACTGTGATTGTTTGTATCCATTGTGTATGTGTGTCTATTATGTGTAGGTCTATGTGTGTGATATATTGTGCGCTTTTATTGTTTGTTACTTTTTTTTGGATTGCTATTGTAAAGCACTTTGGCAAACCTCTGGTTTTTAAATGTGCTATATAATAAACTTGACATTTACATGGCAGTAGTTCATGCTTTCCTGTTTTCTGTTTCTCTCTTGCTAACAGCCACCGCGGCTTCTTCCCTGACGCGGTCCGCAAGATCAACAGCCAACAGCAGCTGTAGACCACCAGTGAAGACACCCCTTTGACGCCCCCCCCCCCCCTCCATGATCCATTATCCACGAACCCCCTCAGCCCCCCAACCTTACTGCCCTGGACCCTGGACAGCTACCCCTCCCCCTCCCACGCTATGATGGTCCAGTCTCTCAACCCCCCCCCCCCCCCCCCCCCCCCCCTCAATCTAGCACACACCTGATCACTGGATCATTTGGAACACCTTGCACCTTGTCTATACAATAGATAATAACAATTGACTCTTATATTAATTGCACCAGATATACTGGATAACACAGTCACAGTCATCCATGATTGGATGGAATAAGTCGATGAGGATCAATTTGCTAGACTGCTAGACTATGGATAGTAAATTGCCAGATTGAGAACCCTATAATGTCTAGTTATGGGGCGAATCTAGGACTGTAATGAAGAATTGATTAGTGCTAATAAGATACTGTAAGGACAAGCGATGACAAGAATTCCAACCCGTACCTGTGCTAGTTATATATATATATATATATATATATATGTATATATATATATATATATGGCAAATACACATTCTATTCTATTCTATCAGTGTGTGTGTGTGTGTGTGTGTGTTTAAGCATTTGTTTGTGTTTGAGGTGTAAATGAAATGTTTCGGTGCTCTGCTGTGGGCCATGCTGTCCTATTGGTTGGCAGTGAAAAGCAGGATATTAAATCTAACTAGAAAAACATATTTTTAAACTGTTCAATATTTTCTTCTTACAGTGAGAAACAACCATCCATGGTGCTTTTGTTTATAGAGAAAATACATTACATTACATTGCATTACATTAGGAAAGACGCCAACATTGTTAGTTTCTGAACATAGATTAGGGAGGGCC
>NC_140247.1:20093370-20095870 GCF_949987555.1 Borostomias antarcticus | reverse complement strand
GGAGGCATGGTAAAACACAGCACATCGTCCCAGCGGGCGTCCCTCTCCAGGACCGAGGGTGAGTCCCAGATATCTGAACTCAAACACCTCAGTCTCCAGGAGCATGGAGGACCAGGCCTGGAGCAGGAAGAGACACCAGACCTCCCCACTCCCGAGGAGGGACACTGGGGCTTCCCGGACAGCGTCTACCTGCTAGCCGCAGCCATCTTCCAGAACACTCACCTGGACAAACCAGCTGCCCACCGGTTGGTTAGTTACGGCAAGCGGGCGGGACTTCCCTTGCCGGACGCTAAAGATGACGTGTCCCAGCGCAGTGCCTACGAGCTGGCCTTCAACACACTCAAATGTAAGTGAGCAGCGGAGAAGTCTGGGCTTGGGGTGATATTATGCAGATTCACACGGCACACACACACACACACACACACACACACACACACACACACACACACACACAGCAGCAGCAGCAGTGCTCTGCACACACATTGTCTACACACACATTGCTGGTCCATTATTTCACACTGATTGAATGCAGAGGCTGTGTCCAGAGACATTTATCGGGTAGGAAAATAACAAAGGGGATTCAGACGTACTCATTCTGATTAATTTCAGGCACCTTAAATTAAAACCTATTTGTCTCAGACAAACAGCCTGTTGGAGGTGGGAGGGAGCAGCCCGAGGGAAGCTAATTGACAGGCGGAATTGAATCCTGATAGAATGATGGAGGGAAAATGTAAGAGAAAAAAGGGACTTTGGACGGCCAGGGGGGAATTCTGGGTGAAGCTGCAAATCAATTTGGCCCATAATCTGTTATCTGTGGAGCCGCGGCCGGGCGGCCAAACTCACACAGCGTGCGATCGTCACCGTGGCGATAAACGAGGGGGGGAGTGGAGAGGGGGGGGGGGGAGGGGGGGGGGGGGGGGTTGAGGTCTGTCAGCATGAGCCGGCGGGATTGAATCGATTTATCTCCCTCTCGGTATGAGGGGTGGGCTAGTCAGCCCCGTCCTTAAAGTCCTGAAGGATTCTGGGCCTCTATGTTATCCTGCCCCAGCAGCGCTTGGATCAGTGCCCACCGACATATCCCATAATTATCTGATTTCAATGTTCCCTTACATCGCCTCGGAGAGCTCCAGAGTTCCATACACGCACCACACACACCCATACACACACCACACACACCTGTACACACACCACACACACCCATACACACACCACACACCCATACACACACCACACACACCCATACACACACCCATACACACACCCATACACAGACCACACACACTCGTACACACACCACACACACCCATACACACACCACACACACCCATACACACACCACACACACCCATACATACACCCATACACACACCCATACACACCCATACACACACCACACACACCCATACACACACCCGTACACACACCACACACACCCATACACACACCACATACACACACCACACACACCCATACACACACCACACACACCCATACACACACCACAAGCAGCGCTCCAGAGCTCCTAGGCTGTACTGTTAAATTAGATTTAAGAACTGCGTCTCAAAGGTGCACAGGTCATCCAGTAAAATAAGTTAGGGCATTTGGGTAGTTGTAAGTTGGTAGGAACATGGAGATCAGATCGTAATTGGTTAAGAGCCTTTTCTCATCCCACAAGCAGGGTACGTTGATAAGTCACTTCAGACCCGACTGGGCATTTGGCCTCTGTATCGGGCTATTACTCTCTTTGTTTTGTTTTTTTGAACTATTAGCAGTTCCAACCCTAGAAACATGCCCCTCTCCAGCGGAAAAGAAATGAGGCGATTAAAATGAGTTTCATCTCAGTCTTGATCTTCGCTTACAGCTTATTACCCAGACAGAGAATGTCTTTGTGTTATCAGAACTGCACACAGCGTTCCAGTCCTCCCCTTCCCTCGAACCCGCTTCGCCTCCCCGAATTAGCTCATTTGGAGAGCTTGGTAAGCGTCAGTGTGATAATGTCCTAGAGATATAATCGCGTGAAGCAAACGACGGCGGGGGTGGGGGTGGGGGGGCACCAGGGAACGTTGCAGTTGGCGTAATTATCGGACACCTGCGCGTTGCACGTTTTTTTCTCCCCTCAAATCCTGCCGTTAGAGTTGGGACCACGTCTCGTCGGGGATAGCCGAAGTACACCGTTTGTGGGGCTGAATTCATTTTCTAAATTACCCATCGTTTTCACCACGGCCTCTTCAATATTCACAGTAATTTACCTCAGAGTGGAGAAGCAACACTGAGCTGCTGAATGGGGAAACTATTCTACAGTTAAACCACAGCGTATTGGTTTGTTGAACACATTTATCTCCAGGTACTTTTAGTGTTGGTTGAAAGATTGGGGCCAAGTTAAATGATACAGCAGGGAAACCAATGTTAATCTCTCCCAAACCTCCTATGAACAGGATTGACTTTAGGGGCAGGAATCAATATACTAGTGACATACACATACAGTACATGCCCCACCACA
>NC_140247.1:20075870-20080870 GCF_949987555.1 Borostomias antarcticus | reverse complement strand
CTGGAGAGGGGTTGCGTTGATCGAAGGACATCTCCATAGCAATCTGATTGCCCTGTTGTTAACTCTCTCTCTCTCTCTCTCTCTCTCTCTCTCTCCCTCCCTCCCTCCCTCTAATACCACACCCTATACTGTATATGTCTGTTCTAAGCCTCCTCTCACCCTGTTGGTTTCTAATCCTTTCTGTAGTTTCCCACCCCCTATCTCTCCGTCTCTCTCTCTCTCCGTCTCTCTCTCTCTCTGTCTCTCTCTCTCTCTGTCTCTCTCTCTCTCTGTGTCTCTCTCTCTCTCTCTCTGCAGCAGATCCTCTAGTTTATTCTCTCTGTTAGGAGGGCTTCTTATCTAGTCTACCTATTGTCGGGCTGACCCTGATGATTCAAAGATCGTTGCAGTTGTGGGAAAATGTGGTTATAAAACACAGGATCATTCCATTCAGGCTCTATGGGGGTGCAGAATGTCTGCTTTTACATAGAATCGCCTGGTTTCTCCCAATGAATCATGATATATAGCCTATTTTGGTATAAGTATCCGCCTATTAATAACCGTTAATAAAATGTTTAAATAACTCATGTGCTTCCGATAGATCTCCGAAGATCGATAGTCTTAAGTGCGCGGGGCCAGCCCTATAGGCTAAACACACATGGAGGTCTGTGATGATATGCAAATTAGCCATGTGGGAATTCCTACAAAAGACATCAGCACAGATCACTAATCTCACTTAAAAATATGGAACAAATCCAAAGCTCATTAGGCCTACTTGCAAACTTATTATATAATAATAAACTCTTTGAAAAAGTTTATTTTCAGGTAAGATAATATTCTAGCGTGTTTGCCGTGACGCCTGCCAGCTGTGCGGTGTGTGTGTGTGTGTGTGTGTGTGAGTGTGCGCGTGTGCTGCTGGGACTCAGCCATATTGTTGCGTGGTTGCAGGCCTAGTTGTGGTTGGGGCCTGTTTAACGATATTTGCCTTGACAAGTTTAAGCTCTTTATTTATGATGTGTGTGCAAAGCGTACAGCCTAGTTGATTGCTTTGGCGTGCATCCATGAAAGTAGCCTACTGAGTATTTGGTAAATGGTAAATTTACAATGGCCTCGCATTCACCCATTCACACACACATTCACACAACAATGGCGGTCCTCTAATCTATTCTAACTGTCTGTCTGTCTGTTAGGATAACTCATGTAGTCTAGTCTAACGGTCTGTCAGTCTCTTTAGGATGTCCTCTAGTCTAGTCTAGTCTAACTGTCTGTCTGTCTGTTAGGATAAGTCCTGTAGTCTAGTCTAACTGTCTGTCAGTCTCTTTAGGATGTCCTCTTGTCTAGTCTAACTGTCTGTCTGTCTCTTAGGATAAGTCCTGTAGTCTAGTCTGACTGTCTGTCAGTCTCTTTAGGATGTCCTCTAGTCTAGTCTAGTCTAACTGTCTGTCTGTCTGTCTGTCTGTCTGTTAGGATAAGTCCTGTAGTCTAGTCTAGTCTAGTCTAACTGTCTGTCTGTCTGTCTGTCTGTCTGTCTGTCTGTTAGGATAAGTCCTCTAGTCTAGTCTAACTGTCTGTCTCTTTAGGATGTCCTCTAGTCTAGTCTAGTCTAACTGTCTGTCAGTCTCTTTAGGATGTCCTCTAGTCTAGTCTAGTCTAACTGTCTGTCAGTCTCTTTAGGATGTCCTCTAGTCTAGTCTAGTCTAACTGTCTGTCTGTCTCTTTAGGATGTCCTCTAGTCTAGTCTGACTGTCTGTCAGTCTCTTTAGGATGTCCTCTAGTCTAGTCTAGTCTAACTGTCTGTCAGTCTGTCTGTCTGTCTGTTAGGATAAGTCCTCTAGTCTAGTCTAACTGTCTGTCTCTTTAGGATGTCCTCTAGTCTAGTCTAGTCTAACTGTCTGTCTGTCTCTTTAGGATGTCCTCTAGTCTAGTCTAGTCTACTGTCTGTCTGTCTCTTTAGGATGTCCTCTCGTCTAGTCTAACTGTCTGTCTCTTTAGGATGGCCTCTAGTCTAGTCTAGTCTAGTCTAGTCTAGTCTAACTGTCTGTCTGTCTGTCTCTTAGGATACGTCCTGTAGTCTAGTCTAACTGTCTGTCAGTCTCTTTAGGATGTCCTCTAGTCTAGTCTAGTCTAACTGTCTGTCTGTCTCTTTAGGATGTCCTCTAGTCTAGTCTAGTTTAACTGTCTGTCAGTCTCTTTAGGATGTCCTCTAGTCTAGTCTAGTCTAGTCTAGTCTAGTCTAGTCTAGTCTAGTCTAGTCTAGTCTTACTGTCTGTCTGTCTCTTTAGGATGTCCTCTAGTCTAGTCTAACTGTCTGTCTGTCTCTTTAGGATGTCCTCTAGTCTAGTCTAGTGTAGTCTAACTTTCTGTCTGTCTCTTTAGGATGTCCTCTAGTCTAGTCTAGTTTAACTGTCTGTCAGTCTCTTTAGGATGTCCTCTAGGCTAGTCTAGTCTAGACTAACTGTCTGTCTGTCTCTTTAGGATGTCCTCTAGTCTAGTCTAGACTAACTGTCTGTCTGTCTCTTTAGGATGTCCTCTAGTCTAGTCTAACTGTCTGTCAGTCTCTTTAGGATGTCCTCTAGTCTAGTCTAGTCTAACTGTCTGTCTGTCTGTTAGGATAAGTCCTGTAGTCTAGTCTAACTGTCTGTCTGTCTCTTTAGGATGTCCTCTAGTCTAGTCTAGTCTACTGTCTGTCTGTCTCTTTAGGATGTCCTCTCGTCTAGTCTAACTGTCTGTCTGTCTCTTTAGGATGTCCTCTAGTCTAGTCTAGTCTAACTGTCTGTCTGTCGCTTAGGATACGTCCTGTAGTCTAGTCTAACTGTCTGTCAGTCTCTTTAGGATGTCCTCTAGTCTAGTCTAGTCTAACTGTCTGTCTGTCTCTTTAGGATGTCCTCTAGTCTAGTCTAACTGTCTGTCTGTCTCTTTAGGATGTCCTCTAGTCTAGTCTTACTGTCTGTCTATCTCTTTAGGATGTCCTCTAGTCTAGTCTAGTCTAGTCTAACTGTCTGTCTGTCTCTTTAGGATGTCCTCTAGTCTAGTCTAGTTTGACTGTCTGTCAGTCTCTTTAGGATGTCCTCTAGGCTAGTCTAGTCTAGACTAACTGTCTGTCTGTCTCTTTAGGATGTCCTCTAGTCTAGTCTAACTGTCTGTCTGTCTCTTTAGGATGTCCTCTAGTCTAGTCTAGTCTAACTGTCTGTCTGTCTCTTAGGATAAGTCCTGTAGTCTGGGTCCATACGCGGTGCGCCACCTGCTGGCGTCTGATGCGGACGTCCTGATGGCAGGCCGCTCCTCCGGCCTCACCGTGTCCCACGCCGCCTCCCTGGTGGACCCGCGCCACGCCGGCCGGCACAGCCAATCCAAAGTGTTTGTCTGCGTTGGTGACCGTCCGCCCGCCCAGAGGGAGGAGCTACAGGAGGCTCTCGCCAACACGGCGTGCAAGAGTACGTTGAAAATGTGTGTATGTGTCTTCCCAGTGTGTGTGTAAGGCCAATATATGCTCGGTAAGTGTTGTACTTTGTCTTACACAAAAATGAACGTCTCTAGCCTAGAACCATACATGCAGCGTCTGATTGATGTCATTTTTGTCTTCAACGACTTGTGCAACACTTATTTTACCGACCATAAATTAGCGTTTACCATGCTTTACCATTAGCCAGTGTGACGGTCAGTGTGTTGCTTCTATATGTGTGTGTTGCTACGGTAATGGTTATGGTAAACGGACTACACTTTTATCCGATGCGCTTTACAAAAGAGTAGCTTCTCATTCACCCCTTCACACACACATTCACTCACCAATGGCGGCAGCTGCCATGCAAGGTGCCAGTCTGCTGATTGGGAGCAATCTGGGGACACTTCGACATGTATACAGGAGGAGCCGGGATTCGAACCGCTGACCCTGGGGTCATTGGACGACGCGCTCTACCTCCTGAGCCACAGCGCTGTCGTGTGTGTGTGTGTGTGTGCGTGCGTGTGTGTGTCTCCCTCCAGATGTGAAGCTGATTCCGGAGAGCTTCCTGTCCCTGACCCCTGGTGACCTGAGGCTCCAGAGGGTCCGGGTCATCCTGTTGACCCCCCAGTGCTCCGTGTCCGCAGTCAGCAACCCTGTAGAGTTCATACTGCAGGAGAACGGAGGTACGCGACCGCACACACACACGCACGCACACACACACGCATGCATGCATGCATACACACACACACATACACACACACACACACACACACACACACACACACACACACCTAAGCTGACCCTCCAGGTCTGCTGCTTGTTTCATCATTTTATCTTTTTATGTAACCAGGCGAAGCCATTAAGAACAAAGTCAACGCCTCTTGATAGAAGTGGGGGAGGGTCTGAAAAGGAACATCTACGTTAATTTAAAACCCAAACAGCTACAGACAGCAGGACACGTCCGAACAATCAACACAGTTAAAAGACAGCAGCACAGATCCCAACATTTCAACACAGAAACAGACAGCAGCACCGATCCAATCACTCCCAACATCCTCTACTTACACATAGTCACATGGTCGGGCAATACAGGAAGAGCAACAACAGCACAAGAGTAGCATAATCATCAACACAAGCCATGTTTCCATCCACTTGTCAATCCAATTGTGTGAAGATCGCTAAAAATATGAATGTGAATAAAGCCGGTGAACGTGCGCTTCCATCTAGAGCTTTAAATCGGATAAAGCATTTATCACAAAAGACTTTTATCGAACAAGAGAGAATCCGACGAGATCGACAGTACAAACTTTTTGTCGATTTTCATGACTTGTAATCGAATTTTACCGTTTCCCTAAGGCATTTTTAATTCGATATAACTTAATTCGCATAAAATGTGTGGATGGAAACATGGCTACAGACGGGCAGAGACACAGAAGCTGTGTGATGATCGATGCACCAACATGTAGTTACTGCAGGCGTCCCCCCACACAGTAACATGCTTTAACAGCCCATAACCTGTCACCTGTTCTACCCAACAGAGCAGGACAGACAGGAACACAACTTTGTCCTTCTGAGGGTC
>NC_140247.1:20055870-20065870 GCF_949987555.1 Borostomias antarcticus | reverse complement strand
GATGGATGGATGGATGTCTAGCTGGCTTCATGGCTATAGCTTGCCTGCCTGCTAGACTGCTGTCTGACTTGTTGATCATAATCCTGGTAGTAACACAACAGCCCTATAACCTGGAGCTTGTGTTCCTCTTTACGACCTCCCTCCCGTTATGAAATGAGTCCCGGCGTTTACGAGGCGCGGGGCTATGAAGCCGTCGGTGGCCTCCGGGGCGCGAAGGAGCCACCCTCGCGGGCCCCGCGGCATCTGGCGCCAATCCGCCATCCATCACCTTTATGGCTCCGCCGACACGGATGAAAAGATAATCAAATCTCCATCATGGCGCCTCAAACAGCCGGCTTCCCTCCCGCCAATAAAGCTGGCTAATCAAAAGTTATTGTGGCGCTCGGAAAAAAAGCCTCATAAAAAGAGCAATTAGATAAGTGCGCGGAGGCAATCTCGCCGAGGGTGGGCGTGGCGCCGTTGGCGTTTGGTGAAGCGGTTGTTGCGGGGGGGGGGGGGGTTCAAGGGGGGGTCTGTACGAGAGCAGCCGGGGACGATAAACGAACACGGTCGTGCGATGTGGCGATGAGGCGGGTCCTGTCTGTGTTGAGGCGACCAGGACGCCTCTCGTCGCCTCCCTACTCTGAGACGCCATGACAATCACGTGTGTGCTCCTCTTAAACCCGCTACCTACCTTCACGGTAGCCTCCGCCGTGTGACGTCATACCCGGAAAACACCGCTCAGCTCCCGGTAGCTCATCGTCTGTCCGCCCGTTTCCGTGAGCGATGTCCCGACCCGGAGTCTGCCTCCAAGCTAGAGGAGGTCCAGTTTGTGCTTTCGATGAGAACTCAACTTCTGTGAGACTGTTGGGATCGGAGGCGGATCTGATCTGTGACCAGGGCCGGACTGGGGAAGTAATGCACCCTGGGAAATGTAGCCCCAGTCAGGACACGTTTTAAGCCGGATCTGACCAGTGATCTCGCGACGCGCCAACGCGGTGAGATGGAACACTTTCAGTTTCGTTTTGTAAACTTGAAATGAGTGGCCTTCCCACTTTCCCATTATAAATCATAAATTGTCGGGCGAGATGTTGACGGGGGGCGGGGGGGGTGATGGATAATGCAGGCCAGGCCAGTTATAGCACGCCAGTCCACCAGGAAAACCCCCGGTGCTCCCGATGCCCCCCCAGCCCCTGTCTGCGGCTGTAGGGTCTGACTGCAGAAGAGGCAGAGAGAGATCGATGGCGGGCAGCTAAGGACGCTGTAACCACACTGGACTGGTCTGTTCAGGTCTTGTAGCACGACGCGGGCTCTGACGCATGTGGAGGAAGTGACTGATTTAAGAGGCTTGAAAACTCAGGGAAACTAGTTGTGAGAGCTGCCTCCTCCCCGAACTAGTTTTCAAGCCTCTTACGTTTGACACGTGCCCCACGCGAGATTTAACAGAGGCGAGGAGGTGGAGGAGGAGGAGGAGGAGGAGAGGGGAGAGAACACGTTGAATAATTCAGTGCCCCCTGTCTGTGTTAGTTAGCGTCAACACGGCCAGGGCAACCCAAAGACCCCACTCAACACACACATATACGTCCCCCGTGCTTGCGTGTGTGTGTGTGTGTGAATAATTGAGGTGCTGGGGCAGACTGCTGTGTGGGCTGGTGCTGAGACAGCAGGTGACCCACCAGGCAGCAGAAAGGACATGGTGTCTCTCTCTATATCTCCCTCTATATCTATCGACCTCTCTCTCTCTCTCTCTCTATATATATATATATATATATCCCCCCCTCTCTCTCTCTCTCTATCTCCCCCTCTCTCTCTCCCTCTCTCTCTCTATCGACCTCTCTCTCTCTATCCCCCTCTGTCTCTCTCTCTCTCTCTATCCCCCTCTGTCTCTCTCTCTCTATCCCCCTCTCTCTACCCCCCCCTCTCTCTCTCTCTCCCCCTCTCTCCCCTCCCCCCTCTGTCTCTCTCCCCCTTTCTCTCCCCCCCCTCTCTCTCCCCCCTCTGTCTTTCTCTCTCCCCCCCTCTCTCTCTCTCCCCCTCTCTCTCCCTCTCTCTCCCCCCCCTCTTCCCCCACCCCTCTCTCTCCCCGCCCCCCCCTCTCTCTCTCTCTCCCTCTGTCTCTCTCTCTCTCCCCCCCCCTCTCTCTCTCTCTCCATAGCTACTGTAGTAACCTGCAACATTCTATATAGTGCACTACATACACTGTTCACAGTATACTGTAGATTGCAGTACAAGTTGAACAGGACAGGACACTATTCACAGGTTATCTTGATCTGAACACAAAAACCACACATCCATAGACTGTCTACATTTTAGTCATGGCATCCAACACATTTATGTGGTAAAACAATCCTATACATACAATTTTCGATGTAGACATGTGCCCCAAACCCCACTTCAGACATCTGGACTGATCAGAATCCCTTATAAGATGTGACTGTCCCAGTGTGGGTACACTTGAATACTGTAAAATGGAACCTTCCGTCCTCCCCTCTCTGAGGTAACCTCTGATCTCTCATCACTGGACAGGTCTAAGCGTGTGCTCATCTACGCGGCTGCTACCGTCATATCGTGTCAGATCAGTGATTTTTGAAAAAGTGTTGAAGGAAGAATTCTTATGTAGAGAATTCAGTCGCGGGGCCTCGTGGTTCTGTCTTCTCTCCCAGCAGCCCGAGCCAGAGGAGGCGGAGTCTGCACAGGAAGTGCTCGCCAGGGCTGCGGCCAAGGGCCTATTGGCAGGGATCGGGAGGGACCGCAGCCAGCCAATGAGGAAAGAGAAGCGCGTCCGGCCAAATCGCCAAGCTCCGGTCGGTCACCCTCGCCCGGCTCAGACGCGCCCGCACGCCGCCAGTGGCAGCCTATCGAGAGTCATGGAGCTCCTGCACCGCGAGACCAAAGCCAGTAGCTCCGCCCCCGCGGTCGGGCATCAGGGACTGGCCGACGGATATCTGTCGCCACGAGGTGAGACCGAGTTCTGACTCAAGCCGCCGTACGAAATGCGCTGTATGAGTCTACAGTATGAGCTGTTTCCTACCTGTATACCCCCCTCTCTCTCTTTCTCTCTCTCTCTCTCTCTCCTGCACTCCTCTATCAGTCCACCTCTCTCCTTCTCTTCCTCCCTGACCTCTCTCTCTTTCCTGAAGGAAGGGGAGGCAAGCCCCCTCAGCGACGGCCCCGCAAGACCACTCCCTCCAACGGCGTCTCGCACCCCTCCCCCTACTCGGCCTCCCACCTGGTCACCGGCGCCCCCCCCCGCAAGAGCCTGACCCGCCCCGTCAATGCCGCCGTCGCCGACCTCCGCTGCTCGCCCCCCCCCCTGCCCGCGCCCCCCGCGCCCCCTCCCCTCACCTCCCTCCCAGCACGCCCCGGACCCCCCAGGGAGGTGCTGAGGCCCGTGGCGCTGACCCTGCCCCCCGTGCTGTTCCCGGCATATGCCGCCACCCCCCACGCCAGGCAGACCTGGGCCCCGCCCCCCCCGCCGCCACGGAGGCACAACCCCGCCCAGGTCTACGGCCTGTGGAAGAGCTCCGCCCACCAGGTGCCCCTCGTCCGCTCCAGCGGCAGCATCAGGGATTCTGTGGTCAGACACCCCCGGCCCTGGTTCTGACCACACTAACACACACAGATACACACACAGATACACACACACACAGATACACACAAACACAGATACACACATAAACACAAACATAGATACACACACACATACACACACACACAGATACACACACTTAGATACACAGATACACACAAACATAAACACACACACACACACACACACAGATACACACACACACACACAGATACACACAAACAAACACACACACACACACACACAAACACAGCCAAATCCACATAAACATGGAAATTAACACACAAATACTCACAAGCGTACTAAAAATTCTGCACACCCAGACCTACTTCCTGACACAAGTGACTTACACACTCTAATACACTCTGACAGACTCTGCCTATGAAAACACAGTGTCCATAATGCTGTCAGTATTCACTTAAATCCCCCTGTGCATGTGTGCCATGGAAACAGGTCTAGACTGAGCCTCGAGTGCATAGTTCCACAGCAGAGCCGGTGTCACAGTCACACCCATGTGATTTCCTGACGCAGCGACATACGGTTGACCGCAAACATTACAACGTGTGACCAAATAAAACCGCGCATTCAAGAAGCTGCTCCCTAGGTTATGGTAATGCATTTTTATTCTCACAACAGGTTACATTTACACGGTGTCAAGATGGGTGTCACGAAGAGTAGATGAATTACAGTATTTTCTCACGTTTTTGTGTGTGTGTGTGTGTGTGTGTGTGTTTTTAGTCGGGCTGGATGGCATTCACAGCTAGATGTGGTTCTGGGGTCCTTGGAGAGTGGTAAGGTCTCCAGCAGGGTGAGCACTAGTGTTTATTGATGTGTGTGTGTGTGTGTGCGTGTGCGTGTGGCGTTTGTGCTGGGTATCTACAGTATGTTTGTGTTTTTACACTCTACCCCTGTACCCTCTCTCTCCACCACCCTCCCTGACCAAGACAACACACACTCCAGGATTCAGACACATGCAATACTGACATCCACCACGATCCCCTCTATCTACACACCCTCTCTCTCCCCCTCACCATAGCTACAATCATCCACCACCATCCCCTCTATCTACACACCCTCTCTCTCCCCCTCACCATAGCTACAATCATCCACCACCATCCCCTCTATCTACACACCCTCTCTCTCCCCCTCACCATAGCTACAATCATCCACCACCATCCCCTCTATCTACACACCCTCTCTCTCCCCCTCACCATAGCTACAATCATCCACTACCATCCCCTCTATCTACATACCCTCTCTCTCCCCCTCACCATAGCTACAATCATCCACCACCATCCCCTCTATCTACACACCCTCTCTACCCCCCTCACCATAGCTACAATCATCCACCACGATCCCCTCTATCTACACACCCTCTCTACCCCCCTCACCATAGCTACAATCAGAACACCCCCCCTTCCATAGGGACCTTGGTTCAGTCCATTTCCTATTTCTCACATCTGGGGGATCAAAGGTTAAACTAACTCTTAATTGATGAGCAGACAAAATGGTGCTGATTGGCTCAGTGCGGTCTTATCCGTGATGTCGCTTATGCCCCCCCCCCCCCCCCATGGCAGCTGTCCCGTTTGCACGCCCTCAGAGGCGCCCCGTCCTGGAATGCTTGGTGGGTTTTGTCGGGTCGCTGGGTCCAGCTGCTGCTGCTCCGCTCCCGGGAAGCCGGGTCAGAACCGGGGGCGGGCGAACGAGCGTCAGAGGGTCGTCTCTGACCGGGCTAGCGTTCTACTTCTGGAGTTTTGGAAGGTCGTCGTTTCTTTCTTTCTCTCCCTCCCGGGCGCTCCGTCCGGCCCGCCATGGCGCCGACGCCGCACGCTGTTCTCGCAGAAACGGAATCTCAATACCGGGACGTGTCGTTCCGGGTCCCCGCCGTTCGAAAGCGGGCGGGGATCCCCGGGCGGCGGCGGTGGCAAGGCCGCCCGCCGCGCCGAGTTCCGAGGTCAAGTTGGAACCGGCGACGAGAGCGCCTGACCGCGCCTCTCCCACGCCGCGACCTGGACTCTTCCCCTCCTTCCTCTCTTCCGTGCGTGGCGCCTCGTTAATTCATCTTCTCCCCCCTCACCCTCTCCTCCAGTCCTATGACCGCTGACTCTAACATGTATGTACATCGTCGGTTGCCGCTTCCGGCACTAATAAGGTGGCGTTGCTATTGTAGTCACGGCGACCGTGTGAGTGACGGCTGCTGGGAGGGGTGTTGGGGAGGGGGGGGGGGCAGGGTTCTGGCTTGGGGGCGGGGGGTGGTGGAGGATGGGGGGGGCGTGGCCTGTGCGCTGTCCGTCATTGCTGTTCCGAGGACTGTTTCTTGGGTTTGAGAGTGTCTATGAGGGACTGGACGCCGCGCTTCACGCTGGTGCTGACGCGACGCGTCACCGAGTCGGACGACACCGCCGAGGAGGAGGAGGAGGAAGAGGAGGAGCCGGCCCTCGGGGCGGGGGGGCGGGCCACCAGACACTTCTGGTAGCGCAGCTGAGAAAGAGGGGGGGGGGGGGTATTGTATTATTACTTTCAATATTATTGTATTATTACTTTCAATATTACCATGGATAGAATTACACAGTAGGAAGGAGGAGTGCTTGTGTGAATCAGCTTGTACTCGGGACGCAACGATTAGATTCAAACGTGTGAGTGTGATGATCTTGGCTTTGCCATCGCGAACGACAGACAGACTCAGATGAGCTCTTAGATCTTAGAACTCAGATAGGCCACATCAGCCTAGTAAGGGTAGCAGACGTGGCTCAGTGTCTGGGTCCCCTCCGCAAAGCGCAATGCTGTCAGTGCTAGTCCACCCTACCCCTTATACCGTGGCTACACACTGGAAGTGTGTGATAAGAGGTTTTTCTGTCTCTAGTGCCTTAGCTATTCTCAGCACAAGAACATATCCATGCCTTAGTTGGTTATGGACAGGAGGCTGGAGGAGATCAAGTGTTCATCCATGAGAAGCTCACTGCCCACTGGTGTATAAGGTCATAGTTCGAGAGCACTCTAGCCATTGGACTGATGTACTCTATGTATAGGTACAGACCACCGACTATAAAGGTGGGACAAACTGAATGTCATGTTGTCTGATCAGGGAACGTTGAACGCCAAAGCGTTTCTCTGTGACTGACCCTGATCCGTATGTTGTTATACTGAATAAATGTTGTTGTTGTTGTTGTTGATTATTTATAAGAGAGGCTGAGCTCACCACGCACGCCGCCTGCACGGCCTCGGACACGCCCCCGGCGTTCGGGTCGCACCAGAACACGTGGCACTGGAAGTGCTGGTTCCCAGAGTCCATGATGAAGGCGAAGCTGTGCACGTCGCGGCCCACGCCCATGAACGACAGGAAGCGCACGCGGCACTCCACCAGCACTTCCTCTTCCTCTTCCTGTAGAGAGGAGGGCAAACGGGGGGGGGGGGGGGGGGTGAGGAGGACAGAGACGGAGCAGGTTAAATGGACGCATCCATCCCTCCATGGGTCGTCGGGGTAATCTCTGATCTCGCGTGACTGGATAGGTGGAAGCAAGTGCCCCTCTATGTAGCTGACACCAATCCTGTCGTGGGTCAGATCAGTGCTTTTTCCAACTAGAGGGGCACTCGGAGAGCCCAGCTCCGCCCCGGGACGCACGCGGTCACCCACCTTCTCCTTGATGACGGCGACGGTGGCGTCGGCCACGCTCAGGATGACCGGGGTCCAGTCCTCTTTGCCTGTGGAGGACAGCAGGCTCTCGATGGCCCCGTTAATGATGTCCATACCTGGGGAAGAGATGGGGACAGTGGAGTGGGGGTGGGGGGCTGTGATCCATGGCAGAACAGGTCATGCCAGTACCTCACAGTAGGTACCCCGGGAGGATGTTCTGTAGCCTGGTCAAGCAGCCTGACCGCTGCGCTCACGTTGCGGTTCACTGAAGTGGTGAAACGGACCGTAAGTCCTCCTAGCCGGGCAATTAATGATCACGTAATGTGAGGCAATCCTAGAGGCACTTGAGCGCCCTGTTAGTATTGCCTACAAGTTGCCTATTGAACTACAAGTTCCAAAATCACACCGTCCATGTACTTGGAAAGTTTGTAGATTCATCTTGTTGAATTTGGCAAGAAGTGAATATCATTATCATCATACTGTACAAGCCTGTCATTGTTGTCATTAAAAGCAAGGTTCCACACAGGTTTGCTGTGCATATTACATGTACTAGTATCAGTTGATAGAATTGGGCATGTGGTAGCATTTGCTAGCAGAACAAAGCTTGTTACAGTATGTTGTTGTGTCTGGACTCTACTGCAATAAATACCTCCTGTGTAGGTGGTGTAGCTATTGGAGTTATACCCTTCTATCAGATGGAGCTTATTTGATTAAAGGGGTGGTCATCTAGGCGCGAGGCCAACATCACAGCTAGCTAGCTACAAAGTGAATGAATAATCAAAACCCTTCGGTTCAAACCCAGAGGCAATATATTTGAATGCTCATGATAGCTGTGTGTGAATGCCTGGATTGGTTTTCCTGTTGAGACATATTGTGGCTATATCGATGATGGGGTACACGGCATGCCAGTGCGGTTGCACTGGGGCCTAGTTTAGCGCCACCTAGGGCACAGGAGGTTGCAGTGCAGTAGGACTTACAGCTCGGTCATCTGAGCTTCCTGCTCTGTTGTGGTGTGTTAGTGGTCAACCCTAGCCCTCTGACAGTGGTCAGACTCCACCCTTAAGATTATTGCTTTTTCTGCTCTCAAAACTTGAGTTCCAGTATTTCATGAAGGAGAAACCCCAGAAGGACTCTCTGCCCCCTCTCTGCAGTGAGAAACACATGCATGGTATTTGAAATGTTTCTATCACTTTGCTTGAGTCTGCTAGGAGTGACAGGTAGGTGGGGTTTGCCCATTGGTTAGAGCAGATACCGTATGAAACGGGTACAGGTGTAAATTTTACCCAGAGCCACATATCGGCCTATACTTCTATGATATGGAAGTGCAGAAGGCACAAGGACACATGTGGAGGAATGTATGTGTGTGTGTGTGTGTGAGAATGTGTGTTTGTGAGTGAGAGAGAGAGAGAGAGAGAGTAAAAGGAGCTGGGTCTTACAATTCTTACCTATGGGGCGAGACACGGATGTCATCCCCAGATAGAGGACGTGGAACTTCTGCACCAACTCAGTCTTTGGCATGGGGAACTCTGCTAGACAGAAACACATGGATCACATACATGGGCACACCCTAACACACATACACAGATATTACACATATAACACACACACACACCACATGCACCACAAAGTAGCCTTCAGGGGACATAGGATTTAACCCAGCTAGTAATCATTTGTTCTAAAAATGTTCTAAGAATGTTACATTAGCACAGAACATGTTCGCCAATGCTGTGGGAACATTCCCTGCTAGCTGGGAAGTTTCACAAGGACATATCCACAAACGCTAATTACCAGAACGTAAACAAATACTTGTGAATATTCAATATCGTGGTCTTGGTTATAATTAGGCCATACGAACTAAGAAAAAACACACAACATTAATCATACAAGTGAGTCGATCTTCAGAGGATTGTTGTGACAAACGCTGGCGAGCAACCTGTTCAAAGGATTTGGCCCGAGGGCAAAAGAGAAGCTTTCCATCTACAGGCGTCCGCAGAGGAGATGATTTAACCGGCGTCGGTGCCGGAGCTTAGATGAACCCGCTCGACGCCTAGCGCCCCGATCGAGGCCGAGCGCGGCGAGGGCCTGGAAATTAAAGGTTGCGAGTAACGAGCGGAGCGAAACCCGAAGGCGAATCAAAAAGAAACCAGGGTCACAGCCTTCGTGTATCGGCGCGAGCGCCGCCAACGTCCGTTAAGCGCTTTGATCTACTTGGCAGGGGCGCGCGGGCCGCACCCTGGCTCGGAAACGAGACGCTAATTGGCTTTTAATGAGGTCGGCCGCTCCTGCCAGCCAGCAGCCGATAGGGGAGCGCACTTTCCTCCCCAGTCAGCAGACGCGGAGCCCCAGCTGAAGTCATGGTGAAGCATTGTGTCTCTTTTTCCATAATTATCTGATACGGGGGGGGTACGTTGAGACCTAGCGATATGGAGTAAGAGTGGAATAGCATTAGCACTGCGAGAGTGCATCACGAGCTCGGCGCTGTTGTCAGCATAATTGCGGGTGTAAACGGAGCCCCAGAGCGCGGAGCTGTTTTATTGCGGCGCATTTGCAAGTTGCCCCTGGATTGATACGGTCTCTGTTTCATTTAGAGTTTCAGTATGTGGCTGAGAGAACGTGTGGGTGGGGAATTGCACATTAATCCAGTTCTGGGAACAGTTTAACTACTGAAAAGCAACGCAAATGAGATGAGTGTGTGTGTGTGTGTGTGTGTGTGTGTGTGTGTGTATGTGTCTGTGTGTGTGCATGTGTCTGTGTGTGTGTGTGTCTGTGTGTGTGTGTGTGTGTGTGTGTGCATTGTG
>NC_140247.1:20045593-20055670 GCF_949987555.1 Borostomias antarcticus | reverse complement strand
GTGTGTAGTTGAGTCTCACGCTGCTGGTGTAGGCGGTGTTGTTAGTGTGTGTGTGTGTGTGTGTGTGTGTGTGTGTGTAGTTGAGTCTCACGCTGCTGGTGTAGGCGGTGTTGTTAGTGTGTGTGTGTGTGTGTGTGTGTGTGTGTAGTTGAGTCTCACGCTGCTGGTGTAGGTGGTGTTGTTAGTGTGTGTGTGTGTGTGTGTGTGTGTGTGTGTGTGTGTGTGTGTGTGTGTAGTTGAGTCTCACGCTGCTGGTGTAGGCGGTGTTGTTGAAGCTGTGCTGTGGCGCGATGATGTCAGAGTGGGAGGAGGCAGGGGGAGGGGCAGGGGGAGGGGCAGGGGGAGGAGCCAGAGGGAGAGGGGACAGGCTCCACCGAGCTGTCAGACACCATACTGCTGGGACGCTGTGGAGAAGAGAGAGAGAGAGAGAGAGAGGGAGAGGGAGAGGGAGAGGGAGAGGGAGAGGGAGAGGGAGAGGGAGAGGGAGAGGGAGAGGGAGAGGGAGAGGGAGAGGGAGGGGAGGAGAGAGATGGGTCTCTAGACAGTACTAACTCTAGATGGGTCTGTGTTCAGTACTAACTCTAGATGGGTCTGTGTTCAGTACTAACTCTAGAGGGGTCTGTGTTCAGTACTAACTCTAGATGGGTCTGTGTTCAGTACTAACTCTAGATGGGTCTGTGTTCAGTACTAACTCTAGAGGGGTCTGTGTTCAGTACTAACTCTAGAGGGGTCTGTGTTCAGTACTAACTCTAGAGGGGTATGTGTTCAGTACTAACTCTAGAGGGGTCTGTGTTCAGTACTAACTCTAGAGGGGTCTGTGTTCAGTACTAACTCTAGAGGGGGCTGTGTTCAGTACTACCTGGGTGGTCTCACCTCGTTCGGGGGTCTCAGGCTGTCCTGCTCGCCCTGCTCTGTGTCGGGGTCCGGGCCGGTGTTGGGTTCGGGGTCGGTGTTGGGTTCAGGGTGTGTGTGTTCGGCGCCGGCGGGGCCGGGGCGGTCGTACTGGGTGGTTCCCGTGGGAACGTGCCAGAAGTAGACCTCGGACACGTCTGTGACCTCGCGCCAGCCAGGGGGGAGATCCCCCTCTGACCACACGTCTGGGCCAGGGACAGAGACGTTAATACACACACACACACACACACACACACACACACACCAAACACACACACACATTACGTGTTGGTGTGTCTTAACAGCTCCAGGACCATGACGGAAATAAGTGTTTAAGCTTTCTCATGTTATCCTTTGGATTCTTGTTGTGTCTTAATCCATCAATAAATTCATTAATTCATTCACACACCACACACATACACACACACACACACACACACACACACACACACACATACCATACACACACACACCCCCCCCCCACACCACACACATGCATACAGGCACACACACACACACACACACACACACACACACACACGTAAAAGCACACGCACACACATACGGTACAAATGGTACAAAACACACACACACACACACACACACACATAAACACATACTGTACAAGCACACACATATACGGTACAAAAAAAACAGAAACACACACACACAGTCAGCGGTCTAGGTCAATTTCAGATGATCATCCTTTCCCTACTTAGGCTATGTTGTCATAGAAACCCTGGGCTCATTTCCTGTAGTAGCACCCAAAGAACATCTCTCCCTCTCTCCTTCCATTTCTCCCTCTCTCTCCTTCCTCTCTCCCTCCATTTCTCTTTCTCTCTCCTTCCTCTCTCCCTCCCTCTCTCTCCCTCTCTCCTTCCTCTCTCTCACCATCACTCTCTCTCTTTCCTCTCTCACCATCTCTATCTCCTTCCTCTCTCCCACCATCTCTCTCCCCCTCTCTCACCATCTCTTCCTCTCTTCTTCTCCTATTTCACCATATCTCTCTCCCTCTCTTCTTCCTCTCTCACCATCTCTCTCTCTCTTCTTCTCCTCTCTCACCACCTCTCTCCCTCTCTTCCTCTCTTCTTCTCCTCTCTCACCATCTCTCTCTCTCTTCTTCTCCTCTCTCCCCATCTCTCTTCCTCTCTTCTTCTCCTCTCTCCCTCTCTCTCCCTCTCTTCTTCTCCTCTCTTCCTCTCTCTCCCTCTCCTCTTCTCCTCTCTCCCTCTCTCTCTCCCTCTCTTCTTCTCCTCTCTCACCATCTCTCCCTCTCTCTTCCTCTCTTCTTCTCCTCTCCCCCTCTCTCTCTCCCTCTCTTCTTCTCCTCTCTCACCATCTCTCCCTCTCTCTCCCTCTCTTCTTCTCCTCTCTCACCATCTCTATCCCTCTTTCAGTTAAACTGAACTCAACTCAATTCAATAGTCTTCATTTTCCTGAGTTAAAACTGTTCATACTGTATTGCCAAAGCAGCGCTTGGACATTGAAAAACAACATTAATTAGAAACAGCAAAGAAACATCGGCTACTACAAAACAAAACAAATTATCAGTTGTCAAATAGCAGCAACAGCAAGGAACAATGAATCAATAAAATAAAAAATAATAATACAGGAGAAGACAAATGATGATGTCAGAGATAACGACAATGACGTTTGTCAGGTGACTGTCACTCACGGTCCCTCAGTCTATGGCAGGCAGCAACATAGACTGCTCCTAACTTACTTTCCTCATCTAATACGATGCCTCGCCTTTGGGTAACGAATTCAGTTCTTTTTTTGGCCAATAGGGCTGCACATATTGCCAGAATACATTGACTTAATTATATCACATGCTTTACCCGCAACACCACTCTCAATAATTTTGTAGAACAGTCCAACGTGTCAAATATAATCAAAAGCCTTTTGGAAGTCAATCAAACAGGCATACATGTTGGTTTTATTTTGGTTCACATCAGTTGTGCGTTGTTTTGGTGTGAATGCAATTTGTCTTTTGCTCAAGACATTGTGCTTGGTAAGGAAGTTCAGAAGTCTGGCATTCATAATACTACAGAAGATCTGATTACTGTTCACACTTGATTACTCGATGCCTCGGTAATTATACGGGTCAAATCTGTCCCTGTGTTTATAGATTGGGGTTATGAGTCCATGATTCCAGATGTTAGGAAAAAATAACCTACACTCAGGGCCAAATTTAATATTTTTAATATAGCCAACTGGAATTTCTTGTTCATAATTTTTAGCATCTCATTGAGGATGCCATCAGGTCCACAAGCTTTTTATTTTTTTTAGATTTGAGGGCCTGCAGTTTCCCGTTCAATAATTGGGGAGTCTAATGGATTCTGATGATCTTTTATAGCTCGTTCCAATGTAGTCAGCTTCTCAAGAATGAGACGCTCTGTGTTTATATTCATTTGAACAGTGTGGTGTAGTGTTTTAAAATGGGTGGTCCATATACACTGTTTTGTATAGCCAATTTTTGGTATTTGTTTAGATGTTTCCAATGTTGTTTGTGTTGATTGCTTCCTCAATTTGTGTCAGTTGCTGATTGTTATATTGTTGTTTTTTCAGTCTGGGTGTACGTTTGTAGAATATTATTTATTACAGATTTTGGTTTGTTCCTGGTCAATTTCAATTGTGCCTCTTGCTGTTTGTCTGACTATACTGTTAATATTGTTTACTGCTAGACTGAGGCTTTCTTTACTGTAAGAGTGTGTACAATCCAGAACGTTATCTAAAAGTGGTTGGATTTTGGGGGTGTCAATAGCTTTCTGGTATTGTTCTGTACTGTTTTGGTCCGATCTTTTAGTAAAGTGGGTAATTTGACTGTGATCAGACAGAAGGGTTAATGGTTTAACAGTGAATGAGCTGAGGGAGGAAGGGTCAACGTCTGTGATCATATAATCTACAGGGCTGAGGCCCAGAGGTGAGCAGTAGGTGAATCTACCCAGACCCTCTCTCCATACCTGCCATCTCTCTCTCTTCTTGCTCTCTCTCTCCTTCCTCTCTCTCTCTCCTTCCTCTCTCCTGCATCTCTCTCTCATCTTCCTCTCTTTCTCCTTCCTCTCTCTCTCCTTCCTCTCTCTCCTTCCTCTCTCCTGCATCTCTCCCTCTCTCTCTCTCTCCTTCCTCTCTCTTTCTCCTTCCTCTCTCTCTCCTTACTCTCTCCTGCATCTCTCCCTCTCTCTCTCCTTCCTCTCTTTCTCCTTCCTCTCTTCTGCATCTCTCCCTCTCTCTCTCTCTCTCTTTCCTCTCTCTTTCTCCTTCCTCTCGCCCTCTCTCCTTCCATCTCTCTCTCCTCTCTTCCCTTCTCTCCCTGCTCTCCTTCTCTTCCTCTCTCCTACCTCTCCTCATCTCTATCTATTCCTCTTCTCTTTTTCCTTCTGTCCACTCTCCCTTAGTATATCTCCTTCTCTCTCTCTTTGCTCCCTCATCCCTCCCTCTTTCTCTCTCTGCTCCCTCTCTCATCTCTCTCTGCTCCCTCTCTCATCTCTCTCTGCTCCCTCTCTCTTCTCTCTCTCTGCTCCCTCATCCCTCCCTCTTTCTTTCTCTCTGCTCCCTCTCTCATCTCTCTCTGCTCCCTCTCTCATCTCTCTCTGCTTCTCTCTCTCTTTGCTCCCTCATCCCTCCCTCTTTCTCTCTCTCTGCTCCCTCTCTCATCTCTCTCTGCTGCCTCTCACTCCCCCTCAGCCTGCTGACTACAGTGGCCCACAGGGAGCAAAAAGGATAAAGCGCTTTGCTGCAGTGACCCTCGTCTGCTGAAGGAGAGGCTGTTGGGGACAGCACTGCGTCCAGACAGGACTGAATGTTCTGGACCAGAGTCTCCCAGCACGGGAAGTGTGTTCTGGACTAGACCTCTCCCAGCACGGACCGTGTGTTCTGGACTAGACCTCTCCCAGCACGGACCGTGTGTTCTGGACTAGACCTCTCCCAGCACGGACCGTGTGTTCTGGACTAGACCTCTCCCAGCACGGACCGTGTGTTCTAGACTAGACCTCTCCCAGCACGGACCGTGTGTTCTAGACTAGACCTCTACCAGCACGGACCGTGTGTTCTAGACTAGAACTCTCCCAGCACGGACCGTGTGTTCTAGACTAGACCTCTCCCAGCACGGACCGTGTGTTCTAGACTAGACCTCTCCCAGCACGGACCGTGTGTTCTAGACCAGAGTCTCCCAGTACGGACCGTGTGTTCTAGACCAGAGTCTCCCAGTACGGACCGTGTGTTCTAGACTAGACCTCTCCCAGCATGGACCGTGTGTTCTAGACTAGACCTCTCCCAGACAGGACTGAATGTTCTAATGTTCTATACCAGACAGGACTACGTGTTCTAGACCAGAGTCTCTCAGACAGGACTGAATGTTCTAGATCAGTCTCCCAGACAGGACTGAATGTTCTAGATCAGTCTCCCAGACAGGACTGAATGTTCTAATGTTCTAGACCAGAGTCTCCCAGACAGGACTGAATGTTCTAGATCAGTCTCCCAGACAGGACTGAATGTTCTAGATCAGTCTCCCAGACAGGACTGAATGTTCTTATGTTCTAGACCAGAGTCTCCCAGACAGGACTGAATGTTCTTATGTTCTAGACCAGAGTCTCCCAGACAGGACTGAATGTTCTAATGTTCTAGACCAGACATCTTGCAGCACGGACCGTGTGTTTTAGACCAAACCTCTCCCAGACAGGACTGAATGTTCTAGAACAGATCTCTCCCAGACAGGACTGAATGTTCTAGAACAGACCTCTCTCATACAGGGCTGAATGTTCTAGAACAGACCTCTCCCAGACAGGACTGAATGTTCTAGAACAGACCTCTCCCAGACAGGACTGAATGTTCTAGAACAGACCTCTCCCAGACAGGACTGAATGTTCTAGAACAGACCTCTCCCAGACAGGACTGAATGTTCTAGAACAGACCTCTCCCAGACAGGACTGAATGTTCTAGAACAGACATCTCCCAGACAGGACTGAATGTTCTAGTACAGACCTCTCTCATACAGGGCTGAATGTTCTAGAACAGACCTCTCCCAGACAGGGCTGAATGTTCTAGAACAGACCTCTTTAGACAGGACTGAATGTTCTAGAACAGACCTCTCCCAGACAGGACTGAATGTTCTAGAACAGACCTATCTCATACAGGACTGAATGTTCTTATGTTCTAGACCAGAGTCTCCCAGACAGGACTGAATGTTCTCATGTTCTAGACCAGACATCTTGCAGCACGGACCGTGTGTTTTAGACCAAACCTCTCCCAGACAGGACTGAATGTTCTAGAACAGATCTCTCCCAGACAGGACTGAATGTTCTAGAACAGACCTCTCCCAGACAGGACTGAATGTTCTAGAACAGACCTCTCTCATACAGGGCTGAATGTTCTAGAACAGACCTCTCCCAGACAGGGCTGAATGTTCTAGAACAGACCTCTCTCAGACAGGACTGAATGTTCTAGAACAGACCTCTCTCATACAGGGCTGAATGTTCTAGAACAGACCTCTCCCAGACAGGGCTGAATGTTCTAGAACAGACCTCTCTCAGACAGGACTGAATGCTCTAGAACAGACCTCTCTCATACAGGGCTGAATGTTCTAGAACAGACATCTCCCAGACAGGGCTGAATGTTCTAGAACAGACCTCTCCCAGACAGGACTGAGGGCCCTATGTTTGTGCCGGGGCTAAGTGCTAAGCGCTAAGTGGTAAGGGCTACGTTTTGTCACCTCCACTGAGTTTGGTACGCAATGAAGACGTTTGAAAATTGGGAGTTTTGCTTCATTGCAGACCAAACTCGGCGGAGACGAGACTCAGTGTGTACTGATAGATGGAGCCTGAGAATAGCTGAGCGTAAATGGAGGAAAGGCAAGCTCCCAGAGGACCTTCTTAATTTCCAATCTCTTCTTTCCACATTCTCCTCCTCCCTGTCTGCTGCTAAAGCTGCTTTCTTCCGCTCTAAAATCCTAACCTCTGCTTCCAATCCTAAAAAAAGTTTGAAACCTTCTCTTCACTGCTCCAGCCCCCACCTCCTACTCCCAACTCCTCCCTTCTCCCTGATGATTTTGCCAACTTCTTTGACAAGAAAGAAAAATCATGATATCAGATAGTCTTTCCCCCCTCCCCCGGTCAACGCTCTGTGCACAAACCTCACCCCCCCACCCTCACCCTCTCTCCCCTCTCTGCTCCCCCCCTCCTCTCCTCTCCTCCCAACGAGGCCCTCAACCTTGTAACATCTAACGCTCCTGCAGATTCATGCTCTACAACATCAGGAGGATTCGCCCTTTCCTCACTGATGAAACGGCGCAGGTACTCATCCAGGCCCTGGTCATCTCCCGCCTGGACTACTGCAACTCCCTCCTTGCTGGGGCCCCAGTGTCAGCCATTAAACCCCTGGAACTTGTCCAGAAAGCTGCTGCTCGCCTGGTGTTCAACCACCCCAAGTTCTCCCACACAACTTCCCTTTTCCGTTCCTTACACTGGCTCCCTGTAGCGGCTCGGATCCAGTTTAAAACTCTGGCGCTAACCTACAGGGCAATGAAAGGAACAGCCCCCTCCTACCTCCAGGCCATGGTCAAACCATACAGCCCCTCCCAACCGCTACGCTCTGCTACCTCGGGGCGACTGGTTGCCCCGTCACTCCGAGGACCCTGCGGTCGATCAACGCGGTCACAGCTCTTCTCTGTCCTGGCCCCGCAGTGGTGGAATGAACTGCCCACTGATGTCAGGACAGCAGTCGCTGCCCATCTTTCGTCGCAGGCTCAAAACTCATCTCTTCAAGAAGTACTACAACAATCCTCCCTCCTAAGCACTTATTGTATTATTGTTTTATTGTATTGTATTGTATTGCACTGTACTTTAGATTGCCTTCAGCACTAGATTATGCTCTTAGTCACTTGTTTTAGAAAGAAGATGCACTGTGAGTTCTGGCAAGTAGTAGTACATTGGCTTTTCCTACGTTAAATGCAATTATTGTTAGTCGCTTTGGATAAAAGCATCTGCTAAATGACTGTAATGTAAAATGTAATGTAATGAGAAATATTGAGTTTGCGACGGACAAAACGTATCCCTTAGCACTTAACCCTGGCACGACAGGGCCCTGAATGTTCTAGACCAGACCTCTCTAGACAGGACTGAGAGGAGAGGGAGAAATACACATCCAAACACACTGGATACAGAAATACCTGACACACACACTCACACACACGCACACACACACACACACAAACACACGCACACACACACACAGCGCTCCACATCTCTCACCGGCCTCCTGGGGGGTCTGCGGGGAGGGCGTCTCCTGGGAGAGGGTGGTCCAGCTGGAGTCCTCGTCCTCCGAAGGGGGGTCAGGGATGCCGTCCGCCTTCGACGACCCCCCTCTGGGGCCCCCTCTCTCTGGTCCCGGGTCGGAAGGGGCGGCGGCGATGGGGGCGGAGCCCTGCCGGACCAGGAGAGGGTCGCTCCCTCCATCCCCAGGCCGGTGAGAGGGCGAGGCGGCCAGGCAACGCCTCTCGTTGTCCGGCTGCATTTCCGCCGGGAACGTCCGGGGCTGGGGGTTCTGGGTCTGGGGCTGGGGGTTCTGGGTCTGGAGCTGGGGGTTCTGGGTCTGGGGCTGGGGGTTCTGGGTCTGGGTCTGGGGGTTCTGGGTTTGGGGGTTCTGGGTCTGGGTCTTGGGGTTCTGGGTCTGGGGCTGGGGGTTCTGAGAGTTCCGTGGAGGCTTGGGGGGTGTCTCCAGCCCGCGGGGGTGAGGCACGGGGCGGGTCTGGACCTCGTTCCCGTGGAGACGGTCGTTCCGAGGGGAGGGGGAGGGGCTCTCGAGCAGGGGCTGGGCCGGGGTGGGGGTGGCTTCCTCCTCCTCCTCCTCTTCCTCCATCTTCTCCTCCAGGTTGGGCTGCTTGCTGCTGGGTTTCTCCTCATCCTGGCTCTCCCGCTCCTTCTCTGGGCTGGCATGCTCCTTCTCTGGGCTGGCGTGCTCCTTCTCCAGGCTAACCTGCTCCTTCTCCGGGCTGGCGTGCTCCTTCTCCAGGCTAACCTTCTCCTTCTCCGGGATGGCGTGCTCCTTCTCCAGGCTAACCTGCTCCTTCTCCGGGCTGGCGTGCTCCTTCTCCAGGCTAACCTGCTCCTTCTCCAGGCTGGCGTGCTCCTTCTCCAGGCTAACCTGCTCCTTCTCCGGGCTGGTGTGCTCCTTCTCCAGGCTAACCTGCTCCTTCTCTGGGCTGGCCTGCTCCTTCTCCGGGCTGGCCTGCTCCTTCTCCGGGCTGGCCTGCTCCTTCTCTGGGCTGGCCCGCTCCTGCTGCTTCTCCCCCCTTCCCCCCCGCCCCTCCTCCTCCTCCTCCTCCTCCTCCTCCTTGCTCCCCCAGCCGGGCGGTTCCGGGTCCTTCTCCCGGCGCTGCTCCAGGAGGAAGCTCTTGGCCCGCCGACGGAACGGGGGCACGGCCTGCCGGGAGTTCTCCTTCGTCCATTCGGCCAACCAGTCGGAGTCAGGGCCGATGACGTCGTCGTGAACTCTGACCTCCTCCTCCTCCTCCAGGGCCCTGTTGAGCTCCTGCTGCTGGCTCTCGGCGCGCCGCTGGAGGTTGGCGCCGTTCTTGGCCAGCTTGGGGTTGGCAGAGGAGCAGGAGGAGGAGTAGAGGGCGGAGGAGGAGGACGACTTGGTGGGGAGGCCCCGCCCCCGGGTGGGGGCGTGGTTCCGGGCCTGCTGCTGGGGGGCCGGCGGGTCGCCCAGCCCCATGGCGCTGCGCACGCTGGTGGTGGCGTACCGCTGGCGGCCCTTCGGCAACGTCACGGCGGAGCCCCCGGCCTCCGTGGTGTCCGACGTCCCCCGGACGGCGTCGTGGCCCAGCAGCTGGTGGTAGGACGAGCGGAGACTGAGGGAGGTGGGCGGGGCCGCCGGGGGGCCGCCGCGATTGGCCAGTCCCACGGAGGAAGGGGAGGAGCCGCTGCGGGAGAGTGGCGGGGTCCGGACGGACATCATGACTGGCGAGACGCGCACGGGAGAGAGAGAGAGACCTGAGGGAGAGACGCATGGCATGTTCAGAGAGCAGGCAGGAGCACAGGACACACACAGACACACACACCACCAGCTCACCATTAATCTAACATCTGATACTGATGACATCATCTCTGTGCTGCAGACCTGAGTCATCTCCCCACATGTGATGAGTTAAGATCACAGGACTCTCAGCTCAGAGGCCAAATGACTAAC
>NC_140247.1:19990593-20040593 GCF_949987555.1 Borostomias antarcticus | reverse complement strand
GATTATGTGGCGAGTAGAATTCAGAGTAGACAGATAGTAACTAGCAGATATAAAGTCCTGCACAAAACCTGACTTAACATTAGGCTACATTAGTCATTTATCAGACGCTTTTATCCAAAGCGACTAACAATAATTGCATTTAACGGAGGAAAAACCAATGTAGCCTACTACTACTTGCCAGAGTTCACAAGTGCATCTCCTTTCTAAAACAAGTGACTAAGAGCATAATCTAGTGCTGGAGGCAAAGTGCAAGAATAGCAATCTCGAGATTGCTATTCAATGGCTGCCTATAAAAGGCCTGTATAAACACCAACCACACTTAACAAACCCACGCTGTACTGAACACATCTTCAACCGATCGGCACTGAGGATACTGACCTAGTAGTCAAATACACACACGAATAAAAAATGACAAAATTCAGCTTCAGGGGCAGAGACGCTTACCCAACGACCCAAGTATTTAAACATCCGACCGTCCTGCAACACTAACCCACCTCCCTCCGGCCTGGACACTCACTGGGTTCAGACTCAACCCCGACCAGACGCTGGCGTTAGCGCGTCTACTTCTGTCATGAGTCTCACGACAAGACCTGACATGTTGAATCTCGAGTTCTAGAACACTGAACCTCTCCAGTTCTAGAACTTTAAATGTTCTAAATAGGCAGCAAAGAAAAAAAAATCTCCAACAGCCTAGAACCATAGTGTTTGTTGTCGTTTCTGAACGCAGCTTTCGATGAGTGCGAATGCATTAGTTTGCAGCCCGTTAGCCCACCCCTATGGTCCACCTGCAGGGGGCGCTCTCTGTGTGGGAGTGCAGGTGGAGGGGGATGGAGGAGGGGGGTGCGCCGATGCTCCCCGTGCTCCAGGAGTGGGGCAGAGGGGGTGGGGCGGGGGGGGCGGCCGGGGGGGCGTGGCCGATGAGGTCGGAGAGGAGTCGTCGCAGACGGGCGTCGGCGGAGGTTAGACACGGCGCCGAGCGGATGGAGCGCAGGACTGCGTCTTCTGGGGGGAGAGAGAGACATAGAGAGAGAGAGAGAGAGAGAGGGAGGGAGAGAGAGAGGGAGAGAGATGGAGAGAGAGAGAGAGGGAGAGAGAGAGATGGAGAGAGAGAGAGAGGGAGAGAGAGGGAGAGAGAGGGAGAGAGAGAAGGAGAAAGGGAGGGAGGGGGGAGAGAGAGAAATTATGACACAGAACAGAGACCTCAGATACGGATACGTCACTACATGTCTAGAGACCCCAGTTTATAAGCATTCATTAACTGTGAAGTGGTGATCAGTGCATTAGTAGTTTGGTATTTAGCATCATAAGGCCTGTTATAGGTTATTTATGATCATTTCTACAACGGAGAGTTTGGATACTTGATTCTGATTGGCTAGCAGTAAAATACTCTGTAACCCACGGCTGCGACTGCATAACAATTAGTATTAATGCGCCGTCAATCTCATTGACGAGGCCATTGATAAGATGAAGCGGTAGGCTATGTGTTGCGTAGCAACCACTCCCAGCAACCTCGCCTTTTTCGTATCCTATTACAAAAACGCACTCATCAGTCCGACTCCAACACTTCCACACCCCTACCAGCAAAAACGAGTGCTCTGGAGAACTGTTTTAATAACTGCACCATAGCTGGAAATATTCAAATAAACGTGAACCACCCGAATTATGCCTTATGTAAGCAAGGACAACCCAAATAGGCGAGATAGCCTATGTTGCCTGGCAACCATTTAACTCAGAACTATAGCCTATCGCGGAAGATTTTGTAAATACTAAAATTATAAGAATGATCGGTAAATAAATGATTGAATGTTACTACTGAGTGTTTTTTGTGAATATATATGTAGTAACCGTTGTAGAAAAGCAATTGACCACTCGAGGCAGTGGGTTACACCGAACAACGCCCCGTAGCTGTGGTAAAATCCCCTGTAACCCACTGCCTCTCGTGGTCAATTGATTAAATATACAATGTTCCATAGTGTATAAACATTTTGACAGACTGTGCACTCTTGCGATATTAGTGCTCATTGCTCAATTCACAGCTCTGTACACAATGCATCTCTGGGCATGAAAAGGCACATGGAAACAGACACAATGGATCTCTATGGGCATGACGGCTTAGCTATGACCTGAGAAATGAGCACTAGTCTGTCAAAAGGTTGATATGGACCGTTGTATATGACTGTAAATAACCTTATAACAGGGCTTATAATGGTAAACGCCAAACTACTTCATTAATTCATCTATGGGTTATTATATTATTAATCCTAGCTCCTAGCTATGCGAGTCAAGGCGCTGGGTCTCTGAGTGTGTGCCTTACCCTCCGGTCCACTAGGGGGCAGGCTCAGCAGGCTCTTGGCCTGGCTGTTCCCGGCCTGGGCTGCCTGCTTGTAGAGCCTCACGGCCGTCCTCGGGCACCGCTGCACCCCGAAGCCAGTCTCATAGCACTGACCCAGGAACAGCAGGGCGTGGCTGTCCTGCAGACATACGAACACACAGGGAACGTGGCATCAGCGTCTGGACTGATCTCAGGTCTGCTCAGAGCCGGTGTGAGGTATATTAGCGTGTGGTACAGCAGGGAACACACTTCTGCAGCCATCTTGTGACAAGTGTGAAACGGGAGTGGATGTGAATGTTGGCGGGTTTATGTGAACAGCTTGAAACGTTCCTAAGGGTACAGTTAACTTCCCTAGAAGTACAGTTCAAGTTAACCAAGAGTGGGAACCCTGTATTAAACACGCATCAACTCTATGCACCATTAATGCATGGAAAATGACATTTTGATCAATGGCAACTAAAATGTAAACATGCAACACACAAAATTCCCTGATATTCCATGGCCCAAAAAATGATCAAATCCTCTGACTTTCCCTGTCTGGAACAGACATTTTAAAATTCCCTGATATTCCAGAAATGCCATGACCTGCGGGAACCCTGTGGGAACGGAGCCTGTTGTTGTAGAGGTGAGGTTCTCTCTGCCACGGTCAGGGGTCAGGGGTCACACACACATGGCAGGGAGCTTCTTTCCCATCCGACACCTGAATGACTCTAGCTAGTTTATACTGTGTCACTACATCTACTATACATAGTCTGTGTCAGAATATCTAGTGTATCGCAATATACTGTATATACAGTGCAGATAACGTAGCTAGTACATAATTCATCCAAACTAGCATCTTTATCCTTGTACTTATGCTTGTAACTGACTGTAATGAGCACATCACAAAGCCGGCAGCAGCATTTCACTGTGTTATACACTGCACACGTTGCATGTGACGAATAAAAGCGGAATCAGGATCTGCTTCTAGAACGCACCCCGCTCTCTGCCGCCATCTGCAGGTAGTGGACGGACTTGCGGCCGTCTCTGAGCGGTTCCTGGGAGAAGAGCGTGCCCAGGAACAGCTGGGCCTGGGAGGTGAGGAGGAGGGAGGGAGGGAAAAACAGAGAGACGCGGATGGGAAGGAGAGACGAGGGCGAAGGAGAGAAAAGAGACGTAAAGAAGGGGGGGAGGAGGAGAGAAGAGGGTAAGGGACGATGACAAACGACAGACAAACTGTGTGTGTGTGTGTGTGTGTGTGTGTGTGTGTGTGTGTGTCCGGTGACCTCACCTGTGCGAGCCCGGCGCTGGACGCCTGCTCCAGCAGGCTGATGGCTGTGTCCAGGTCCTGTGAGCTCTGCTGCCCCCTGCTGCCCAGGAGGAGCCGGGCGTAGCGGTACTGAGCCTGGCTGTGGCCCCCCGACGCCGCCTGGCGGTAGAAGTGGAGGGCCTGGAGGGAGAGAGAGAGAGAGAGAGAGAGACAGGGAGGGAGAGAGAGAACGAGGGAGGGAGAGAGAGAGAGAGGGAGGTAGAGAGAGGGGGGAGAGAGAGAGAGAGAGGGAGAGAGAGGGAGAGAGCAAGAGGGGGAGACAGAGAGGGAGAGAGGGAGGGAAAGAGAGAGAGAGAGGGGGGGATGGAGGGAGAGAAAGGGAGGGAGAGAGAGAGAGAGAGAGGGGGAGAGAGAGTAAAGGTGAAGAAGTAAAGACCATTAATACGTATGTAGGTAGGTGTGTGTGTGTTCTTACCTTGTCCCTGTCCTTACCGTGTGTGTGTTCTTACCTGGTCCCTGCCGTGTGTGTGTGTGTTCTCACCTTGTCCCTGTCCCAGTCGTGTGTGTTTGTGTGTGTGTTCCTACCTTGTCCCTGTCCTTGCCGTGTGTGTGTGTTCTTACCTTGTCTCAGTCCCTGTTGTGTGTGTGTTCTCACCATGTCCCTGTCCCTGTCGTGTGTGTGTGTTCTCACCTGGTCCCTGTCGTGTGTGTGTGTGTGTTCTCACCTGGTCCCTGTCGTGTGTGTGTGTGTTCTCACCTGGTCCCTGTCGTGTGTGTGTGTGTTCTCACCTGGTCCCTGTCCCTGTCGTGTGTGTGTGTGTGTTCTCACCTGGTCCCTGTCGTGTGTGTGTGTGTTCTCACCTGGTCCCTGTCCCTGTCGTGTGTGTGTGTGTGTTCCCACCTGGTCCCTGTCCCTGTCGTGTGTGTGTGTGTGTTCTCACCTGGTCCCTGTCGTGTGTGTGTGTGTTCTCACCTGGTCCCTGTCCCTGTCGTGTGTGTGTGTGTATTCTCACCTGGTCCCTGTCGTGTGTGTGTGTTCTCACCTGGTCCCTGTCGTGTGTGTGTGTTCTCACCTGGTCCCTGTCCCTGTCGTGTGTGTGTGTGTATTCTCACCTGGTCCCTGTCGTGTGTGTGTGTTCTCACCTGGTCCCTGTCGTGTGTGTGTGTTCTCACCTGGTCCCTGTCGTGTGTGTGTGTGTGTGTGTTCTCACCTGGTCCCTGTCGTGTGTGTGTGTGTTCTCACCTGGTCCCTGTCCCTGTCGTGTGTGTGTGTTCTCACCTGGTCCCTGTCGTGTGTGTGTGTTCTCACCTGGTCCCTGTCGTGTGTGTGTGTGTGTGTGTGTGTTCTCACCTGGTCCCTGTTCCTATCGTGTGTGTGTGTATTCTCACCTGGTCCCTGTCGTGTGTGTGTGTGTGTGTTCTCACCTGGTCCCTGTCGTGTGTGTGTGTGTTCTCACCTGGTCCCTGTCGTGTGGGTGTGTGTGTGTGTTCTCACCTGGTCCCTGTCGCGTGGGTGTGTGTGTGTGTGTGTTCTCACCTGGTCCCTGTCTTGTGTGTGTGTGTGTGTGTTCTCACCTGGTCCCTGTCGTGTGTGTGTGTGTGTTCTCACCTGGTCCCTGTCCCTATTGACTCCTCTTCCCTTCTCGTAGCAGACGCCGGTGTTGAACTGGGCCTTGCTGTAACCATGGCGAGCAGCGGCCAGGAAGCAGGTGAAGGCCGCCTCCATGGCGCCGCTCCGAGCGCTTTCCAGACCTGCAGCCACACACACCAGAACCACGTCACACACACCAGCACCACGTCACACACACCAGAACCACGTCACACACACCAGAACCACGTCACACACACCAGAACCACGTCACACACACCAGAACCACGTCACACACACCAGAACCACATCACACACCAGCACCACGTCACACACACCAACACCACGTCACACACACCGGCACCACGTCACACACACCAGAACCACGTCACACACAGGAAGAGCTCTACAGGAAGGCATCACACTGGCATTTTTGTACAGGAAATGCAAGTTGCCATTACAGTAACAGTGTCACGAATGAACGAACGAATGAACTAACTAAATAGCTAGCTAGCTAGCGAACTAACTAACTAACTAACCAGCTAACTAACCAACTAACTAGCTAACTAACCAACTAACCAACTAACCAACTAACTAACTAACTAACTAACTAACTAATTAACTAACTAACCAACTAACTAACTTATTTAACAGATGTTAAAATGATTACACACTTTAACATGCATCACGTTGTTGAGGAATTCACACACAAAGTCCGAGACCATTTCCATTGTGTTCATCGTCTATGAAGGTTACGTGTTTTGACTTGATAGTGTCTTTTAAGTCAGGAGCTCTCTCTCTCTCCCTCATCCTCTCCCTCCCTCCCTCACAGCAGTGAGGTCATTACCAATGATGTTGAGGGCGACGGGCACGCTGGAGTCAGCCACCTGTCTGAGGTTCAGCGCCGCCTGCGCCAGCCTGTCCTCTGCCGACAGGACGTCCTGGACAGGAAATGGTGTCCAAACGACAGGAAATGGCGTCCAAACGACACCGACAAGGAGAAAACAAGGAAACACAGTTAACGTTAAGTTACTGATTCTTCATGTACTGTACACGACGGAGGAAAACGCATAACAAACCGCGACATCGATCAAGATGAGTATTATTGTCCAAATAATAACATTTTGTCCAAATATCAGCATCATAGCCTTGACCAAACAGACCGGTCAGTCAGTTGGACGCCTACCTGGTCATTCTCCTGCTCAGGCTGTCCTCTGGCTCCCAGTTGGTGTTCAGGAAGAGAGGCCTTGAAGAGTGAGGAGGATTCCTCTGGGGAAGACGCAAACGGATTAAATACTAATCCTCCATTACTGCTTCAGGAGCTGCTCCCTGTAGCAGCTCCCATCCAGTTTAATACTGCTGGCCTACAGGGCAGTGAAAGGAACTGCCCCCTCCTACCTCCAAGCCATGGTCAAGCCCTTCACCCCCGCCCGACCACTACGCTCTGCAGCCACGGGGTGACTGGTTGCCCCGTCACTCCGAGGCCCCCGCGGTCGATCGACCCAACCTGCTCTTCTCTGTGGTGGAACGAACTGCCCACTGATGTCAGGACAGCCCATCTCACTGCCCATCTTTCGCCGCAGGCTCAAAACTCAACTGAAGTACAACTCTGACCCTTCCTATTAGCACCTATTGTATGTGTATTTTTTACAGATCTGCATGATTCACGTGGGTCACAATTTCAGGTCGGAAAATCGGAATTAATCCGGAATAATCCCGTCCCTGCGTGATGTTAGTAAATAATCCCCAGGTCAGTAATGCATCAGTCTGTGTGACCTGGCTGGCTCTATAGCGAACTGCAGGCAGAACTTGATAAATGAGATGAACCTGGTACTGAAGGTTCCTGACCCAGCCCTGCCCCCTGCTGGTGAGAGGAGGAACGGTCAGCTGTCAGATCATGCTGGTCCTGGGAGGAGCTGCTGTGGCCATCGCTGCCGCTGTCCTCACTGCTGCCCTGGGCCTGGATCTCTGGCACCCCCCACAGGCAACTCACTCTCCTCCCACTGGGCAGGACATCACTTCTAGACACTGGACACACACAGCAAAGGATGGATCATCCACTCTCTCTATGCCCTTTTCACACAACACAGGAGCCCTTAGAATACGGGGTTGTTTGGTGTTGGTCTAGAGCAAGGTTTCATCAAACCCTATTTATTTAACTGATGTCTACAACAAAAGAGGTTTATTTGAGCTTTGGAGTGGTAAACGTAGGTGCACGTATGTTTGTTTACATGTGTATTACTAGATATATCTTGACAGCCTGGACGTATGTGTGTACTCCTAGATTTATATACTTGTATAGTTATATTTATACAGACTGAATGTATGTAGGTACATACATATCTAATTTTATACAACGGTATAGATCCGGTCCATTGTCTCTATTGGTCAGTTTGCATTCCAGCCGTGGCGATGACCACGATATCCCCACGCTAAAATGGAATGTTCGCACATCTTTTAATATCAATCCACCTCGTATTAGTAGCCGTGGCAGCGTCCAGATCAATGTTTACAAAGATCTGCTGTAGCATTGTCGTTGCCTGGCAACGTTCCCTTTTTCAGCAGTAGTATTCGCAAATTATTAACAAAGAGTTCCATTAAAAATACATTTTAAAGTTCGTATTGTCTTTCTTTTTGAAATATTGACGGATAAATGTGGCAACCGTTGTATAAAAGCATTATGGAACGAGAAGCAGTGGGATGTCACGGATATCGCCACGGCTAGTGGGGTGTAACGGTACTCCGCTGCGTGTCGTGCCTAACCACTCTCGCTAGCCGTGCCGATATCCGTGATATCCCACGGCTTCTCGTTCCATAATGCTTTAATATTTTATACTGCACGGTTACTGTACATATGGATGTATATCATCCCTGGTATTCCTCTTTTTATGCTACTGGCCCCTTATCTGGTGTCTTTTTCTTTACTCTGCATCTAGTGTCCTTTTCTTTCCAGCCTTGCTGTCATTTCAACTGCTGAAATGCCAAATGTCCCCCTGGGGGATCAATAAAGTATCTATCTATCAACCTATCTATCTATCTATCTATCTATCTATCTATCTATCTATCTATATATCTGTCTGGGGGGATCAATAAAGTATCTATCTATCTATCTATCTGTCTGGGGTGATCAATAAAGTATCGTCAATTTCACGATCAGTGAAATTATGGTCTCTATGTTTCAGGTTCATGGTAGACAGACCACAAATAGGGCTTAATGTCCAAAATAGTAATACTAATATTAATACTGATATTAATTCTACTCCTTAGTAATACTAGTAATACTAATATTAATACTACTCCTTTAAAGCGTGGGTGTCATTAGTATTAGTGTGTATTAGTTGAAAATAAAAGAAAGCTAATACTATAAACCAAACTAATATTAATACTACTCTTTAGTAATACTAGTAATACTAATACTACTCCTTAGTAATACTTGTAATACTAATATTAATACTACTCCTTAGCAATACTAGTAATATTAATATTAATACTACTGCTTTAAAGCGTGGGTGTCATTAGTATTAGTTATTATCAGTGTGTATTAGTTGAGCTGGTTGGTGACGGGGTGTGTGTAGTAGGTTCCGGGGCGGTGTGTGTAGTATCAGTGTGTATTAGTTGAGCTGGTTGGTGATGGGGTGTGTGTAGTAGGTTCCGGGGCGGTGTGTGTAGTATCAGTGTGTATTAGTTGAGCTGGTTGGTGACGGGGTGTGTGTAGTAGGTTACGGGGCGGTGTGTGTAGTATCAGTGTGTATTAGTTGAGCTGGTTGGTGACGGGGTGTGTGTAGTAGGTTCCGGGGCGGTGTGTGTAGTATCAGTGTGTATTAGTTGAGCTGGTTGGTGACGGGGTGTGTGTAGTATGTTCCGGGGCGTGGCGGTACTCACGGATCTCCAGCAGGACTCGGTAGCCACACCTCTGGAGGGCGGCGGCCGGCGGTGGCTGATGACCCGGTGTGGCGCCCGGCCCGTGCTCGCCGCCCGGGGAGGAGAACTGAGAGTGGATCCTCTTACAGATCTGCAGGACCAGCACCGCCGCTGCTCCCTGGACACACGGGCCACCTTCATCATCATCATCATCCTCATCCTCATCATCATCATCATCATCACATGCTGTAACATGTTGATTGCGTGGTTGATTACAGATAAGTGTGATGTCTTGGGAATGGCTGGTGTAGCGTGAGTGAGTGTGAGACAGCCCACTGTCTGTGTGTGTGCGTCTGTGTGTGTGCGTGTGTGTGTGTGTGTGTTGGAACCATATGTAGAATATATTATGTCAAATGTTTTTTGTTTGGACAATCATGTGTTTCATATGTTTTGGTTTGATTTATATTCTCATGAAATGGTAATTCTTAGTTTAGGTCGTTTGGAATGATTACTCCCCCCTAGCCTATATTATGGTAACGATACTGCACCCAGCATGGTTCACTAATTGATACTAATTATCTATGTTTAAATGGGTGTCTACCAGGAAGGCAGGAAGTGTTGGACAATAGACGGAGTGATCATACATTTTTCAACCACCACACCACCACCACCACCACACACAAGTTAATCCAGTTTTCGTGTATATTTTGGAATTGTGAAACCTACCTGTTTGGAACTCCATGTTGGGATTACAATAAACAACCTTGGATTTTATATATGAACTCGATTGGATTATTGCTAGGAAGGTGCATCTGGAAGGTTTGCTACCCCGACTTGGTCACGGCTAAAGAACGTTAGGGACCTTGAAAGCCCATACAGCATGTGTATGTGTGTGTGTGTGTGTGTGCATGTGTATGTGAGTGCGTGTGTGTGCATGTGTATGTGAGTGTGTATGTGCGTGTGTATGTGTGTGTGTGTGTGTGTGTGTGTGTGTGTTTACCCAGCCCACTGCGTCCAGGGCAGTGTAGTGAGGGAGCCCAGCGTAGCAGAACTGAGAGGTTCTCCTCCTCCTCCTCTTCTCTCCATCCTCCCCCTGCTGAGAGCTGAGAGAGAGAGAGATAGAGAGAGGGGGGGGGGGAGAGAGAGAGGGAGAGAGAGAGAGGGAGAGAGAGAGAGAGAGTGGGAGATAGAGAGAGATAGAGAGAGAGAGACAGGGAGGGAGGGAGGGAGAGGGAGAGAGGGAGAGAGAGAGAGAGAGAGAGAGGGAGGGAGGGATGGAGAGGGAGAGAGAGAGACCACAACACGATACAAACTAAACAGAAGTCTGAACCTCTTCTCCCACCTCCTCTAGTGCACTGATAAAGGCCTGGAGAGCCTGGGGTTGAAGCTCAGTCTGATCTATTCAGCCTTAGTGGTAGAATTTTAACTTTGTGCTCTGTGATTTTGAGATTTGTCTCAAATTTCTTTTTTGGCTTACCTGCCAAGGTGGCTGGTCGATATTTACCGGCAGATTTTACCAGCCCAAAATAATAAAATTGCTTTTTACTATTGCAATTTAGTTTTTCTTTAATTACTATTTAGCATGTCATCTTGGTCTCATATGTGACTCTCAATCAATGTTATACAACGGGTAGTTCCGACCTCTCAATATGATTGGTTACGAGCCCTTGTATATTCATATAAACATATGATAAAGCTTCTTCACAGTTTTACATGAATTGATATTGTGCCCCATGTTAGCTAAATAGCTAGCTAGCTTTCCATCCTTGTGTAGCTCATAAGGAGGGTGTGTTTTCTAGAGAGCAGAGGCATCTTCTCGAACTCATCTGATCCACTGCGAACGTTTTGTGTTGTCATTCTAGGACGCCCCTTTCCATGTTTACAAACACATTCTGAGCCTGAAAACACGCTGACGCTGCATTCTCTGTGGATCTGCTTTATCATAAACTAACGTAAAATGATTTGGGGGGAAATATCTCTAGCTAGCTACGCAAAGTAGGCCTAGCTAGCACAGCTGGTGAAAAAACATGTTCACAAAAACCTAACTTGTTTGTTCATCTGACTGCTGTTTTAACCTTAACATAACAGCCTGGCTGAGGATAACATTTATTTGGGAACACTAGCTGGCTGGCCTAACCAGTTTGTTGGCATTTCATTTTGACAACAGTCAGCATGTATGTTGCACAACAAAAACAAGCAGAGGTAAGAAGTTCGGGACATTGCTGAGAGCAAACCTAGGGCTGGGTTAAAAAAAATAGATTAATCAATTCTGAATCAAATGATTCAGAATCGATTCATGAATCCCAAAATCGATCTTTTATTTAATGAATGAATGAATAAATGAAGGAATGAATAGTTCATTAATTCATTCAATGATTCATTCATTCATTCATTTTTGGAAATCAGTATCGATACCCAGCCCTAGTATTGATGTGTTGCATAACTTGGCAGTGTGTTAAAAAAAAGAAAAAAGAAAAAGGTTTTACTAACACTAACCGAATCGATATTGAATCGAATCGTGATAATCGATTCTGAACCTTGTGAATCTGAGTCAAATCGATTCTTTAAATTCGAATCGATACCCAGCACTAGTAACGAACACTTTCCATTTCTAGCAGGACAGATCAAGCCGATTCGAGTGACGGCAAACAGCAGCGTTCTGCCGTGAGTGTACTTGTACTAATTTTTTTCCTACTGTGGCCAGAGTAGCAGGTGGTCTCCATAATTAACTCTCAAATTTCTCCGACTGGGTTTCTCCCTGTTTCTCAAAATGCTGGCAATCTCCATAAAAACCCCACAGGGCAGAGAGCAGGAGATGATGTAGCCGGCTCAAAGCTGGCACACCGTCTGAGGGGAGGAGCTATGACGAAAATGTTCTGGAGTTTCTGTAACATTCCAAGGCTGAGCCTCTTGCACACTTACTTTCCTCGTCTGTTTGTCGACAATGACCAATAGGCACCTCGGGTAGACAGAGCTAGACCAATGAAGAGGTGAGGAGGGAGGGGTGTGGTACCTTCTGTTGGGGGCGTGTTTGGAGGAGGACAGGACGTTGGTGTTGCTGATGACCTCATCCTCCACGTGGTGGCTCTGAGCCAGCCGAAGGGGGGGCTGGCCATGGCAGCAGCGGCTCAGGACTGGCGAGAGAGAGAGAGAGGGAGGGAAGGAGAGAGGAAGGGAAAGAGAGAGAAAGGGAGAGAGAGGGAGGGGAGAGAGAGAGAAGGAGGAGAGAGAGAAGGAGAGGGGGGAGAGAGAGGAGAGGGGAGAGAGAAGGAGGGAGGGAGAGGGGGGAGGGAGGGAGAGGGGGGAGGGAGAGGGGGGAGGGAGAGGGGGGAGAGGGAGAGGGGGGAGGGAGAGGGGGGAGAGGGAGAGGAGGGAGGGAGAGGGGGGAGAGGGAGAGGGGGGAGAGGGAGAGGGGGGAGGGGGAGAGGGGGGAGAGAGAGAAGGATAGAGAGAGAGGGGGGGGGGGGGTGTGGACAGCTGGACGTCATTCTGCAGAACTGACTGTTCCAGTACAGTACTCTGTTCTGTGAGACCTGTCAGTTGCACATGATGTCTGGTTGAGCACATCGGCCCATTTCTTTACATGGGTGACGTATTCTATCTGAAGGATCTGTCTGAAGGAATACAGTTGCTGAAATGGGTCTTATTTAATTTAGATAATGAGGCATCTAGCTAGTACCTAAGGGTGTGTGTCCACCGACAAGCTGTATTTTTTAGCTGACGCTGTTTTCTCGTTGTTTACAACAGATAATGAGCTCTTGAGACGAGAGCTGTGTTCCAAGCGCTTTTAGCACTATATCACCATGAGTTCTAGGCTTTTTTTGCAGTTGAAAAGAGTATAACTTGCCTAGAGCCCAGGTTGTAAAAGGCTGTTGTGATGAGGACAACGGTTGTTTTCTTTTTTTGCGAAACTTGCAAACATTAGCTAGATATCTTAACATGTCTAGTTAATCTGCAGTCTGTAGGTGTAAAACATTGGTACCCTAGCCAGCTCTAAGCTTGTCTTGTCTAGCTACATACAGCTTGCCGGTGGACACACACTCACGTTACAGTAGGGACGTTTGCCTGCACAAATTCTACTGAAACGTTGATTTTGAGTTTGGATGTTATAGATAGCTTTACTGTAAAGCTATCTATAATATAAATGACATGCTTTACTTGGCTAGCTGTAACGTCCTGTATGTTTCATCTTGTGTAGCATGTGGGTTAGCTAGCTAGATAGCTGGCCGATAAGTCAATGACATTCACTCACTTCTCCCAACGAACCCGTGTACTCTCCACATGTTTCCTGTCGCTGTTGTTGATCTTTCAATGCGAATGATTTCCCCGTTTGTCCAAAATAAACATTTTCATAGATTTAGTGTACTGTGTAGCCGGCTCCGTGTCGACTTTTGCATGTGCAGTAACCATGCATGCCACTCAGGGGTAGCACACAAGTTGGGCAAAAATAAAGGCAGTCACGAGACATTGGGAAGAGGCGGGCAGTAACCCACGGATGTGGCAACCAACTGGATCAAGGAGTATGGAATGCCAAGATGGGACACTCCATCGATTCTGTTATGGAACGAATATGCCCCGCCATTTTGGACTGTCAAGTTGATTACACAATGCGCTGCACTGGCAGTGAAAGGAACAGCCCCCTCCTACTTCCAGGCCATGGTCGAATCCTATACCACCTCCCGACCAATACGCTCTGCTACCTCGAGGCAACTGGTTGCCGCGTCACTCCGAGGCCCCTGCAGTCGATCGTCACGTCACGGTCACGGCTCTTCTCTGTCCTGGCCCCGCAGTGGTGGAACAAACTGCTCACTGACGTCAGGACAGCAGAGTCGCTGCCCATCTTTCATCGCAGGCTCAAAACTCACCTCTTCAAGAAGTACTACAACGATCCTCCCTCTTAAGCACCTATTGTATTTGAGATCACTATTCTTGCACTTTGCCTTCAGCACTAGATTATGCTCTTTGTCACTTGTTTTAAAAAGGAGATGCACTTGTGAGTTCTGGCAAGTAGTAGTACATTGGCTTATAGGCCTACGTTAAATGCAATTATTGTTAGTCGCTTTGGATAAAAGTGTCACCTAAATGACTGTAATGTAATGCAATATAAAGGTTTTCTTAAATATCCTCGTATCTTACAACAAAGCTACACTAATATATTTTTATACAGTTTTATCGATGACTGATTTTGAGAAATTTCCTGTTCCTCTTCTGGTTTGGCTGAGAGATACAGCGGTTTGTCTCCCGCAGGATGTGGTTGCGAGTCCCGATTTTGCATACGATGAGCTACGATTGTCTGCGACAACCCACGACCACCTTACGACCTCAGAATCGTGGGTTTTATCGTACAGTGTAGCCTACATGCCGTCCCATGGGACCTTGATTCGGAAAAAATACTGTGGTATGTACGGTAGTAAATGACGATAAACAAATGCATTCTTGTGCCATCACCATCACATATGATGTTTGTCAATTTAAAACGTTATTTTGTAGGTCAAGAAAGTCACAGTTTGTCGTAATACTGTAAAGCAGTTATTCCAGAACAAATGTAAAATTATTTAAAGAGTTGAAAATCACTATTAGTCTGGCCATGTTGAGAGCTGCAGGAATGCGAAAGCAGAGTTAGTGAGTTCTGTAAGAGCTGGCATGAGATCGTCTTGACAAGGTTTTGGTGAGTGTTGATGTTAGAGAAGCTAACTTGCGAGTTAACAGAGATTAGTCAAATGTATGCTTTAAATTGACAAATAGCATAATGTGATAGTCATGCCACAATTCAATCGGTGGTTTTCTTCCTGTATCCGCTTAGGCACTCTATAGACCTAACTGGATAGCTGAATCCCAATCTGAGTGCGCAAACCGCACTTGCAGCCCCTCGCACTTGTGGCCTGAGGCCTGATCACTTAATTGACCTCAGCTGGAAGGGCCAGAGGGTGCAGGGCCGTGAATTAAATGGGACAGCACTCCGTTTCGCTCAATGCCCCTCCCACTTCGTTTTCATTGGCTGCCGCGTTCCTCTGACGCAGAGGCTGCTCTGACGCTCCCTTCAGCTCTGCAAATTGACCGATTGACGTCTGTTTTAATTTAATAATAATTAAAAAATTAGGTTGGGTGGGATATGTTTGCAGCATGTGGATTTCAAGATAAATGTTGTGTTATCTGCAAATGTCATCATTTATGTGTGATGCACTCGGATCATGACTCGGATGCACTCAAGCACTGTGTCACATGAGACGCGGTGGGCTGTGGGTATTTTCTGCTCCTAAGTCCGTGAAATTGCGGACTTTCGGTAAGTGCGGTTAGAGCAAGCCCCCAGGATCAGCTTGGCGCATTGAAGCCACCATGGGCTTTCAGGCCAAGCTCGGTATTGCAAGTCACGTGACGGCATGCGGCCCAAGACCCTTATTTCCCATGGTTTGTGGATTATGATAGATAGGGCTAGAAAAGGAAAACAAAATTTTTCTCGGTATCATTCAGCATCAGAGACCAATCTAATCAATATAAACTTTTAATTCAATGGGGTTTTGTTTGTTTTTGAAGCCACCAATACCTGTATCGAGCCATTTGAAACATGTGCTGTGCACGAGCCTCGGGGACGCTGGTCGCGCGTTCAAGAGTCCTGCGAACTCGGGAAAGCACATCACCATAGGAAGACCCGCCCTACTCTGCCTCTGATTGGATAGGAAGTCATGTAATGACGTCGGCTAACATTTGCTATGCTTCTAGCAATGAAGCTGCTATGATCATGCTAATCATAGATATGAACGTATGTCTATGATGCAAATGATCATGACATGTGGTTACTTTAGGACATCGTTGGAAAAGATCTTGAGGGTAAGTGGGTCAATGTTGAATAACTTAGCTAACATTATCTAATGTTACATTTCTTTATATTAACATCAACTATATTGATAGGCTAGGTAGCTATGCTAACTGTAGCTAATGCTAACGGCTTAGGGTTAACGTTAGTTAATGCTAACGTTACGTTCGGAGGTCTCAGATGTATTTCAATTTTAACATAATGTTGAGCATGATCAATGTGACATTGTTCATACATTGATTACAGTCTGTAATCTTGTCTGGCATTATTTAGCTATAGTGGGCTGATGCTACTATAGCATTTGCCACATTATACATCAAATTAATCAAGCATAGTTAGTGTTATTACCTGAAGGCATTATTACCATTCAAGTAAGCATGCCATGTATATGCCATGCCTGGAAATCAAATTAATAGTGTTATTCCTCCCCATCATAGCTCATTGTACACTGATATAATCATTCTCCTTGCCTTTGCTTATACTCATCTCTTTTATCAAACTGATGATGTCACTAAATCCCACTGTGATTGCTTTTTCAGTCAGTGAACAGGAAGCAGAGCAACCCCTCTCTGTTCGATCACCTGATAGAAGAACCTCCTAGGTGAGACCACACTACAGTACGTTGCTCCAGTAAACATATGAAGACCCAGCCGTATTTAAGCTGTCTTGTCTAATTTGAGCTGTCTTGTGAAGTCCCTGTTTTTCACATACTCCCCCCAACCCCCCCCCCCCCCCACCTACAGATGTGTAGTGCTCTGATCTACAGTCCCCCAAGTACAGGCAAGACCCCAGTGGCGCGGGTGCAGACTAACGAGTGTAGGCAGGGAAACACAAAGGTGTCTATAAGGAAAGGAGCTGACTGCCTTAGAAAGTGGGTTGGTGAATCAGAACACATAATAAGCTCTGCCTTCTCTTTGACCAGGTTAGCCAATGGGGCAACTGTGGCGGTTGGGGGAGGGGGGTATAATTATTGGACAGGACACCTGACTATCATCCTCAGTGTTGACTGAGAGCTTGTGATGGCTGTTTGTTGGTCTCTCCCCAGGTCAACCTAATGAGACCCTCCTTCATCTTCTTCCACAAGATAGGCCGGCTGGCCCCAGTACGCTCCAGCAGACAGGACCAGATACACAGGTGAGGCCTGTCTGTCACGGAGCCACCGCCTCTACGCCTCTGGTGTAACTCGGTTCTTCAGCTTGGCTGCGTACTTGATTGATGTTGCACATGGGCGATTGGAACTAAACTAACCTTGCGTTGCATTTGTCTTTCTCTCTCTGGCTCTATCGTGTCCACTCTGCTGGCGCTGATGGATGGGTTGGACAGTCAAGGGGAGCCAGTGATCCAGTTCCTGTTCATGCTTGGTTGTTGCCTATTCACCTTCCCATCTCCTGCATCACCTGCCACCTGTCTCCACTCTGCCCAGCTGCACCTCATCCCTCATTACTCTTAGCATTAATACCAGTCAATTTCCCTTGGTTCTCTGTAAGATCATCCAGTCATCTACCAAGTCTGCTCAGCTCTTCTGTCTGCCATATTTTAAGTTGTTTATTGAAATTGAGTTAAAGTAGTTTGTATGGGTCAAGCATCCTCCAGTTTGTATGACTCAAGATCTGTTTACTGCCATGTATATGGTTCACACATACTATAAATTTGACTAGGGTTAAGGCATACACTGGTGACATGTTTTTAATTGTTTTGTGATCACTGTCTTTGTGATATTTTCTGATGACCAAGCCTTTGATCTAAGCAGAGCCTTAGCACATTATGGAGGAACCATGTCCCTTTCTTTTACCGATCCCTGAGAGCAAGACCTGTGAATGTCCTGAACAGTGTGGTGGCCACATTTGTTGGGAATTTGGGTGGAAATAGTGTTGAACATCATTGCATAGTTTGACTGCCATTTCATACCAACATTAAGAGAAAGTGGAGAAGTAGGCTATACCTAGAAAATACTATAGGTGTGCAATTCGTTTGTACAGTCTGGTAGTTAAATGGTTAAAAATGGGCAAGCAATAACATTGGAGGGAAATGTATACTGACACTGATGATTGTTTCAGAAATGGTCTGAGACAAAATAATGAAATGTTATACATCAGTATTGTGAAACACTGAACATATTTGAATGACTGACAAGGAGAGAGGAAACAGTCCAAGTTAATCAATAATAACTAGGCTCACTATGAACAGTGTGTATTATTGGCTCTGTTCTGACATCAGTGCACAGTTCATTCCACCACTGTGAGGCCAGGACAGAAAAGAGCCATGGCCGTTACAATCTGCCATAGGGGGGCTTGGAGCAACTGGGGAACCAATCACCTCAAGGCAGCAGAGCTTGACCACAGCCTGGAGGTCGGAGGGAGCTGTTCATTTGCCCTGTAGGCTTGCACCACAGTCCTAAACTGGATGGGACAGCGCAGGGAGCCAGTGCAGAGAACGGAGTAGGGAAGTTTTGTGGAAGAGCATGGGGCCGTTGAACACCAGGTCAGCAGCAGCTTTCTCCAGGAGTCTGATGGCCAACGCTGCAGGATGGCAGCAAGTAGGGAGTTGCAGGAGTCCAGGCGGGAGATGACAACAGCCTGGATGAGCACTAGCGACGAATCACAGCCAGATTTCTTTCCTAGCACAAAGTTTGATAAAAGAGATGAGTATTAGCAAAGGCAAGGAGAATGATTATATCAGTGTACAATGAGCTATGATGGGGAAGAATTACACTATTAATTTGATTTCCAGGCATGGCATATACATGGCATGCTTACTTGAATGGTAATAATGCCTTCAGGTAATAACACTAACTATGCTTGATTAATTTGATGTATAATGTGGCAAATGCTATAGTAGCATCAGCCCACTATAGCTAAATAATGCCAGACAAGATTACAGACTGTAATCAATGTATGAACAATGTCACATTGATCATGCTCAACATTATGTTAAAATTGAAATACATCTGAGACCTCCGAACGTAACGTTAGCATTAACTAACGTTAACCCTAAGCCGTTAGCATTAGCTACCGTTAGCATAGCTACCTAGCCTATCAATATAGTTGATGTTAATATAAAGAAATGTAACATTAGATAATGTTAGCTAAGTTATTCAACATTGACCCACTTACCCTCAAGATCTTTTCCAACGATGTCCTAAAGTAACCACATGTCATGATCATTTGCATCATAGACATACGTTCATATCTATGATTAGCATGATCATAGCAGCTTCATTGCTAGAAGCATAGCAAATGTTAGCCGACGTCATTACATGACTTCCTATCCAATCAGAGGCAGAGTAGGGCGGGTCTTCCTATGGTGACGTGCTTTCCCGAGTTCGCAGGACTCTTGAACGCGCGACCAGCGTCCCCAAGGCTCGTGCACAGCACATGTTTCAAATGGCTCGATACAGGTATTGGTGGCTTCAAAAACAAACAAAACCCCATTGAATTAAAAGTTTATATTGATTAGATTGGTCTCTGATGCTGAATGATACCGAGAAAAATTTTGTTTTCCTTTTCTAGCCCTATCTATCATAATCCACAAACCATGGGAAATAAGGGTCTTGGGCCGCATGCCGTCACGTGACTTGCAATACCGGGCTTTGGCCACTACGTCAAATGGCTTCATGCGCCGGTGAGCAACTTTCATTGAAATGAATAGGCAGCCATTTTCAATGCCGTCTCCAGTTATATTATACCTCCATGGGTTAGAGTGCGCAAAATGGCGGCGTGGCGCACTTGTGGACCTAGCAATTCCGTTTTGGAACTACCCTGAGCCCTTGTGGATTTAGCGGGAACGCGCATGTAAGGCCACAAGGCCGCGAGTGCTCTGCACTTTCGCCTAAGTGCGCGATTTGGGATTCAGCTGATGAATTCGGCAGTAGATGACAGTCCATAATGGCGGCAACGCTATGAGTGTGCTCTCTTCAGGTGGGTGGCAAATTTTGACATAAGTGTCCCCTCTTGGTACTCCATACTCTTGACTGGATTAGTCTCCTCATTCTTCTTTTTACTCGCAGTTGGCATCTTTATGGTGCATTACCGCCACCTACTGAGCTGGAGTGAGTGCCAGACCGTCTCAGGCTCAACCTCAAATCAATCAATCAATCAATCAATCAAAGCTTTATTTGTATAGCGCATTTCATACACAGAGGCAACACAATGCGCTTTACAGAGAACAAGGGAGGTGGGCAGACGTCCCACCCCTACATATTCCAGAGGGAAGCAAGAAAACAGTATCACCCTGGGGCCAGAAAAGTGAGCTGTAAAAATTCTTCCCTGACCCCTCTCAACGAGACGATCGAGCAAGCTCCTGGAGTATGTTAGTCTAACGGCTAAGAACATTTATAGAGCAATAAATTACATTAAATTACATTTTCAGAGCATGGGAAACTAAACATACATTTTACATTGCCAAAGCAAATAAGAAACTAAAGTTCACAGACATGTTAAACTAGAAATTTAATTACGAGTAGGTGAGGTGAGTGAATTAATGGTAACTTTTCATTTTGTATATAAAGTGTGTCTTTGTAAGATAAGAGAAGATAAGATATACTTTAATAATCCCTGTGGGGGAAATTTGGTGTTTCAGCAGTGGGGAAAGGTACAGCGGAATAGATAGATAATATACATAATAGATCCAATTAAAGTACAAGGGAAAATTACAAGAGAAATTACAATAAGCAATGTTAGGGTGGGTGGTGGAGGTTGGACTCAAAATGCAAACAGCGCTGGTTCAAAAGAGGGTTTTAATTATCAAACTCAAAAGCAAACACCCGGAGCCACACATTGACAATGAACCGACAGAGAACAAAGGAAACAGGAGAGCATATACTCTGGGAAAACAATCAAGGAACAACGTGCAGGTGTGCAACGAGCCATAATGAGACAGGTGCAGACAATCACCCAGACAAGGACATGGAGGGATTCCAACAAGACACAAGGACAGAGGGGACTAGGACACAAGGGAAGGGAACAGGGATTGAGGCTGGGACTGGGAATGGGACTGGGCAGGAAACTAGAGGGGGGAGCTAGAGGGACAGGAGTGGAGAGGGACTGGAGTGGAGTGACGTGGGACTAGTGAGGGACAGGTGTCTAGAGCTGGGACTGGGAGGACACAAACCAACATAGAAGACAAGACAACGAACACAAGACCAAACACACAAGGAGGCAGAACAAAACCAGGTGACAAAGTGACCAACGTGTACAAAAGTCTCTGGGGGTAGTGCAGGGACAGTCACTGGGAGGGGAGGTGCTCAGGGTCCAGGAGGGTCCAGGGGGCACAGGAGCTCAGGGTCAGGAATCCAGGCCGGGAACAGGGGGTGAGCAGGGCGAACCAGGGGTCCGGGGCAGGGGCGAGGGTCTGGACCGGGAGCGAGCAGAGTGGACCAGGGGTCCGGGGCAGGGGTGAGCAGGGCGAACCAAGGGTCTGGGGCAGGAGCGAGGGTCTGGACTGGGAGCAGGGGGTGAGCCGGGGCGGATCCGGCCCGAACCATAACAAGCGATGCATAGATATTGGATACATACATACATACATACATGCACACACACACACACACACACACACACACACACACACACACACACACATACATACATACCTACTGTCTGTATAGACATAAGTACTGTATAATAATACTAATTTCGGGGGGGTGGGGGGGACTTAGTTTTGGGTCCCTCACAGTGCTCAGGTTTTCTGCCACTGTGTATTCTCTGTTTAGGGCCAAGTAGCATTCCTGTTTGCTCTGGTTTTTGATACTGTAGATTCTTTCCAATGTGGCAGATAGTTTTCTTTTAGTTGTCTTATAATTTGCTTTAGTCTGGTGGGGCTTCTGTCTCTCTCCCTCCGCCATGCTGAGGCAGGACATGCTCCAGTGATTCTAGCTCCTGACGAAATTAGTCATAGTCACTTTTATTTAAACACACACCAAATTACACTGGTTTAGAGCGCCCTGGGCGCCCTAAACCCTAAATTCACATCTGCACGCTTGGATGCTTTCCTATTATTTATAGTTGCTGATTTCTCTTATTTCGTATATTTGGATTTCTGTATATTATTGTAAATGTGTATTCAGATTCAGATTCAGATTCAGATTCCTTTATTGTTACATCCGAGTACAGGTACAGGGAGTAAAAATCTTGTGTCTTGCCCCCCCCAAATCCTTACAGCAGTAATAAAATAATACACAGTACTAAATACAAAACACACACAAAATAATAAAATAATACACACAGTACTAAATACAAAACACACACAAAATAATAAATAACACACACAGTACTAAATACAAAACACACACAAAATAATAAATAACACACACAGTACTAAATACAAAACACACAAAATAATAAATAACACACACACAGTACTAAATACAAAACACACACAAAATAATAAATAACACACACAGTACTAAATACAAAACACACAAAATAATAAAATAATACACACAGTACTAAATACAAAACACACACAAAATAATAAATAACACACACAGTACTAAATACAACACACACACAAAATTAAGAAATAAACCACTCGAGGCCGTGTGTTATAGTGATTTTATAACAGCACTGTTAGGCACGACGCGAAGCGGAATGCCTAAAACCCCCCTAGCTGTTATAAAATCACTATAACACACGGCCTCGAGTGGTTTATTGCTTTTATACAACGGTTACTACAGCTATTAGTGTAAAATAAACACACAGCAATGTAAAATATTAACATTTATTCAAAACAAAGCATCATTCCCTCAATTCCGCTGAGCAAAATAGTTCCCCTAACAAAAGGGTTGCCAAGCAACAACAACAACTACAATGCATTGGATCAAATGGGAGGCGCATTCATACTGAAAATGGAATGATATGCGGTCCCAGGTGTGTGTTACAAAGTATTTTAACACGGCTTCCCGCCAATCAGAATCAAGAACCAGAACTAACCGTTGTATAATAATAAATAACACACACAGTACTAAATACAAAACACACACAAAATAATAAATAATACACACAGTACTAAATACAAAACACACACAAAATAACAAATAACACACACAGTAAGGTGCAATATAAAAGATGACTTAAATATAAACTAAATACAGACAGTATTTACAAAATATGACTGAACATAAACTAAGTGAGTATAACAAATGTGAACTAAATGACTAGCAGCAGTAAGTAGTATTGTAGTGTAAATGTGCTGTAGTGCAGGTGTGGGTGACCCAGCAGACAGGCAGTAGGCTAGAGACCATGGGTCAGTAGTCTGCTGGCCTGGTGGTAGAAACCGTCTCTGAGTCGGCTGGTCCGGGCCTTGAGGCTGCCGTACCGTTTGCCAGACGGTAGCGGCTGGAACCGGCCATGATTGGGGTGACTGGGGTCTTTGATGATCCTATCTAGTCTGCATCATGTCACTTTGCTGTCGTTTTCTGCTGTACTGGTGAAATCTCCCAGCCTTGGAGATAAGCAGAATGTGAGCCTCACAAGGGTAGCAATTTCCCCCCAGGGATAAATAAAGAACCTGCTACTTCCTGCCGTGACCCAACCATTTTAACCTCCAGCCATTTACTTCTTCTGCCCTATTAATTGGTACCTTCACATCAACCTCCCCTTGCCTGAGGGCTTGTGTATACAGCCAGCGGCAGGGGTCCAATCCGCGGTCTCATTCCCCTCAACCCCCGCATGCCCTGGAAGGCATGCAAAGCTCACCCACACACCCCCATCTGTGAGCTGTGTAGCACCTCTCATATATAATGTCCTGTCTACTATGTGACCAATGCTAAATTCCTAGTAAACTATACCATCTGATTCTGAGCTGAAGCGTCGCGAGCTTCGCAAGAGTCTGAACATGACAGCGACGTCCAGCTGGCGTCACATCCTCCAGGCACCGCCAGGCCAGCCGGATAGCCGTCTGCTGGACCCGGACACACGCCGCTAGGTGGTCGGACACTGCCCCGTGACCTCCGCCCGCCTGCCAGGCCAAACGCTGACCCAGGACCACCAGTACTGGATCATTTGACCCCTCCGTGTGTGTGATGGACACTACTCACCTGACTACAGAACAGCTCAGACAAGTCAGCCGCGTCCCTGTCTCTGTCTCTGTCTCTGTCCCCGTCTCTGTCCCTGTCTCTGTCTCTGTCCCTGTCTCCATCTCTGTCCCCATCTCTGTCTCTGTCTCTGTCCCTGTCTCCATCTCTGTCCCCATCTCTGTCTCTGTTTCTGTCCCTGTCTCTGTCTCTGTCTCTGTCTCTGTCTCTGTCCCTGTCTCTGTCTCTGTCCCTGTCTCTGTCTCTGTCTCTGTCTCTGTCTCTGTCTTTGTCTCTGTCTCTGTCCCCGTCTCTGTCCCTGTCTCTGTCCCCCGTCTGTCCCCGTCTCTGTCCCCATCTCTGAGTTGTCTGCCTGGCAACACCAGGCCTCTCCTCCAGTAGCCATAGCGGGCTGGCTGGCAGTAGAAGTCGCCCAGAAATTGGTATCATTTTCCACCCCAGCCTCATATCATCTTTGTGGGGTGTACTGACGTACAGTAGATTGAACAGAATGGATGATTGAACAGTGAATGGTGACGGATATTATCCAGAAGGTAGACTGTGGGGAAGGAGTCATTAAGACTCAATGGTTCTGACACGGGTACTGTGGCAGCTAGGCTATAGCATTTCACTGCTGTCTCTATAGTGACGAGGTGAAATGCAACTGTGCAAAGTTGACATAATGATCTATGTGTGCCATTTCCCCCTGGGGATCAATAATGTTGCTAGTAAATGTCATTGGACCTCATTCCTGAACATTTTCTTAAGTGTCTTCTTAAATGTCTTCTTACGAACTTCGACCAAGACCAACCCTAATAAAGATCCCCGCCGGATTCATGAACGTGTGGAAATGTGTTCTTAAACCGCCAAAGTGTTCTCGGTGCTCCCCTTCTTAAGTTGAATGCGCGTTCTCGTACACCTGAATTTAAGCAGTAAACCACGAGAGGTCGAGGCTGCTCCAGCTTAAGTGGAGTTAAGCTTAACTTTTTCTTAAATGCGTTCAGGAATGAGGTCAATTGTAAAAAAAATAAAAAATAAAAATAAACTCATATTATAATGTTATACCTCCTTTTAGATGGAGTGTGTATGTGTGTGTTTCAGCTTGTGTTTGTTTCAGCTTGTGTGTGTGTATGTGTGTGTGTGTGTGTGTGTGTACGGTATATAAAGGCACACAGAGTTCCATTCTGGAGCAGGGTTGTCTCCAGGCAGCAGCGTCCCAGTAAGCAGGCTCTGGTCCCACTGGTGTGTGTGTGTGTGTGTGTGTGTGTGTGGCTGATGTCTCTGGTCCCACTGGTGTGTGTGTGTGTGTGTGTGTGTGTGTGTGTGGCTGATGTCTCTGGTCCCACTGGTGTGTGTGTGGCTGATGTCTCTGGTCCCACTGGTGTGTGTGTGTGTGTGTGTGTGTGTGTCTGTGTGTACGGTATATAAAGGCACACTGGTGTGTGTGTGGCTGATGTCACAATGACGCACCTTCCTTACTGGAATCAGAGTCCAACTGCTTCAGAGGGGGGTGGTGGTGCGCAGAGGGGGTGATTGGTGTGTGTGTGCGTGTGTGTGTGTCGGGGTGGGGGTGGGCCTCTCTCTGAAGTCATGTTTCACTCAAAACTGGCGAGTTCGGGTCCTTGGCCAGTTTCTATGGTGATGATCTGATTGGGAGCTGTCATGTCATCGCTCATGCTGCATATTCTCCTCGGGTGAATAATCCCTGTTTGGAGCAGCAGAGCAGAATATTTCATGCCACCTTAATGCCAAATTTGTTGATTTGCCTGAGGTACTGTTTGCCTGGGTGACCTGTTTTCAGTTTTAGATTTTGTCTTGGGGGTTTCTGTTGAATTAAGGGCTCTGGTAGTAGGAGAGGAAAGAAATGTGACCGAGATATTACTCCTCTCTCCGGGTGACCAGCGGCGTCCCCCCCCCCGGCCTACATGCCCACTGCGGTTTATGACTTTCTTGCCGCCTGCTCGTTCGTAAACAATCATGTTGCCTGGCAACAGTGGCAATCACAGCTCTGGCTGGTTGTTAGTGGCTCTTTTATGCCCTCGCATTGGACATAAAAGACCAAAAAACACTATCCAGACCTCTCAACTCGCCCCCGCCCCCTCCACCCCCGAACCCCCCCCCCCCCGCCCCCTCCACCCCCGAACCCCCCACCCCGCCCCCTCTCCCTGCCTCTGGAATCTCAAGCCCCTCTGTCTCTTGTTCAACAGCGGAACTGTGTGTGGGTGTGTGTGAACAAGCTGGGCTAGCGATGGCATCACACTGAGATGTGTCCCTATAATCATGAATTATAATAGTTGCTTTGCTTTATACGTCCACAGAACATGAGGACTCAAGTGACGGCTATCCCTTCTCCTATGTGCTGTGGCCACCTGAGTTTGGTGAGAGAGAGTGTGTGTGTGTATGTGTGAGGGAGAGTATACATCTCTCTGTATGCACCCTGACTTTTGTGTGGAGGCGGGGATACAAGGGGGGGGGGGGGGGGGGGGGGGCTCTGGGGAAGGGACAGAGAGGGGGTGTTTCTCTGACCCCCCCCTCGTCTCTATCTCTCCCCTTCTCTCCCTCTCCCTCTCCCTCCGTCTCCGTGGACACAGACGAGGGCTCAGTCCTGCCATGGCCAACACTGCAGAGGAAAGCTCCCCTGTCCCGGCCCGCTTGGAACCGCAGGTGCCTGACCTAGAACCTAGCCCAGAACCAGGCTCGGGCCCCGTCCCCGAGCCCAGCCAGACCCAGAACCAGACCCGGAACCAGACGCCCTCCCCGCCCCGCGGCGACAGAGAGGAGGAAGAGGAGGAGGAGGACGATGACGAAGGGGGAGATTCTACCCCCGGACTGGACGCCCGGTTGGGCCAGGGGGGCACGGACCCAGAGTGGGTGGAGGAGCGCTTCCGGATCGACAGGAAGAAGCTGGAGGCCATGCTGTACGGTGAGTGGGGGCCGGGCTGGCCCGCTTTGTGGATGCGAATCCGTTTGGACCTCGCGAGTTGCCGTACGACCGACCCTTGCTGGATCTCAATCTGAGGGAGGTCGCCTGGGTTGTGCCCAGCTGCGTCAGCCTCCAGACCCCCCAGTGAGCTTACCGTGACGTTCAATCCTTTCAGAATAGGTTCTATCGCTTCTCATTCTGACTCACTCACTTGTACAGTCTGGTTATCAAGGTCGGTTACCTCAGCTGGATTTCTTATATGGCACTAATTCAAACCATGAGTCTCGAGACAGAGCTGCAGAACGATAGTACCAGAGGTGTGTGTGTGTGTGTGTGTGTGTGTGTGTGTGTGTGTGAGTGTGTGTCTGAGGTAGTTGCAGTATCACTGCATAGCAGGTTCCTGGCCAATATCTTCCCTGACACAGCTTTCTGTGTGTAGGTGTTGTTCTTCTACTGCCTACAACCTTGATGTGGTAGCTTCTTCAGAGCTTCCACGCCATTGTAACAATGAGTACGTGAGTGTGTGTGATATAGAGAGAGAGAGAGAGAGGTGTGTGTCTGTTTCTGCGAATTGTGAGTGTCAGTGTGTGTGTGTGTGTGTGTGTGCGTGTGTGAGAGAGAGAGACAGAAAGGGAGATAGAAAGAGATGTGTGTGTTTGTCTGTAATTGTGTGTGTGTGTGTGTGTGTGTGTGTGTGTGCTTGACTCTGTAAGTGTATGTGTCTGTGTGTGATTGTCTCTGTAAGTGTGTGTGTGTGTGTGTGTGTGTGGAGGGGGGGGGGGGGGTAGTGTTGTGAGAGTGTTCAACAGTTCAAACGGAGAGATTTCGACAAACAAACTGAAAGAACGTTCTTTTTCCATGGGAGCTGCTAAGCTGCTGCTAGCCCACTCAGGTTGAAAGTGAGTGGGCTTTAGATGGTTTGAAAACTGCGTTGATGCGTACATATGTGTACATACAGTACATTTTCTTTTTTTGTAAAAGTGTGTCAGCCCGGTTGTTAGGTTCTTGTGAAGGTCCCTGCGTCAGCGCCGTTCCTCTGACGTGATGGGAGGCCTCTGAGGGCCAGCATTCCCCTCTGTCTCCTCCCCTCTCTGTTTGTCGGCCATTCCTTGGCCTTGGCCAGCGTAACCCATGGAGATGTGGAGGGTGGGAGGCGTTCTGGGGGCTAACGACCCTCGCCACCCTCCCCCCCACCACCACATCCAGTCAGTAAATGTCATTGTGAAGCTAAGCTCTTTTAACATGTTTAAAGTTCTACTCCTCAATCCCCCCTTCCGACAAACATGTTGTGACGACACAACGATTAAATGTGCCATGTTTGTGTGAGCTTTGGCAGTTATACGTTTAAAAAAGAAGCACGGGATACACTAAATACACATTAATACTGTATATGTGCTACTTGTATACAGTACGCTGTGTGTTAAGCGTCGGTGTTTAACAGTTAAACCTCTGCGTTTCAGCCCCCAAGCATGGAGACGGCCTGTCAGGTGAAGAGTTCTTTGAGAAAGTAAGTAGTGAACACATTCACAGAGACAAAGAGTGTGCGTGTGTTTGTGTGTGTGTGTGTGTGTGTGTGTGTGTGTGGTCTTGGTCTTACAAAATGATGAGAGATAGTTAGTCAGACAGACTGACAAAGAGTGACAGAGCGATGGAGATATGGGGAGGTACAGTTCTGTGAGACATCAACAAAGAACAGAGCTTTAACCTTAACGTAAAACTCACTTAAATGCCACAGCAAGTTTGCACAAAGGTTTACAAAGGGAAAACACACTCACACACACACACACACACACACACACACACACACACACACACACACACATTGTTAGTCAGCAATTTGGCGTTGTTATGGAGGTTTTGATTGCCTTCTTTGGAATGCAAATGGTGCATTGTATTCTCTGTGTAAGCCAGTGTGTGTGTGTGTGTGTGTGTGTGTGTGTGTGTGTATAGGCTGGTGTTATTCTCGTAGTCAGAAGCATTTCACCCCTTCCTCTTCTTTTTTCACACTCATTTGTTCTCTACTCCTCCTCCTCCTTCTCCTCCTCTCTCCTTCTCCTCCGACCCCTCCTCCTCCTCCCTCTCCTCCTCCTCCTCTCTCCTCCTCCTCCCTCTCCCCCTCCTCCTCCCTCGTCCTCTCTCCTCCTCATTCTCTCCTCCTCCTCCTCCTCCTCCTTCTTCTCTCTCCCCCTCCTCCTCTCTCGTCCTCTCTCCTTCTCCTCTTTCCTCCTCCTCCTCCTCCTCCTCCTCCTTCCTGTCACACAGGTGATGAGAGAAACGTCCACCCAGGTCAAATGGCCGTCCAAGCTGAAGATAGGAGCCAAGTCAAAGAAAGGTGACAAGAACTGATACAAAAGAGCCCATCTATGAGGACGATTCAGCGTCCCATATCTTTTCAACATCTCTTTTTTCTTCAGGCAGTCAGAAAGCCACCCTCTTTTTTTCTGTATGGTTACTCCATGGAATTAGCCTGGGTCCAGACGTTTGAATCCGCTCACTAAAAGTTTGATGATTCTTGAAGTTCTCGAGTTGATAATTGTGTCTGATATCAGGCTGACATGGAATTGCAACATTATCACACTGGATATTTGAATCACTAGTCTTGTCCTTGTATTTGATTTCTTCCTGCATTTTGTTTTAAATGTTTTGCATTTCGCTTTATATGACCTTTTATGTGTTGCACTTTGTCTTGATGCTTTTAACGTCTCATGTAAAGCACTTTGAATTGCCTTGTTGCTGAAATGTGCTATACAAATAAGCGTGCCTTGCCTTGCCTTGTTCTCACACACAACAGACCCCCATGTGAAGGTAGAAGGGAAGAGGTCCAGAGTTCTGGAGGCTAAGAAGATGATTCTAGAACTTCTGGAGACGAAGGTAAGTAAGCTTGCGGATTCTGAACGAAGGCTTTTTCCTCTATTCGATGAAATAACAATATTTTGACAAGTCCCAACATACAAGTCTGATCAATGTGTTTGCTATCAAAAAAAAAAAAAAAATCAGTCTAATTATAATAGATTTTGTGAGAAAAATGTTTTCTCGTGATATGCAAATTAGCACATTTTTAATGAGTATTTACTTGATTTGCATATTTAAATGTGTTTGTCAGTAAAACTTGTAATACAAAAAAATGTTTGTATACATGTTTGCTTTCACTATGATAAGTTTCATTATGATCGGAGTAAAGGAAAAACATGGGTGTCTGGCCTTACTATAACTCACATAACCCACGCATTCAGCATACTGCACTGTACGCTCTTGAAATATGAAAACGCTGAATGGAGGTGAACATGCATGAGCCTCAAGGAAAAGGATCTTAAAAATAGTTGAAAAGAAACTTTTGAGAGGTACCTGGAAGTGGCCAGACGGGAGTTAGCTGACGACAGGGTACTTCTCCCTCTCCTCCTCTCCAGGTGAACAAGGTGACCTTGAAGATGGACGTGGCTCACACAGAGCACTCCCATGTGATCGGGAAAGGGGGCGGGAACATTAAGAAGGTGATGGAGGTCACGTCGTGCCACATCCACTTCCCCGACTCCAACCGGCACAACAGCGCCGGGGAGAAGAGCAACCAGGTACCGTCACTTAGCAACCGGACACGGTGAACGGACCGCACTTATATACAGTAGCGCTTTTATCCAACGGACTGCACTTATGTGGTGATTTTATCCAAAGTGCTTTACAATGGCCCCTCATTCACACATACATTCGCACACCAATGGCGGCAGCTGCCATGCAAGGTGCCAGCCTGCTCATTGGGAACAACTTGGGGTTCAGCCCAAGGACACTTCCATATGTGGACAGGAGTAGCCGGGATTCGAAGCGCCGACCGTACGATCATTGAAAAACCCACTCTATATTCTGAGCTACAGCCACGCCTGGTTATTTAGCAACCAGTACTGTCACTTAGCAGCCTAAATGGTTACTTAGCAACTAGGTGTTGTCACTAAGCAACCAGATGTGGTTTGTGAGGGACCAGGTCAAGTATAATAACAACCAGGTGCCTTCCCATAATAATCACACATTGTTCTTTCAGCCCCAAGTTGTAATGCTTCTCCTGTCCAATCATCTGTCTCCTTTCACTTGTCCTAGGTGTCCATTGCTGGGCCGGCCCAAGGGGTGGAGTCAGCGAGGAGGAGGATCCGAGTGAGTCAACCAGCATCCCAGTTGAGCACACTGTTCACTGTTCACTTCTTCTGACTGTGTGCTGATGGGGTGTGATTCGGGGTGTGTGATTGTGCCTTTACTGTCACCTTAGACCATGTACCGTTGGTCACTACAGTACCTGGGCAAGAGACGCACTTTGAACGCTTGCCCTGTGTGTGTGTGTGTGTGTGTGTGTGTGTGTGTGTGCGTATGTATGTGTGTGCGTGTGCGTGTGTGTGTGCGTGTATGTGTGCGTGCGTGTGTGCGTGTGCGCGTGAATGTGTGTGTGCGTGTGTGTGCGTGTGTGTGTGGGTTAATGTTTACAGTATATTGCTGTGCTTGTTTTTCCATTTGCTCCCTGCACCCCCACCCCCCCCCCTCAGGACCTCCAGCCCCTGGTTCTGACCTTCGACCTGCCGGTGGGCGTGGTTCCCCTGGCGGTGCAGGACGCAGCTTCCCCGGTGGTCCAGCAGGTGGCGCAGGCGCTGGGCGTGAGCGTGAGCTTCCGGGCTCCGCCCCCGCTCTACGGCAGCTGCTGCGTGGTCCGGGGGCTGCAGGGGAACGCCACCGCCGTCAAGGTGAGTGGGACGCACACACACACACACACACACACGTGCACACACACACACGCAGATGTAGACACATACATGTACATGTATACACACACACATGCGCGCGCACACACATGCACATACACACACACACACACACACGACACATCTCTCCATCTTTCTTAAGCCTAGTTTATACTAAATTAATAAATTAAATTAACTTTGACATTCCTTTTCTGGAATATGTAGGGGTGGTTCGTATGCCCACCTCCCTTGTTCCCTGTAAAGCGCATTGTGTTGCCTCTGGGTATGAAATGCGCTATACAAATAAAGCTTTGATTGATTGATTGACTTCAGTACCCCCCCCCCTCCCCTCAAGTTTGTCTCTTGCCAGGCTGCTTTTGTAAATGAGAATTAGTTCTTAATGGCTTGCCTGGTTAAATACAGGTTAAATCAAAATAAAAACACTGTGTAACACAAGCTGTGGCTCATGGCTCATGATGATGCCCAGAGCAGCACACCTTGGGCCATGAGCCATAGCTTGTCTTATTCAAGATTCAAGATTCAAGATTCCTTTTATTCATCACATGTAATGTAATGTACGGTGTACAGTCACAGTGAAATGCTGCTGCCGGCTCCAAGATGATGCTTAATACAGAAAAACTCTTATACTCAATTTCCAAATTAGACATTTACAAGTTGCAGATTTACAATTTGCAAAAATTACACTTATACAGTATAAGCTAGGCTTTATACATATACTTCACATTCACTCTGTATCTCACTGTATCTCCATTACTGTCTCATACTACCTCTCTACCTCCCTCTCTCTCCCTCTCTCTCTCTCTTTCTCTCTCTCTACCCCCTCTCTCTCTCTCTACCCCCCTCTCTCCCTCTCTACCCCCCTTTCTCCCCCTCTCTCTCTACCCCCCTCTCTCTCCCCCCCCCCCCCTCTCTCTCCCTCTCTCTCTCTACCCCCCTCTCTCTCCCCCTCTCTCTGTCTCCCCCCCTCTCTCTCTCTCTCTCCCCCCCCCCTCTGTCTCTCCCTCCTTCTCTCCCCCTCTCTCCCCCCTCTCCCTCTCTCTCTCTCTCTCTCTCTCTCTCTCTCCCTCTCTTTCTTCCTTTTAACTTCACTTTCCTTTGTGTTTCAGTTACAGTCACTTAACAGACACTTTTATCCAAACGACTTACAATAATTGCATTTAATGTAGTTAGTCAGTGTGCTACTATTCGCCATAACTCACAAGCAGGGGTGTAATGGAGGGTAAACCCAAATGAACTCAGTTTACCCTCCTCTTTAAAATAAGTCTTTTTACTCAGCTATTTTCGGATCGACTGCATTAAGCAACTAGAATGGCTTTAATTTATTTGATAGCTTTAGAATTTAGAGCTTTAATAATACAATAGTAGGCTACTATTAATGCACAATTATATATAGATTAGATTAAAATGGCATGAATGGTATTTGAATTAGTAATAAAAAGCATGAAAAGTAGGCCAGAGCATTATCAAAAGGGATATAAGAAAACAAAAGACAAAAGTACATAACAGGTCCACTCAAGATCTGTGTAGTCAAAGGGAGCAGTTAGACCTTACTTCCTGTTCGCATGGCGTTGCGTTGTCATTGAGTGGCGACCATGTTAAATTCTGCTTATTGACGTATAGGTGAGACGAGGAAATGCACTTTCATTATTTTAGGATGTCCGCTAACCAAGGAAGCCAAAGCATATCCATGGCAACGAACGTGCCTTCTATCTAGCTATCCAATCACAGCTGTGCGACGGAAGCGACGGCGTCTGTGACATTAGATAGTTTGGTAGGCGCAAGACACCCCTGTCCGACACAAAAAAGTGTTGACAGTGACGTCATTTCTGTCAGTCGACACTTTCAAAAGTGTTGTACGATGAAGTATAAATTGTCCTTAAGAGCAAAATCTAGTGCTGAAGCCAGAGTGCAAGAGCGGCATCGGTACCACCCAGCAGGCTAGTCCGAACCGGGGTCCCCTGGGCGAGCTACCGACCCTTCCTCTGACACTCCGCCCCCCCCCCCCAGAAAGCGGCGTGCGTGCTGATGGAGCTGCTGCTCGGCCCAGAGGCCGGGGGTCAGGCCGGGGGCGTGACGGTGACCTGCCAGCTGGATGTGACCTCCCAGCAGCACCTGTTCCTGCTGGGCCAGAGTGGCGCCCACTTCCTGGCCGTGATGCAGCAGACCCAGACCCAGATCGTCCTGCCGGACCTCGCCGCCCCACAGGGCCCCGCCCCCCTGCTCATCCAGGGCAGCCCAGAGGGGGTGTGTCAGGCCCGGCAGCAGCTCATGGTGAGAGGCGGGAGGGACGAGGGGGTATGATGAGGGGGTTGATGATGGGGTCGGGTCGAAGGTCACACCTCCGCAACCTTTCACGCACGTCACTGCCTGTTGTTGTGTTGTTGTCGTCCTGTCGCCGCGGCTGCAGGACTGTCTCCCGGTGTGTCTGATGTTCGACCTGCGGCCGGGCGGAGAGGTGGATCCGCGTCAGCTGGCCCAGATGATGCAAAGCCTGGGGGTCTTCATCAGCGTCAAGCCCAAAGTCAAACAGACGGCCAAGGTGACTACATTACCCACATCTGCTCTCCCAGCTGTGTGAAAAGAAACTTGAACAATCATCCCCCTGATGGAGGCAATTGATGCCGACGTACGTTGGGTGAGCCATTATGGCAGAGCTGTGAGAATAAATGCTTTTAAACTTTACTATCCTAAGAGATTAAGTGCCTTGGAGTTTTTCAGTAGGTCTATTTTTAACCTACTCTCTTGTTGATTTTAACCGCACTTGAATATGTTTCCCGGTCTGGGATCTGTAGTCTTTAATGCCGTAATGCTATCTGTCGGGTAATGGCGTGGTTTGGTGTGTTGGACTACGTTTCCCAGTCCGTGGTGGTGAAGGGCCTGGAGAGGAACGTGGCCAGTCTGTACGAGGCCCGCCGCCTCCTGCTGGGCCTGGACTCCACAGCCAAGATGACCCCTGACCCCGCGTTGCCTGGCAACGGGCTGACCAATTACTGGCTCAACATGCTGCTACAGCAGATGCATCTCACCGACCAAGGTGAGAGAGAGAGAGAGAGAGAGAGAGACTGACAGACTGACAGATGGAAAAAGAAAGTCAGAGCGAGAGGAAGTGTGTGCGTCTGTGCGCGTGTGTGTGTGTGCGCGCGTGTGTGTGTGTGTGTATTTTGCCACTCCTTATCTAACAGCTCATATCAGAGTAATCAACCCGACTTGTTCCTCAGGATACGCGCCCCCCTCTGAACCAGTGATTGGCCCTCACCTGCAGATGAAGCCCCGCCCCTCACCCCCTCCAGGCCTGGCTCCTCCCTGTGAGGAAGTGAGGATGGCTCTGAAGGGGACAGACTGTCGACCTCTGGAGAAGGTCAGAGGGGACAGAGAAACACCATTAAATAAGGTTAAACTAACAACCAAGACAACCAATGAAATCTCTCTTTTGTCCCTCAGATCCTGGAGAATGAGGACCAGTCTGGCCAATCAGAGGATGAGGGCCCGGGGCCAATGGTGTCGGAGCTCAGCGATGTGATGGGCAGGATGGGGATGATGAGTCGCAGAGGGAGCCTCCAGGGTCCTGAGGTCCACCGGGTTCTCAACCTGGGCAGACGCCATTCCACAGGCCAGGCGGTGACCTTCAGGTGACCTGCACACGCACACACACACACACACACACACGCGTACGCACGCACACACACACACACACACACACACACACACACACACACACACGTACGCACGCACACACACACACACACACACACACACACACACACACGTACGCACGCACACACACACACACACACACACACACACAGGTATGCACGCACACACACACACAGGCACACACACACGCACACACACACACACACACACACACACACACACGTAGGCATGCTCACACACACACATGCACACACACTCATGCTCAGCATTTTCTCTCATGCAAAATTGCAAAGACTGAAAAATGAGATATAGAATACATTGTTTACAGTATGTAGCCTTATCTTTTCTTGATCCACCTTTAGCTTCTATTCTATCTATTTTGGTCTGTATTTGCCCTGAGGAATACACCTGCAAACGGGGCCATTTTTTAAACATTTTCTAATACCAACACTGTTCTGCTTAGCTGTAGTAAAACCAGCAAGGGACTACTGTTAGAGAGAGAGGGAGAGGGAGGGGGAGAGAGAGAAGGAGGGAGAGGAGGTTAGAGAGAGAAAGAAAGAGAGAGGGAGGGAGAGGGAGGGAGAGGGAGGGAGAGAGAGAAAGAAAGAGAGAGGGAGAGAGAGGGAGGGAGAGAGAGAAAGAAAAAGAGAGGGAGAGAGGAAGATGGAGGGAGAGAGAGGGAGAGAGGGAGACGGAGAAAGAGTCTCATTAAGTCTCCAGTCCAGGGAGACAGTTTACCAAGTATCAGGGGCCAGTTGCACAAAACACCTCAATTTAATATTTCCCTTAAGTTCTGACTTAAGGTTTCCTTAAAATAATATCTGTTGCACAAACACCCTTAAGTATTCCCCGTATGGTTTCCTTAAGATGTCCCTCAAGTATTTAAAGTTTTCTACTTATCTCGGTCTAATAACCTACTTAGGAGTCCCTTAACGTCCGTTAAAGACACAAAAGACCTTAGCAAGCAAAATAAGGGAAAAAACGTAAGGGACCTCTACCCCAACCTTAACTAAGTCACATGGCTGCGCTTATGAACATAAACGATGGAAATCGCGTCCCAAGAAAAGTGTTCCGCGACAGGGAGAACCCACTAGACACTCTTAGTGAGGAGCAACTGATATTTCATTACAGATTTGATCGACAGTCCATTTTTTTCGTCACAGCGTCGCAGGACGTTCCAGTGTAGTGTTGTGACAGATAGCCGGTCACGTGCAAGCAAACCAATGGTCACCATGGAAACTACAATTTTACTGCTGTAACATCTCTTTCCTTGTATGAAAATCCTTAACGTTTCTCCTTAGCTAAGGAAACCTTGTAAGGGATTCTGTGCAACACCCTTAAGTAATTCCCTTAACTAAGGGGAAATTAACCCTTAAGGGTCATACTTAAGGGGAAAACAGGGATGTTTTGTGCAACCGGCCCCAGGCCTATGAAAAGGCCTCCCGGTTGTGCGGCTCTGGACCTGACCTCGTCTGTCCCTCCTCTGCATCCAGGCTGCTGAACGGAGAGATGGAGGGAGGGAGGAGTGAGAGACGCCCCAGTCTGAGGAGGGAGGTGACGCACGTTCAGGGCGCTCTCCAACACTTGTCGAAAGCTGAGGTGAGGACCGACAGTACAGGATGACAATTATGTATCTTTGTTCAATTTGTAAACACATTTGTACATACATGACTCAGGCTCCCGATACTCTGGTGCTACATGTTGACTGGCGTTTAAAAAAATCCTTTGCAGTATTAATTTCCAAGAATTGGATCTTCTTGTTCTTTTCTTGTTGTTGTCGTCTTACTTGTCCACTCGTTCTCGTCTCAAATCAAAGGTTACCGCGGGGTATAATTGAGTTTATCCCCACGGTAATGAATGCATGGCAGCTGGAGCCAGCATCTGTTCAGACACTTCATCAGGTTTGCTCTCCCTGAGGGGCGGAGGACGTCAGAGACAAACTCATTTTGTTCTCTGTGTACCTTCTTCATTTCCTGTTCCCTGTCTTCGCAGGATTTTGATTACGAGAAGAAGAAACTTCTGGCAACCCGAGGTTAGAGCTTTTAAGTGTTTTATTCTGGGACTCCCACACAGGCTCGATTTGCTCCTGGACTCCCAATTATGCATTTCGGATGAGTTTTTAACCCCTAAAGGCTTGAGTACGTGTGAATGAAAGTGGAAAAAGCTACTTAACTGAGGAAATGTATGGGAAATGCTGAGGCTATAAAAGAGTAATTTTCATGGTTTTACTTAAGGTTCTGCCAGACAGAATGTTTTTTATTTGTTGGAATGTCGCGGTAAGGGATACATCCAGGCTGCAATTGTAGTAATAATTTGTTCTTAATGGTTTTGCTTGGTTAAATAAAGGTTAAATAAAAAATTAAGCGTTGCACCAGACCACCACTGAGTAATCAGGGGAGCAATTTAACCGCTGCACCTGGCCGAATCCTGGCACACATGCCTGAATAGGTCACTTCCTGTCTATGGCTAGAGACAAGGCAGCTCTGGTTTGTTATTCAAACCAACGATGGAGGGAACACATTACTGTGTTATTGGACGCCAATGAATTGATAGAGGGGACCGATTTAAGCGCTGCACACTGCCAGAGAGGTGATGAAAGGGACCCATTTATGGCCGCACTGTGCCAATGTTATAATGGAGGACCATTGCTACTCCCACTGAATACACACAATCGATACTAATAGGCACATATGTCGCATGCACACGTGCGCACACACACACACGCACGCACACACACACAAACACACACGCACACACACACACACACACAAATACGTACGCACACATACACACACACGCACATACTCGCACACACACACACACACACACACACACACACACACACACACACACACACACACACACACACAGTCTCTCTCCTATCTATCATTCAGAATGAGGGAGATTCTACAGGGATTTCGCCAAATGCCGCTACATTTCCTCTGTGTACTGTAGTTTTATGGAATTATGAATTAGAAGTCTGAATGAGCCATCTGCCTCTTGGTCATTAAGATATCCATATGTCTTTCTATGAGACATACGCTCACATTATCACACGCACACACACACACACACACACACACACACACACACACACACACACACACACACACACACACACACACACAGTGTCGGTTTACGTTCCAGTGAACCAAGGTAACTCTTTCAAATTCAAATGAGCTTTATTGGCACGATAGGTGAAAAGAACCCACATTGCCAAAGCAGTACATAAAATCAACATTGAAAAAATCAACATTCAGATTATGTATAAATAAATAAAAAGTGAGTGTGAGGGTGTGTTATCTCCGACAGTGAAGGGTTTGGGTTGCTGCGAGTTTAGCTCCCATACCCAGACCCAGCCCCGCGGAGTGAGTATCAGTGATTATGTGATAGTAATTATGTGTTTGTGTATAAAAACATAACATAACATACACAACAAAACATGAAGCTATATATCAACAATACAATCAAAAACATTTAACAATAGTTCAATTTATAATATAATAACATGGGGAGCTGGCAATATCCTTCAGATGTTATCACTGAGATGTTTGCTATACAGTAGAACTTGTTTCCCTTAACGTATGAGAACAGTCAACATATTTAGCAGCTAATACTGCACACTGACGTTTCTCTCCACATAAATATGTCAGTTTCTCAGGATCAGGGAGGTGAATAAACTCAGGATATATATTATTTATTTTATCAAAGAAAATCTCTCTTAAATATTTATATTTCTCACAATATAATAAGAAGTGAGATTCTGTTTCAACATCTCCCTGATGACGTAGAAGTGAACACAGCCTGGCCTCCTTGGGTAGCCAGTACTGCCTGCGGCGGCCTGGTTCTATGGCCAGGCTGTGTCCGCTCAGTCTGGACCCTGGTTCTATGGCCAGGCTGTGTCCGCTCAGTCTGGACCCTGGTTCTATGGCCAGGCTGTGTCCGCTCAGTCTGGACCCTGGTTCTATGGCCAGGCTGTGTCCGCTCAGTCTGGACCCTGGTTCTATGGCCAGGCTGTGTCCGCTCAGTCTGGACCCTGGTTCTATGGCCAGGCTGTGTCCGCTCAGTCTGGACCCTGGTTCTATGGCCAGGCTGTGTCCGCTCAGTCTGGACCCTGGTTCTATGGCCAGGCTGTGTCTGCTCAGTCTGGACCCTGGTTCTATGGCCAGGCTGTGTCCGCTCAGTCTGGACCCTGGTTCTATGGCCAGGCTGTGTCTGCTCAGTCTGGACCTTGTCAACGTTTCCCGCAGTCTTCTATCAGTCACTGCAGTCAAGTATCCTGCTACCGTGTACTCTCTGTTTAGGGTCAAATAGAAATCTAACTTACTTTGTGATTTGGTGGTTTCATGGTGATTTGATATAGGCTACTTCTTTTTGTTTTGAGATGATTTGGTAACTCTTTCTCTCTCTACTACTGCATCGTCCATGGGCATCGTCACACGTGACATCGTCATCGATGACATCGTCACACTTGCCCATGAGGACCTGACAGCAGACAGACCCAGTCAGACTGTGCCCATCTGAGCTATATCTCTCTCTATCTCTGTCTCTATCTCTCTCTACAGTATCTCTGTCTCTATATCTGTCTCTGTCTCTTCCTCTATCTCTGTCTCTCTATCTGTCTCTGTCTCTTCCTCTATCTCTGTCTCTATATCTTTCTCTGTCTCTTCCTCTATCTCTGTCTATCTCTTCCTCTATCTCTGTCTCTATCTCTGCCTCTATCTCTGTCTCTGCCTCTATCTATCTCTGTCTCTATCTGTCTCTGTCTCTGTCTCTATCTGTCCCTATCTATCTCTGTCTCTATCTGTCTCTGTCATCTGTCTCTGTCATCTGTCTGTCTCTATCTCTGTCTCTGTCTCTGTCTCTGTCTCTGTCTCTGTCTCTGTCTCTGTCTTTGTCTCTGTCTCTGTCTCTGTCTCTGTCTCTGTCTCTGTCTCTGTCTGTCTCTGTCTCTGTCTCTGTCTCTGTCTCTGTCTCTGTCTCTGTCTCTGTCTCTGTCTCTATCTCTGTCTCTATCTATCTATCTCTATCTCTGTCTCTGTCTCTATCTCTGTCTATCTGGCTCTGGCTCTATCTGTCTCTATCTCTGTCTGTCTCTATCTATCTCTATCTGTCCCTATCTCTGTCTCTATCTATCTCTATCTCTGTCTCTGTCTCTATCTCTGTCTATCTGGCTCTGGCTCTATCTGTCTCTATCTCTGTATCTATCTGGCTCTATCTGTCCCTATCTCTGTCTCTATCTGGCTCTAGCTCTATCTGTCTCTATCTCTGTCTCTGTCTCTATCTGTCCAATTCTCTGTCTCTATCTGTCTCTATCAGTCCCTATCTGTCTCTATCTCTGTCTCTATCTGTCTCTGTCTCTATCTGTCCCTATCTCTGTCTCTATGTGGCTCTATATCTATCTCAGTTTCTATCTCTGTCTCTATCTGTCTCTGGCTCTATCTGGCTCTATCTCTATCTATCTCTGCTTCTATCTCTGTCTCTATCTGTCTCTGGCTCTATCTGTCCAATTATCTGTCTCTATCTGTCCCTATCTCTGTCTCTATCTGTCTCTGTCTCTCTCTGTCCCTATATCTGTCTCTATCTCTGTTTCTATCTCTGTCTCTCTCTGTCTCTGTCTCTCTCTGTCCCTATATCTGTCTCTATCTGTCTCTATCTCTGTTTCTATCTCTGTCTCTCTCTGTCTCTGTCTCTATCTGTCCCTATATCTGTCTCTATCTAGCTCTATCTCTGTTTCTATCTCTATCTCTATCTGTCTCTGTCTCTATCTGTCCCTATATCTGTCTCTATCTGGCTCTATATCTGTCTCTATCTGTCTCTGTCTCTATCTGTCCCTATCTCTGTCTCTATCTGGCTCTATCTCTGTTTCTATCTCTGTCTCTATCTGTCTCTGGCTCTATCTGGCTCTGTTTCTATCTCTGTCTCTATCTGTCCCTATCTCTGTCTCTGTCTCTATCTGTCTGTCTTTTCAGCACTTCATTAAATCTGCTACATTCCAGTAATGGAACTGCATTCTCTAATCTATCTGCATTATTCAGCACCTGCAAACACAGCTCACCAATTACACCTCTGTCTGCCAAGAGAGGTGTGTGTGTGTGTGTTTATCTGAGATATGTGTGTGTCTTAGAAACAAGGAGTGCTTGTTTTTCACTTTCTTGGACCCAAATTAATCCCTTTGCTAGACTAGTAAGCACTTGGCTGCAGATTCTCCACGGAAATGACCAAGTCTAAGCCCCAGGCTAGACGATACTGAGGAAGGCAGCCTATTGTGTTTCATCTACAGTATGTGTCGGCGTAAATTGTATGAATCTGTGAACACATACTGTATGTACAGTATATGGTTGTCTATATGTGTGTTTGTACATGTCAAAGTCAAAGTCAAATGTATTTATATACGGTAGCACATGTTCATACAAGAAAATATAGCACACTGCTCTACAGAATAAATAAAAACACAGTAGTTGGTATTAAGAAAAGTGAAATAAGAAAATAGAACAGGATGGAACATATATGGTAAAAGAAGAATATAAAAAACAGTAAAAAAAAAAAAAAGAAGAAGAAGAAAATAAAATAATATTCAAATTGAGTAAAACTACATGATAAAAGTGAGATTAAAAAGGTATGTCTTAAGATCTCGCTTAAAAGTTCCCAGTTTCAGCCATTCTTAGGTTTTCTGGCAGGGTATTCTGTGGCTCCCAATGTCTCTTGGTCCTGGCTCCAGGGATAGTTCAATGTCTCTTGGTCCTGGCTCCAGGGATAGTTCAATGTCTCTTGGTCCTGGCTCCAGGGATAGTTCAATGTCTCTTGGTCCTGGCTCCAGGGATAGTTCAATGTCTCTTGGTCCTGGCTCCAGGGATAGTTCAATGTCTCTTGGTCCTGGCTCCAGGGATAGTTCAAAGCTCAGTGCCACTGGGCCCTCAGGGACCGACATGTTCCTATCTGCATACGTGGGTTTGTTTTCAAGGTTCCAGGTGGTTTACAAGATACATATTTTTATGTGTGTGTGTGTGTTTGTGTTCTAGTTGTGCTGACCTCTGACCCCACATGTCCCCTCCCAGCCATGCAGAGGAAGCCGGTGGTGACGGAGGTTCAGACCCCCACTGACACCTGGAGCGGCCTGGGGTTCTCCAAGTCCATGCCTGCCGAGGCCATCATGGAGCTGCGCAACATTAGCCGCCGCAGTTACAAACCCTACCTGAACAGCAATGGACAACCACAGGTAACACACACACACACACACGCACACACACACACACACACACACACCATCTGTCCCCTCCTGCGTTGGTGGGGTTTTAGGCAGCCCGGTGTCTGCCGCAGGAACCAGCCAGTCAGAGAGAAGCAGAGTAATGTGAGATAATGATGTGAGATGTGAGAGGTCCGATGACTCCGGTGGTTTTCTCCTGCGAGGAGGAGGAGGAGGAATTAGGAATCCGACGGTGTGGTCTGTCTGGGCACTTCGGTTATTGGCATAGGAAGCAGCACGCCACGTTGGAGGAAGGGCAGAAACTTGTTTGGAAACATGATTATTCTCATTACTGCTCTTGAGAAATGAAAATGGAGGAAAGGAGCAGACGAGAGGAAATAAACCCTGAGCACCAATTACCCACATTGTCTTCTCCACTCAGCAGGACGGGAGAGAGAGAGAGAGAGAGAGAGAGAGAGAGAGAGAGAGGATAGAGAGAGAGAGGGAGAGAGAGAGGGAGAGAGAGAGGGAGAGAGGGAGAGAGGGAGAGAGGGAGAGAGAGAGAGGGAGGGAGAGAGAGAGAGAGAGAGAGGGAGAGAGAGAGAGAGAGAGAGAGGGAAAAAGAGAGGGAAAAAGAGAGAGAGAGAGATAGAGAGAGAGAGGGGGGGGATATAAAGGAGGATAATAATAATAATTGAAAGGACAGAGAAGAGAAGGAAGAGTGAAAGCTGAGAGCCAAAACGAGGACGATGAGGATGAAGATGATAAACAGTTTAATTGCACTGCCTGCCCCTCTCTCCTTCTCTCTCTCCCTCCTCTATCTCTCACTCTTTCTCTCTCTCCCTCCTTCTCTCTCTCACTCTTTCTCTCCCTCCTTCTCTCTCTCTACCTCTCTCTCTCTCCGTCCTTCTCTCTTAACTTTCTCTCCCTCCTTCTCTCTCTCTCTACCTCTCTCTTTCTCCCTCCTTCTCTCTTCACTCTTTCTCTCCCTCTCTCTCTCTCTCCCTCCTTCTCTCTTCACTCTCTCTCCCTCTCTCTCTCTCTCCCTCTCTCTCTCCCTCCTTCCCTCTCTCTCTCTCCATCCTTCTCTCTTTCCCTCCCTCCTTCTCTCTCTCTCCCTCTCTCTCTCTCTCCCTACTTCTCTCCCTCTCTCTCTCTCCCTCCTTCTCTCTCTCTTTCTGCAGACATGGGCTTCTCAGCCCGGCAAGGAGAGGATGAGTAACGGGAGCGACTCGGAGAACTGGCGATACAGACGAGGATCCGCATCTTCCTCCTCTCCCTCCTCCTCCTCCTCTTCCTCCCCCTCCTCCTCCTCCTCCTCCTCCTCGGCCTGTGCCTTCCCCACGTTTACGTCCTCGTCAAACGGAGCGCGGACAGACAACAGCTGTGAGTGTGTTTATTTGGAGAATGTGTACCGGATTACACGCTATCCGAGCCGCGGGCGGAACTCTCTGGAAAAACGGAAAAACGTTGCCTATACCGGGATTACGCCGCGTTAACGTAGCTTCGCTCCGTCTTAAATTTGCCATCTTTCCATCCTGCCCCCCCCCCATCTCGTCTGTTCTCCTCGCCCCCTGACCCCTGACCCCTAGCGGAGAGCTTCCTGAGCAGCAGTAACTACTTTGAGGGCGTGTCCTCGATCAGGGCTTTGGGCGGTGCCCAGCGGAGCCCCTCCCCCCAGCCCGTAGACGACCTCCCTGAGCTGCTGTGCCAGCTGGGCCTGGGGAAATACACACACGTGTTTGAGCAACAAGAGGTTTTGATACCGTAGAGCACACACACACACACACACGCACACGCACACGCACACGCACACGCACACACACACACGCACATGCGCACACACACACACACACACATGCGCAGAAACACATGGACTGATAGATACATACACACCCTCACATATATACATACACACATACAGTAACACACACATGCAAACACACACACACACACACACACACACACACACACACACACACACACACACACACACACACACACACACACTCACACACACTGATGTACCATGATCCCTACTCACCAGATTGACTACCAGACCTTCCTCACTCTGTCTGATGAAGACCTGAAGGAAGTGGGCGTGTCCACATTTGGAGCCAGGAGGAAGATGATATTGGCTATTTCAGGTAAGTGACATATGATACATCTGTCTGTGTGTGTGTGTGTATATGTGTGTGTGTGCGTGCGCGTGTGTGTGCGTGTGTGTGTGTGCGTGTGTGTACTGCTGTAAGAAAAAAAAACATCTGCATGCATGAGGAACAATGATAGAATATCTATTTGTCCATCCCTCTGTCTGTCTCTCCATCTCTCCTCGTCTTCCTCACTCCGTCCACCCAGACCTGATGAAGAGCAAGAGGAAGCTTCTGGAAACGCCCGCAGTGAAGCCCGGGTACCTGGAAGGCGGTGCAAGTGGCAGGCTTCCACCAATCATGGACGTGGAGGTGGCTGCTCAAAGCAATCGCTGGTGAGAGCTGCTGTCAATCAACTCTCGACTGCTACTTTAGACCCAAGACCCAAACCACAAGGTCCAGCTGCAGTTGAGCTGAATAACATCATCCTGACAGGTTGAAGGTCGCATGGAAACAGATCTACAACCCGAGAGACCATGCCTTAATTGGACCAGACATAATTGGGGATTCAAACGAACTCCTCTCACTACATGTGCATTTAAAACATCACTCTGTTCCGGCCTGTCTTGTCCTTAGACAGTCCCTATTATGCAAGCCTTCACTCTGCCCCTGTGATGCTGATGGTGATTGACAGATGGTTCATCCAATCACCTGCCAAGTATTTTTGAAAGTGCCTGGTGATGTTATGAATATGAATGTACATAGGAGAATATTAGAATGTATTATGAATGAAATGCATATTAAACATTTATAGTAACCTGTCTGCTTTTGCGTTTAAAACGTCTGGGCAATTTCAGAACAATTTCTTGCTCACCCAAACTAATGCATCACGAACACAATACCACTGTTGATCTTTTAATCTCAATGTTTAGCTGGTTTGTCATAGCCTACCTACAATAGTAGCCTATGCTATCCAGGTGGAGTTTCTTGCTTAAAAACGAGAAAGCTTAGCAGTCCAGCCTGCATGAAAGAAATGGTTTTAAATGTAACAAACGTAGGACAGAAGAAGTATATTAAGTATGCAGAATGAAACATGTTCTTGTTTAGGCAGCAAGCACGGTAATTATGGCGAAAACAACCTGTCCAAAATATGAATGTCCACTGAGGTGAAGATTAGCCGCCAGAGGGCACTGACGTCATACGTCTTTGTTGTCAGGTCACGTTCTGCACGTCCTACTCCGGGTTCAACAGGGTCTATGTATTCCAGTTAACCTCAGGTTCGCCTGCCATCGTCAGACCAGTTCGCAAATGTAGAGAAACCGATGTACTTAAAATTCAGATAAAAAATGAATGAGCAGGGGAAAAAACACATTTTTATGTATTCGTTACTGAGGTAGTAATTTGAAACTCATTTCAATATGATTTCGCCTAACTTGACTGCACGATGATGATGATGATGATGATGATGATGATGATGATGATGACTGCACGACTAAAACATTCCAATTAAATGTATCAGCCGTTAGTGGGTGAGAATTAATTGGCAGCATATTTTAGTCGTTTCCTGATTAATTTATTTAGAACGGTTATTAAGAGTATAATCGTTATTTAGAATAGAATCGACACCAATAGGGTAATATAGGCTAATTAGGCGTGATTAGGCGGTTAAAGCCGTTACTGCCAAGTCAATAAACCTTTGGAAATCCTGGAACAGGATTTTAATAATAATTCGGGTTTAGAGAGAAAACCATCTCGACAAAAAAGGGAAACTTGGACTAATGAAACCTCACAGCACGGCCAGACTACAGCACCGGAACCGTGGCGTAGCCTACTGGAGAGGAGAAAGAAACTATTGAGGGGCTGGGATTAACAGATTATAGAATGCTGATCCTTAGGATTTATCAGGACGACCTGTATGCCCGCATTGTTTTGTAGGGTAGCATGATTAGCCTTCCCTTCCTCAGCACCTCATAAACCAATAGGGCTAACGGGGAGCTTTATCTTGGTGGTTATAGGCTTGTATCTCTGGTATTTAGGGTTGTAGCCTATAGCTCTTTGTGATGTTGCATGTTATGCATGTGGCTATACTGTACTAACAACATTTGTTGAACTTGAGTATCTTGGGTTGGTATTCCGGCTGGGTTTAAAACCCACCATAGCTCGCGCTGACTGCTGCACGTGGTGCTGAAAGGACAGCGCCCGCGTGCAGGGACCTGCGCTCGCTCTCACATAGAGATGAGAAAGATGACACTAGTGTGTTCAGCACAAGGGAGAGAGTTTAAAGCTGCCCTTTCAATCAAGTAGCCTACCGCCTAAAGTTGCAGGTCCTCGCGGCCAAGATAGATCGGGCGTCTGTGTCAAATCTGTAGCTTGAAAATGATAGCCCATTCAGTCTGGACCGAGTTGATAAACGCTGAGGAGAGTCCTGGGTGTTGTTTACTGCTGAATCTAATTAGGATTAAGTACAACGCAATTAATCAACTACACTTGCAGATACATGTTTTCTTGCTGTTGTCACATGCAGTGCCTTAAAACAAGCACCCGCGTATTCCCGCGTGAATGCGCCATTCCCCCAGTAGTAAATCAATGACACACCGACTGCCAGAGAGAGAGAGAGAGAGAGAGAGAGAGAGAGAGAGAGAGGTAGTGGAGGAGGGAGGGAACGGGATTGCGGACACGGATGTAAAAAGTAGAGAGAGAGAAAAGAGAAAGAAAGAGAGAGAGAGAGAGAGAGAGAGAGAGAGAAAAGAGAGAGATAGAGAGAGGGAAAGAGAGAGACGGAGAGAGACAGAGAAAGAGAGAGAGAGAGAGAGAGAGAGAGAGAGAGACCACTAGCGCTATCTGAGAGGCGGAGTCTAGCGGGTGGTTACCGAGGGGGAGGAGAAAGCCACAGTTCCGTTGCTCGTTCCTGCTGCTCCCGGTTGCCTTCAGTATTACCGCAGAGTTCGGAGCTACCGGAGGTCCCGTGGATACTTACTCAAAGCCTCTGACAGACCCGACGAGTGCCCAACACGGGAGGAACTTCACCGTTCGAGAGTCCTCTGTTTTCCCCGGGAGCTGAACACAAGCTATCCGAGGTAGGTGAGTGAGCTTCGGCACAGGAGCGCGCCTCCAAGCAGACGGTAATTGTGTTGAGGGGATGTTAATTGCCTTTTTATACCGGCGGAGAGCTCGTGAGCTAATCGTTCCTTGCAGGCTCCGTCTGCCACAGTGTTACAAACGTGATACGTCTCCGAATATTTATAATGAGCTTAGAATGAGCAGGCGAGGAGCGGCAATTTCATAACACGAAAACTCTCCAATAAGCATATCCGTTCTAATTAATTGGATAATATTCTGCTCCCCACTGCCCTTTTTGCAGAGATATTTGCATTATGAAATTGACTTTCAATCCCATGGAATATCCTGATGTACGTCACTAACCTAAATAGCCAAGGTGTTTTGTTGCAATAGTAACCTATACATACATCTATACGCTCCAATTCCTCCTATAGGCCGGCATGTCTTTAATTTGTCCCTGTTTTTAATTTCACTTTTCCTCTCTTTCCTCTCCTCTCCCTGATTCTTCTCTCTCTCTCTCTCTCTCTCTCTCTAGACGATGCTCTTCTGTCTGCTGCCTCTCGCGGCTCTCTTTCTGCGCGCGGAGGGCAGGCGCGGGGAAGCGGTGGTCGGTAACGGTAATAACAACAACGGCCAAGCGCTGGACAACGACAAATGGCTGAGCACCGTCTCCCAGTACGACAAGGACAGATACTGGAACAAATTCCGAGATGTGAGTTCAGACTTCTAACACTTTCATCCCCCAAACTTTCCTCTTAATTCCACCAGCAAGGCAATTTTTGGGGAATATTTGTCTTTCATTAAGATCCCCCACTTCCCATGATGGTACTGCACGATGACACAGGCGTGTGTGTCCCTGGTTTGTGCATTTGTGTGTGTGTATGTGTAGTGTACAGTGTACAGTGAGTGTTGTCCTTGACACTCCCTGTAGGTACGCGAGTATGTAGCTAATCCAGTGTTTGGGCACTCAGCAGGTGAGAACAGATTAAAGTGCAGCTCTGGGCTGAAGGAGAACACTCATTCCGTGAAGCACTGAGGCACATCATGTGTAGCCTGTGTGTGTGTGTGTGTGTGTGTGTGTGTGTCCGTGTGTGCACGCGTGCACGCGTGCGTGTGTGTGAGAATTATTGAGCTGAAATTAAGTATGCAGATTGCTGGCAGAGCTCTCAAGCTCCCCAACACACACACACACACACACACACACACACACACACACACACAATCAATCCCCACCCCTTTCCTCGCACACACACTCAGTCTCAGAGAGAGAGAGAGAGAGAGAGAGAGAGAGAGAGAGAGAGAGAGAGAGAGAGAGAGAGAGAGAGATTGTTTAATAGCTTTGGTTTGAAAAGGTCATGATGTCGTGAGACTGTCACCCTTGCCTGGCTCCCTGGCTCTGTGGCTGCTGTAACCATAGATTCACCAGTCAGCCTCTAAACGCTGACTAGAAACCCAACACATCCAATTTGCCAGAATGAAAAAAAACCTGCATTGCAGAACCAATCCAACGTCTTTAGGGCGGTCCTCCCTGATGGGGGGATGCATGTCTTTAGGGCGGTCCTCCCTGATGGGGGGATGCATGTCTTTAGGGCGGTCCTCCCTGATGGGGGGATGCATGTCTTTAGGGCGGTCCTCCCTGATGGGGGGATGCATGTCTTTAGGGCGGTCCTCCCTAATGGGGGGATGCATGTCTTTAGGGCGGTCCTACCTGATGGGGGGATGCATGTCTTTAGGGCGGTCCTACCTGATGGGGGGATGCATGTCTTTAGGGCGGTCCTCCCTGATGGGGGGATGCATGTCTTTAGGGCGGTCCTCCCTGATGGGGGGATGCATGTCTTTAGGGCGGTCCTCCCTAATGGGGGGATGCATGTCTTTAGGGCGGTCCTACCTGATGGGGGGATGCATGTCTTTAGAGCGGTCCTACCTGATGGGGGGATGCATGTCTTTAGAGCGGTCTTACCTGATGGGGGGATGCATGTCTTTAGGGCGGTCCTACCTGATGGGGGGATGCATGTCTTTAGGGCGGTCCTCCCTGATGGGGGGATGCATGTCTTTAGGGCGGTCCTCCATGATGGGGGGATGCATGTCTTTAGGGCGGTCCTACCTGATGGGGGGATGCATGTCTTTAGGGCGGTCCTACCTGATGGGGGGATGCATGTCTTTAGGGCGGTCCTACCTGATGGGGGGATGCATGTCTTTAGGGCGGTCCTCCCTGATGGGGGGATGCATGTCTTTAGGGCGGTCCTCCCTAATGGGGGGATGCATGTCTTTAGGGCGGTCCTCCCTAATGGGGGGATGCATGTCTTTAGGGCGGTCCTACCTGATGGGGGGAGGCATGTCTTTAGAGCGGTCCTACCTGATGGGGGGATGCATGTCTTTAGAGGGGTCCTCCCTAATGGGGGGATGCATGTTTGGTTTTGTTTTGATTCTCAACTCCAATTTGTTTGGAGAACGTCATTTCTGATAAGGTGGATCCTTAGATGGATGGATGGATGGATG
>NC_140247.1:19978093-19980593 GCF_949987555.1 Borostomias antarcticus | reverse complement strand
TTATTTAATCTATTTTAGACATCCTTGCTACTCATGCATTGTCACTGCCCTTATTTATTTCCCCTTAGGGATGTTATATTAAATTAAGCTGACGCTTCGAGATCCATCTCTTATCACATGTCCATGATGCTAGTGATGCTGTGTTGTTAGGGATTTTGGGAAGTCAGGGATGTTAGTGATGTTATTGTTGTACTGACTGAATGTCATGTCAGTGTTGGCATGCCAGTGATGTCAGTGATGTTGTGTTGTTAGTGTTGCTGTGAAACTAGTGATGTTAGTGATGTTATTCTAAATGAATGTTTCGAGGTCTGTTTCTTTTTCTATGTTAGCCCTGCGCTATTCCCAGCATATTTATGTCCCTATCATGTTATGATGTTATAATGCATACACTCGTGTGAATGATGTTCATTAATGTGCACTGTCCTGAATAAACACATCTTGAATCTTGAATATTCTCCGGATTATTAACTGCATGAGTATTGTTATAGCCTGTTTTTGGGGCTGCTCTCTACATCCACTACTGACACTACTAAATGTGATAGAGCACTTCCTGCAGACATACCTCCACTTCAGAACCCCTGAGGTTCTTTCATCCCGGAGGCGGTACCTCCACTTCAGAACCCCTGAGGTTCTTTCATCTTGGAGGCGGTACCTCCACTTCAGAACCCCTGAGGTTCTTTCATCCCGGAGGCGGTACCTCCACTTCAGAACCCCCGAGGTTCTTTCATCTTGGAGGCGGTACCTCCACTTCAGAACCCCCGAGGTTCTTTCATCCCGGAGGCGGTACCTCCACTTCAGAACTCCAGAGGTACTTTCATCGTGGAGGCGGTACCTCCACTTCAGAACCCCCGAGGTTCTTTCATCCCGGAGGCGGTACCTCCACTTCAGAACTCCAGAGGTACTTTCATCGTGGAGGCGGTACCTCCACTTCAGAACCCCCGATGTTCTTTCATCCCGGAGGCGGTACCTCCACTTCAGAACTCCAGAGGTTCTTTCTTCCCAGAGGCCGCCGCTCTACCGTCTTCAGCGTTTCTTTGTCCACTCAAGTTCTCCGTCAACTTTCCTTCTCACTTCCTGTGAACTTCCTGCAGTTTCATGCCCTTATTTGGCATAATTTCACAGCGGGGCCCTTACCTAGTATTCTAATTCGTAAGTACAGGCACACGCCATCAGTGTACGACACAGCGGGATTCATCGTTATGAGACCCCAGGTGCGAACAAACCTTTCTCAGGAATACATTTCTCAGGAACTTGGGCAGGTATTGGTGAATGATGCCCAATGAGGCCTTTCGAGGGTAGATGTCTAGCTATATGTGTGTGTGTGTGTGTGTGTGTGTGTGTGTGTGTGTGTGTGTGTGTGTGTGTGTGTGGAAGTGGTTCGGCCTGAGCAGCCCCACTACCAGATACATTATTTTCCTGTCCAAACAGGAAGGCGGGCTCAGCGTTCCCAATGTGGAGTGGATTTACAACGCTACAAGGTTGACCCACCTGACCAGCATGATGAACAGTGAGGATAAACCTGTCAGAGAACTAACTAGCTAGATCGTCCTTGTTTCTTGATATGAAGCAACGGAAAGTTCCTGTGGCAGGTGAGGGCAAGCCGACCCTCCTGGGCTCCAGGAGAAAGCCCAGCCTCAAGATGGACACACTCCGTTGGGTTTGGGGCTGGTCAGACTGGCCCGACCTCAACGACCTCTGTGCACGGACTGGAGTATCCCTGGACTGGGTGAAACCTGGCTCCAACACCGTTGTCATGTCTGAGGACATTAGAATGGACTGTTCTACCTCAGTAAGGGCTACTGCTATTGATACCAGACATCACTTAACACCAAATAGTGCACGAAGGAACCTTGTAAGTTTACAACAACAGAGACAGCAACAACACTGGGTTGGGTTAAAACTACAAGGGAAGTTAGCTTGTCTTCCTACTGCTGACCATACTGTTTCTCATTCAATATTAAAAAATGTCGCAGTTGATGAGGACATAGTCACGTTTATAGTTAAAGTCAGATTACACAGTTAAAGCCAGATTACTAGTCCTCCCCACCAGGCTCAGTCTCTCTCTGTTGTACCCTGGCACCTTCTCCCCTCACTGCCTGCACCACCAACATCATTCAGTTACTGAAACAGTCTCTTTTTAAACGATATTCATCCCTCCCCTGCCCCCTGCCTCTTCTCTCTCTTCTCTCTCTTCTCTCTCTTCTGTCTCTTCTCTCTCTTCTGTCTCTTCTCTCTCTTCTCTCTCTTCTCTCTCTTCTGTCTCTTCTCTCTCTTCTGTCTCTTCTCTCTCTTCTGTCTCTTCTCTCTCTTCTCTCTCTTCTCTCTTCTGTCTCTTCTCTCTCTTCTGTCTCTTCTCTCTCTTCTGTCTCTTCTGTCTCTTCTGTCTCTTCTCTCTCTTCTCTCTCTTCTCTCTCTTCTGTCTCTTCTCTCTCTTCTGTCTCTTCTCTCTCTTCTGTCTCTTCTCTCTCTTCTCTCTCTTCTGTCTCTTCTCTCTCTTCTG
>NC_140247.1:19945097-19955097 GCF_949987555.1 Borostomias antarcticus | reverse complement strand
CTCCTCCCACTCCCCTACTACGATTACCCAGCCTGGTCTCACCCGGCAGACGTCATCTCCAAACCTCTCCTCCCCCTCCTCTACTACGATTACCCAGCCTGGTCTCACCCGGCAGACGTCATCTCCAAACCTCTACTCCCACTCCCCTACTACGATTACCCAGCCTGGTCTCACCCGGCAGACGCCAGAATTCGACGTTTGTCCATCGCCTCCAAACGTAATTTTTAGACGGCATCAAACGTCATTTTTAGACGGCATCATACAAATGATGCAAATAACGTATATGCGTGGAGGCGCTCGGGCAGCGAGCATTAAGGCGTGCGGGCGCGCAGGTGTATTGCGATATGCGGAACGCGCCCACTAAGCGCCGTCCGAGTAGCTCCACTCCTGGGTCCAGTTTCGTAAATTTGCCTGATCCCTGTGTCCACGTTAGAACACGAGCTATAAGAACAGTAGCTAATCATAGCTAATAATAATGACAGTGAGAATGTGAGCTAGTTGGGTAGCTACAGTAGTAGTCTTGTTGGTAGTCTTGTTTGCTAGTTGCTTGTAAAACGTTGTTGTTGTTTGCTAGTTTCGCCAGTTAGTCTTGCACTCGGTGTTGTCTCCCCAAAGTTGTTTGACCCACCCAACTCACCCTCAAAAGCGCTTGCAAATGTATACCCCTCTTCCATCACGTGTTCCAATGTGAACAACCAACCACAAAACTCTGACAACAACCAATCAAAAAGGCATATCCCACGTCGTCTTCCGATGTTTATAACTGTATGATGCCGTCAAGAAATAACGTTTGGAGGCGATGGACAAACATCGAATTCTGACGTCTGCCGGGTGAGACCAGGCTGGGTTACCATCCCTCTCTCCCAGGGCCATCAGACCAAATTCTGGGCCCTAAACACCAGCAGTCTCTGGGGGCCCCCTTCCTCTCGATCCATGTCTTTCATCGTGTATCTTTTGAAAAATGTTGACAAATAATCGAGCCAACAACTGAACACATGATGTCATGTGGTTATTAGGGTAGGTCACTAATGAACAGTTCATACCACATTTAAACAAGGGATACTGCTTTGAAATCTCAGCACATTTCAACCCTACTTTCTCAACATATTAGCCTACAATTACTTTACTATGGCTAAATGTGGTTTGCTCGGATTAACAACAACGGATTAAGACAAAGCAAAAAATAGCAAAAAATTGTTTTCAGTTGCTTCACATGATCCTCGTGAGCAGTTAAGGCACCTGCTGCTGTCTGGTTTTGAAACTGAGGGCCATGATCATGTTCAGCTTTGCTAGGTAGCTAATATTATACCATATGACACTATAGCTATATGCTGCGTATTCATTTATGATACTGTGTGCATGTGGTAGGATTTAGCTAGCTATTGTCCACCTCAGCTAGCTAGCTGGTAGGCTACTAGGCTAGTAGTAGCTAAGACTAGGAGTTAGCTAGCACACACAGCTACTGTAGCTATCTAGCCACCTCAGGACTCATCTTTATTTTTAAAGAAATTATTTTTTTCCCTCATCTGTCTTTCTTTCTTTCACTTTACTTTCTTTCTTTTCCGTTTTGGAAACCTGATTTACACTTCTTAGGTAAAGGCATTATCTAGGCTGTTTTTCACTCTCACAGAGACAGTAGTGTAGAGTGACTGAGTGAGTAGTCTCTAGCCGTCTCCAGCGGTCTCCAGTGAGCGCGTCAAGTTAGAGTGGACTAAATCATTTTGTACATTTTCTAAGGGGTGCCAGGGGCCTCAGAGAATCTCCACTTTTTGGGGGGAATACACAAATTTCAGTCTCGCAACTGATGTATGCAACCAATTTACAGTATATTTAGTTATGTCACGTATTACTTAGAAAAACAGAAACAAAAAAAATCCTAACAAAAACAAACTCAATTCAAGGCTTTTGGAAGGGCCCCCCCTCTCTTGGGTCCCTGGGTGGTCTACCCTTTATCCCCCCAGTCCGACGGCCCTGCTCTCTCCATCCTCCTCTCCTCTCTCCATCCTCCTCTCCTCTCGCCATCCTCTCCTTCAATTTTAACCACCCCTGTAGCCTGCAGTACCACACACACACACATGCGCGCGCACACTCGCGCACACTCTCAAACCCCTCCAGCAGTCCGACCATCACCTGTCTCCCCGTGCCTCTCTCTGTCAATTACTCTCCTCTCCTCCTTCCATCTCTCGCTCCTCGTCTCTTCCCCCTCCCCTCCTCTCCCCTCCTCTCCCCTCCCCTGTGACCTTTCTGCTGTAATAACAGCTCTCACGCCCCCGCAAAACACCGACTGCACAACCATTACACCCCTCCCCCCTCTCTCTCTCTCTCCCTCTCCCCTTCTCTGACACATCACTCTACACTCAACACACTTATCTCCATACACACACACACACACACACACACACACACACACAAAACACATAAACACACGTTTGCACTTGACTTTACCTCACACACACACGTTCGCAATGCAAAATATTGCAGTAGCGTCCTTGCTGTAGGCTGTCATTGGTCAGGTCTGGAGTCAAACCCCCTCGAGGGCCCACGGAACCACAGAGAATAAACGAGAATGTAATTAGGGACGTGTTACATATCAGCGTTTTAATTAGCCTTTCACTCAGGTTCATGATTATTAGATCGATTATGATCCTCATAACTGTTATTGCCACGGCGACAGTGATTGTGTCTCTGATTTGCTCTGCTGATTGGCTGCGTCATGTCTCAGGCGGTCTCCCTCTGCTTTCTCCTCCTCCTCTCTCCTCCTCTCTCTCCTGCTCCCTCTCTTCCTCCGCTCTCCTCCTCTGCTCTCCTCCTCTCTCCTCCTCCCTCTCTTCCTCTCTCCTCCTCTCTCTCCTCCTCTCTCCTACTCTCTCTCCTGCTCCCTCTTCCTCTGCTCTTGTCCTCTGCTCTCCTCCTCTCTCCTCCTCCTTCTCCTCCTCTGCTCTCCTCCTCTCTCTCCTCCTCCTCTCTCCTCCTCTGCTCTCCTCCTCTCTCCTACTCTTTCTCCTCCTCATGTCTCCTCTCCTCCTCTCTCCTACTCTCCCTCCTACTCCCTCTCTTCCTCTGCTCTCCTCCTCTGCACAGAGAGAGAGAGAGAGAGAGAGGGGGGGGTGAGAGAGAGAGAGGGTGTGAGAGAGAGAGATGGGGGGGTGAGAGAGAGAGAGAGAGGGGGGTGAGAGAGAGAGGGTGAGAGAGAGAGAGAGAGGGAGAGAGGGGGGGGGGTGAGAGAGAGAGAGAGAGAGGGTGAGAGAGAGAGAGAGAGGGAGAGAGGGGGGGTGAGAGAGAGATGGGGGGTGAGAGAGAGAGGGGGGTGAGAGAGAGAGAGGGTGAGAGAGAGAGAGAGAAGGGGGGGTGAGAGAGAGAGAGAGAGAGAGGGTGAGAGAGAGGGGGGAGAGAGAGAGTGTGAGAGAAAGAGAGAGGGGGGGTGAGAGAGAGAGAGAGGGGGGGTGAGAGAGAGAGAGACTGAAAGGGGAGACAGACACTGAAAGGGTAGATTGCAAGAAGTCTTTCTCTCCTTCTTCTTTTGACGTGTCACATGTTTGTGTGCCAGTGTCAGTGTGTAAGTGTCAGTGTGTGAGTGTGTGTGAGTGTCAGTGTGTGAGTGTCAGTGTGTGAGTGTCAGTGTGTGAGTCATACCTGAGATGAATCACCTTGAAAACAAGACGGTTCATCTCAAGGGGTTTATCCTGTTACAATAACATTTCTTATGCTTACTATATCTGTGATTGAGTTTGGGACCTTTGTGTGTGTGTGTGTGTGTGTGTGTGTGTGCCTTTGTGTACGCGTGTGTATTTGTGTGCGTGTGTGCATGTGTGTGTGTGTATGTGTGTGCAATGCAAAGATGCAAACTCTGCACACACACACACACACACACACACACACACACACACACATAAACACACACACACACACACACACACACAAACACACTACGATCATTAAATACCCTCCCTATGGCCTACAAACTAAGTGATTTGGCTTGTACAGAGTGTTTATCATGGAGGTCTAAATGCCAGGGCCTGTGTTTGTACATATTTGACTCAGAATTGATATTCTGCCCGGAGAAAGCATTGATTTTTTTTTCTTCTCCACACAACAAAGTTCCTCACGTTAATGTAACTGCAATGTGACCTTTGTTTAAATAGCATTACTACTAGTAAATGAGGGCTCTCGTGTGTGTGTGTGTAGGTAGTGAGCGTGCCTGTCTGCAGTATGCCCACACATACACACACACACACACACACACACACACACACATACACACACACACACACACACACACACACACACACTGCAGACTAGGGCTGGGTATCGAGTCAAATTTCAAGAATCGATTCGATTCCGATTCACAAGGTTCAGAATCGATTATCACGATTCAATTCGATTCGATTCGATTCAATATCGATTCGGTTAGTGTTACTAAAACCTTCTTTTTTTTTTTTGCTGTAACCTTAATTACATGACTGCCAAGTTATGCAACACATCAATACTAGGGCTGGGTATCGATACTGATTTCCAAAAATGAATGAATGAATGAATCATTGAATGAATTAATGAACTATTCATTCCTTCATTTATTCATTCATTCATTAAATAAAAGATCGATTTTGGGATTCATGAATCGATTCTGAATCATATGATTCAGAATTGATTCAGAATCAATGAATCAATTTTTTAAACCCAGCCCTACTGCAGACCAGTTGTTTAAGAATTCACCGCATGGCCCGAGCACTCTAATACATTTATGGTTTTTAATCTCAGTTTTTGCATAATTTACCATCATACTCATTATCCTCCTGCAGAGAAAGAGAGGGAGGAAGGAGGGGGGGGGAGGAAGAGGAGGGAGGGAGGGAGGGAGAGAGAGAAGATGGGAGGGGAGGACAAGGTAAGGGAAGACCAGCTCCAATCACCAATCACTGTCTGCCGCCTTCAACGCCACCTCCGGGCTCTCTCAACGGGTAGCAGCGTGCGTCGCTTCTGAGCTCACAAATTAACACAATAATAGTTCCCTAATGCACACACACACACACACACACACACACCTTCACACAGATCGAGAAGACACCTGTGATGGATCGTGTCTATTGTCGCCGCCACGGTTTCTCCTTCCGGCATCGCACGCCGTCGCGCCCCTCCGTTCCGTCAGGCGGCTGTCACGGCGATAGGACGGCTGTCGCCGGAGTACAATGGCTTCCGTGGTGACGGGAGGTGCAGCTCCTATCTCCCATCCCAGAAGGAGATCAGTCAGACGGGGATAAAACGAGGAGAGCGTAATGAGAAAGTAGATCAAATTAAAAAAAAAAAAAAACGGCAGGGTCTTTGTTGTAAAAACTCCAAAAAGAGACGAAAGAGAGAGAGAGAGAGGTGTGTGTGTGGGGGGGGGGGGGGGGGGGGGAGTGAAGAGCTGCATTAGTGTTGACGTGAGTGTGTTGACATTGCTGGGGCCTTTCAGGAAGCGCGTCAGTCACATGGAGAAAGGCGACGCCGGGGAAGAGAGAGAGGGGAACGGAGAGAGAGAGAGGAATGAAGAGTCCTGCTGAGGGAAGGGAGGCCGCAGACAGGCCTGGTCCTGGACCAGCTCTTAGACAGGCCTGGTCCTGGACCAGCTCTAGATGAGCAGACAGGCCTGGTCCTGGACCAGCTCTTAGTAAGGGCTGGTCCTGGACCAGCTCTTAGACAGGCCTGGTCCTGGACCAGCTCTAGATGAGCAGACAGGCCTGGTCCTGGACCAGCTCTTAGACAGGCCTGGTCCTGGACCAGCTCTTGATGAGCAGACAGGCCTGGTCCTGGACCAGCTCTTGATGAGCAGACAGGCCTGGTCCTGGACCAGCTCTTAGACAGGCCTGGTCCTGGACCAGCTCTTAAACAAGCCTGGTCCTGGACCAGCTCTAGATGAGCAGACAGGCCTGGTCCTGGACCAGCTCTTAGACAGGCCTGGTCCTGGACCAGCTCTAGATGTGCAGACAGGAGTGCTGCCGTTTTTGCCACAGAAATGTAAGAATACATGTTGTTATTACTTAGCTTGTCTTCGCCAGACCCAATTCGCAAAAATGTTGGCGAAAATGCCTCTACGCCGTTCCTCTGTTCCGTCATCTTATTAACCCCGCCCCATATTAGATAAACGGCTGTGATCGGCACGAACCAATCACGGTTCGGGTGGATTCGGTTAGAAGGGTTGGATGTTCAGAATGATCTGTGGAAGCGAATGTGAGCTTGTGAGATCAGGCCCTAATCAAGCCAATCAATTTAGCCAACACCGTGCTGTCATGAGTGGGTTAGCTTCGACGCACCTGTCGACCTGTTCATTGCTTCTCTGAATGAAAGTACTCTCAAAATACAGGTACAAGTTACCGTCTGTGTAATCAGTATGTGTTCTGTCTGTCTGTATGTACAACGTTTCAGTGTGTGAGTGAGAGAGGGGTTGAAAAACCCACACGCGCCAGGACTCAAGCTACAAACCAAAAGTCACGTCCTCGTATTCCATCTTGCATCGTTGTTGGGTGGGACCAAATTTCAAAATAAAAGTTCTTCCATCGTGCATCGTCTTTATGTGGGACCGACTTTCAAAATAAAAGCTCTGAATTTTCATGACTTAGTCCAAAGTATAACTCAAAAATGGTGAGTTTCTCATAAATAATAGCAATGTTTTTGGCATCAACAAGACAGTTTCACAACAACAATGATCACTTCCTACATCAGTGGCTCTTTAAAAACGGCCTTGGCTGCTTTGTGGGAGCCTGGGTTTACGATGATTCAGAAATAGCTGAACAACAGACCTCTTCAATCTAATGGATCTGTGATAATAGAAGTGGACAGGCGGCCTTTTCTGTCTCACTGAGGCTCTACCAGACTAGTAAACAGCTGTGTATTTGTCACGGTTTCATGGAGTGAAGTGCAGAGTGTTCTACTTTTCCCCCGAGGAGACGTGTCAAGGGTTTGGCTCTGGAACGCTGAACGAACCAAGCTCGGATTCCACTTCACCATAAAAAAGAAATAATAAAAAAATCCTCCGTTCTTCTCCGGAGAACAGTAATCACAGTGTGGTTCCTGTCGGCGCTTTGTTGACGGCGAGCGTTCACCTCCCCGGTTGATCTGTTGTTGTTTATTCCGAGCGGCTCTCGGCGCCTCTAGGGGCTGTCGCTCGGGAGTTGAGCGAGACTCTCTCTCTCTCTCTCTCTCAATGACCGCTCCCACGCCAGCCCGAGTGTGTGTCGCCCGGGTGATGGCGAGGAGAGGGTGTGTGTGTGTATGTGTGTGTGTTTCGTTGTGTGGGAGGGGCCTTCCCCAGGGGTGCTCATTATGGCCCTGTGGTGTTGTTTATTCAGACAGAGAGAGAGAGAGAGGGAGAGAGGGAGAGAGAGGGAGAGAGAGAGAGAGAGGGAGAGGGATAGAGAGAGAGAGGGAGAGAGAGAGGGAGAGAGGAAGAGAGAGAGGGAGAGAGAGAGAGAGAGAGAGAGAGAGAGAGAGAGAGCTGTAGGGAATGGTATAATGGTGATTTGTTGCCAGTGGGGAGCGCAGACCAGTAGGTGTCTGCTCTCGAGAGCTTTCCAGATACTCCCTCAGTATCACTCTCTCTCTCTCTCTCTCTCTCTCCCTCTCTCTCTCTCTCTCTCTCTCTCTTAATGGGCCTCTCCAAGCTTCCTCCTACTGCATGGCGCGATCAATAGTGTGTGTATGTGTGTGTGTTGGTGTGTGTGTGTGTTGGTGTGTGTGTGTCTGTGTGTGTGTGTGCGTGTTGGTGTGTGTGTGTGTTGGTGTGTGTGTATGTGTGTGTGTTGGTGTGTGTGTGTGTGTGTATGTTTGTTGGTGTGTGTGTGTGTGTGTTGGTGTGTGTGTGTGTGTGTGTTGGTGTGTGTGTGTGTGTGTGTGTGTGTGTGTGTGTGTGTTGATTGCTTACAGGGCAGTCTGAGATCACCTCGGAGGAGCATGCGTGGCTGTGGCTTCATGAGCACATTACTGCCCTCTGAGATATTCAGCTGGTCCTCCTCCATCCAGCAGGCTGAGAAGAGAGAGAGAGAGAGAGAGAGAGAGAGAGAGAGCTATTCAGCTGGTCCTCTGGTATTCAGCTGGTCTTCTAGTATTCAGCTGATCCTTACAAAATTGGCACTCCCCCTCGCCTCAAACTGTCTCAAGAACCCGCCCCCATGCCCGCCCCTTAGGAAAAAGTGATATTGGAATTTTGCGCCCTAACCTCTTCATCCATCGGTAAGTTCAGATCCTTGTGACTGATTTCCACATCTCACCAATGATAGATTGCACATAAGTTAGCAACTATAATTTAAAACGTTGACTGTTTCAGTGACCATTTTATAAGCTAATCGTAATCTTATGACAAAAGGATAATGTTGAATTGAATAAGCTAGGTTAATCTTATTGACGTGGTTAGCTAGTTAGCTAGCTATTGGTAGCTGAGTTAGCGCTTGCTCTGTAACTTGACAAACGATTTGATAACTGCAATTCTAAAGCATGTCTATGCAGTAGCTTGCTAGAAACATATCATTTGGTGATAGTAATAGTAGTATACTAGAAGTAATTTGTACATACGTTTTATAATTGTATAGCTGTGTTAGTTGTCCAAGCATACTAACGTTAGCTCTCAATGCATTTGCTTTTGGTAATGTTAGCCCTCCTGTGCAATGGCAGAAACACAGCGCACATTAATGTACCCTTCCCTGGCATAAACACAGTGCACCATACTGTACTCTTCCCTGGCATTAAACAGAATTAACCAGGTGCAAACTGTGCTGTAAGGTGTCTGAAGCGATACTGATAGCCTACCAGAACTGTTGTGAGTGTGCTGTGTTGTATAGACCAATAGGCAACGTTACGAAGTCAAAGTTGGTTAGAAGTCAGTTTGTCTCCCCAAGAATCTCCCGATTATCACTTGCTCAAACTACATTAAATATACTGTACACTTACTAATAAATAGCCGATTGTTGTAACATTATTCTGTTTTGTATATGCAAAATAATGTTGCTATTACTAATCACTTTTATAATTTGTCACCTTTTCTTGTAACCAGATCACTAACTACATTTCCAATACTGGGACTCGGGAGGTCCAGGTCCCGCGCTTCAGGGCTCTGGAGGTGTGCAGGTCCTGGAGGACAGGTTGCAGCCAATGTCACCTAATTATATTATAAATATGTTACAACACCCCCGTTCTATGAGAAAGTAGCCTGTCTTCATTTTATGTCATGTTGTATGCGCAACAATTACCTTGGAAAATATATAAACGTAGTCCTACAGTTTTTTGTCATGTATTTATTCTAGAAAACAGCCTATTCTCACAATGAGATCTTCACTTGATCAAACACACCTGTGTACTGAATCATTTGTCCTAAGGTCTTGTATTGCAGTGTTGTGCTGCACATTTAGTCTCTCATGATAAAATGATGACTACATTTCGGGGTGGGTGGAGGTGAAGATAACATTCAAAACGAGATCTATTGACTGCATGACCTGTTACCTCTCCGGACTCCGGAGTAGGCTATACCCCTTGTCCGCTGTGCGCTCAGGGAGTCTTGGTGCACGGCCTTCTGTCTCTCCAAACTCATCGATTATGCTGAATCGCTGCACTACGCGTGCAGTCTCCCACATAATTAGGGGCAGGACAAGTAGGCTACATCCTCTCCCCGTTTCTGTAAAGCGTATTGTGTTGCCTTTGTATATGAAATGAGCTATAATGATTTAATTGATCTGATTAATAATCAGTTATTAGCAGACGCGTCATGCCTATAGAACTTGAGGGGGCATGTGCCCCCTCAGATTTGGGGGTGTTTTTTTTTTTTTTTTTTTTTTTACATTTCTGTTATTGTTTGTTTACCATTACATTTACCATTACATTTTACAATGCGGAGCTATGATTATTTTAAACTGCAAAAATGCACAAAAACACACTAACATTTCTAATAACTATCTCGTGCCCCCTCGTTTTTTTGGGTTGCATGACGCCCCTGGTTATTAGAGTGGTATTCTGCTCGATTCCTTTTGACTAACTAGGC
>NC_140247.1:19917597-19940097 GCF_949987555.1 Borostomias antarcticus | reverse complement strand
CATCTCCAGGGACCTCAGGTGTGAGCTAAACACCAGCTACTTCACCCAAGGGGCACAACAGAGGATGTACTTCCTGAGGCAGCTGAAGAAATTCAACCTGCCAATGATGGTCCTCTTCTACACCTCCATCATCGAGTCCATCCGCACCTCCTCCATCACCGACGGGTTCTCCAACGGCACAGCCAAAGACGTGGCCAGACCAGAGCGCATCATCCGCTCTGCTGATCGGCTGCGACCCACCATCCCCCCGGGCCCTGCATGACTCCAGGGACCTGAAGCGGGCTAGAAAGATTGTGGCCGACCCCTCTCCCGCCCAGGGTCACAATCTCTTTGAACCACTCCCTTGCGGCAGGAGGCTGCGGTCCGTCAAGACCTCACGCCACAAACGTCCACCAAGACCTCACGCCACAAACGTCCACCAAAACCTCACGCCACAAACGTCCACCAAGACCTCACGCCACAAACGTCCACCAAGACCTCACGCCACAAACGTCCACCAAGACCTCACGCCACAAACGTCCACCAAGACCTCACGCACAACAGAGGATGTACTTCCTGAGGCAGCTGAAGAAATTCAACCTGCCAATGATGGTCCTCTTCTACACCTCCATCATCGAGACCATCCGCACCTCCTCCATCACCGACGGGTTCTCCAACGGCACAGCCAAAGACGTGGCCAGACCGGAGCGCATCATCCGCTCTGCTGATCGGCTGCGACCCACCATCCCCCCGGGCCCTGCATGACTCCAGGGACCTGAAGCGGGCTAGAAAGATTGTGGCCGACCCCTCTCCCGCCCAGGGTCACAATCTCTTTGAACCACTCCCTTGCGGCAGGAGGCTGCGGTCCGTCAAGACCTCACGCCACAAATTCCACCAAGACCTCACGCCACAAACGTCCACCAAAACCTCACGCCACAAACGTCCACCAAGACCTCACGCCACAAACGTCCACCAAGACCTCACGCCACAAACGTCCACCAAGACCTCACGCCACAAACGTCCACCAAGACCTCACGCCACAAACGTCCACCAAGACCTCACGCCACAAAAGCAGCTTCTTCCCGACTGCTACCAGACTCCGCAATAAGGCTGGTGTCGCCCTCTGAACCCCCCCCCCCCCCCCCCCCAACTTTGTCTCTGCGGCACTACTTTCACATGACCTCACACACGTTAACACATTGTACACACACATACATATATACACATTGCACACCATTTTGTGTTATATATTTCATATTTTGAATTGTCATTTGTACTGTCCTCTCTTTGCTCCTCTCTTTGTGAGCATGCACGCACACACGCAGCACTCTCATAATTAACGGCCCACAAACCCACACTTGAATGACCTTGAGAAGCCCACACACTGAAATGATTCTATTTACCGCAGCCAACCCAACAATACACTGACAAAAGTTTACTGAGGAAACTTAGCAGAGGCTATGAGTGGGCGTTCTATCTGCATCCATAAGCCTCTCATTTAGTGTTGCCGTATCACACATTTACGTGCACACACACACACACACACACACACACACATATGAACACACACACACACACACACACACACACACACACACATCATCATCGGCGGTCACTCGTCTTCGAGTAGTCCTCCCTCCCACTGTCCTCCCTCCTGGTCCTTGTGGGTCTTTAGAAGGGCGTAGAGGCCAATCCTAGATCTGATTATTCTTGTGCAATGTGGGCAGGGGAAAGTGGTGGTAGTAGTGGGTTTGGGCTGGGCTTGTTTGGTGGAAGCGCTCTCCTTCCTGTGCTTGCGTTTTTCTTCTGCAGCCTGGTGGAGGTCTTCATTGTACAGTGTAGCTCCCTCACGGACAAGGTTTCTCCAGGCCACCCTGTTTTTGGCTTTGTCTTCCCAGGTCTTAAGTTCTATATGGGACTTCTTAAGGTTTGTTTTGATGTTGTCCTTGTACCTCTTCTTTTGGCCTCCTGGAGCACGCTTTCCTTTAACAAGCTGGGAGTAGAGGACTTGTTTTGGGAGGCGAGAGTCAGGCATCCGGATCACATGGCCAGTCCATCTGAGCTGGTGTTGGGCGATGATGGCAGTGATGGTGAGGATGCAGGCCTCTTCCAGGATGCTGGTGTTGGTTCGCCGATCCTCCCAGGTTATCCTGAGGATTCTCCGGAGGTGCCTCTGATGAAAAGCCTCAAGTGCTTTCAAGTGCCTGCTGTATGTGGTCCATGTTTCTGACCCGTACAGGAGAGTGGGGAGCAGTACCGCTTTATAGACCAGGATTTTGGTGTTGTCTGGAGGTCGCAGTTCTCAAAGACCCTTTTTTTTAGTCTTGCGTAAGCCCCACTGACACAGCTGAGGCGATGGTGTACCTCTTCATCAATGGTGGCTCTTGATGACAGGAGGCTGAAAAGATAAGGGAAGTGGTCCACATTTTCCAATCTGGTGTCTTCGATGGAAATGTTTGGGGGAGTGCTACTGTTTGGTGGTGGCTTGTGGAGGATTTGGGTCTTTCTTATATTGATGGCCAGACCAAGCTGTTTGTATGCTTTTGCAAAAGCAGACAAGGTGCACTGTAGATCCTCTTCTGAGAGGGCTACAAGGGCATTGTCATCTGCATACTTTAGCTCTGTGATGGATACGGTGGTGGTTCGACCTTTAGCCCTGAAACGGTTGATATTAAAGAGTTGCCCGTCGGTTCTGTACATAACTCCTGTGTCCTGGTCCTGGTCCTGGTCCTGGTCCTGGTCCTGGTTCTGGTCTTGGTCCTGATTCTGGTTCTGGTCCTGGACCTATTTATCTGTTAGTTTTCTTAATTGTTTTCTCATGTCATTATTGAATTGTATTATCCTTGATGCTTTGGCAATATTGTTCACCTGACATTCATGCCAATAAAGCATATTGAATTGAAGAACTGAGAGAAAGATGATGAGAGAAAAGGAGAGAGAGGATGATGATAATGATGATGATGATGATGATGATGAGAGAGGGATAAATGATGAGAGAGAGCAAGAGAGAGATGATGAGAAAGAGAGAGTGACAATTAGAGAGAGAGAGTGAAGGTGTTGAATAGGGAGTGAATGTGAAGATGGAGAAGTGGGGAGTGGGGATTTGAGGTAGAGGGGTAGAGAGAGAGACTGTAGAGGAGATGTGAGGTAGAGGGGTAGAGAGAGAGACTGTAGAGGAGATGTGAGGTAGAGGTGTACAGAGAGAGACTGTAGAGGTTGTGAGGTAGAGGTGTAGAGAGAGAGACTGTAGAGGAGATGTGAGGTAGATGTGTAGAGAGAGAGACTGTAGAGATGTGAGGTAGATGTGAAGAGAGAGAGACTGTAGAGATGTGAGGTAGAGGTGTACAGAGAGAGACTGTAGAGGTGTGAGGTAGAGGTGTAGAGAGAGAGACTATAGAGGTGATGTGAGGTAGAGGTGTAGAGAGAGAGACGGTAGAGGAGATGTGAGGTAGAGGTGTAGAGAGAGAGACTAGAGGTTGTGAGGTAGAGGTGTAGAGAGAGAGACTGTAGAGGTTGTGAGGTAGAGGTGTAGAGAGAGACTGTAGAGGAGATGTGAGGTAGAGGTGCAGAGAGAGAGACTGTAGAGGTGTGAGGTAGAGGTGTAGAGAGAGAGACTGTAGAGGTGATGTGAGGTAGAGGTGTAGAGAGAGAGACTGTAGAGGAGATGTGAGGTAGAGGTGTAGAGAGAGAGACTGTAGAGGAGATGTGAGGTAGAGGTGTACAGAGAGAGACTGTAGAGGTTGTGAGGTAGAGGTGTAGAGAGAGAGACTGTAGAGGAGATGTGAGGTAGAGGTGTAGAGAGAGAGACTGTAGAGATGTGAGGTAGAGGTGTAGAGAGAGAGACTAGAGGTTGTGAGGTAGAGGTGTACAGAGAGAGACTGTAGAGATGTTAGGTAGAGGTGTACAGAGAGAGACTGTAGAGGAGATGTGAGGTAGAGGTGTAGAGAGAGAGACTAGAGGTTGTGAGGTAGAGGTGCACAGAGAGAGAGACTGCAGAGCTGATGAGGTATGCAGTAGGTGATGTGATTTAGTCTTCTTTCAAACCGTAGGGCTCATCCCTATGCTCTACACCCTACGAAGTCACTTCCCTTTGTAGTGAGAACTCTGACGGGTATATGGGAGAATTTCACAATGATTGCATCACCTGTTTAAGCAGCTGGGTTTGACACAGCTGTAGCCAATCAGCTTAGCACTGCTAGTTTTGTGTCCGATGTCCCGTTCACTCAGCCAAACACAGCTGGGACTAAATGAGAAAATGTTTCTCCCTCTTTTACCAGCTGAAGCCCAGGCGAGCAACTCGTTATCTTCCACACAGTAGGCTATTTTTGCCTCTTGGTAGCTTGCGATTCTCATTATTATTATTGGGGGTGGTGAGAAGCTTGTGCAGTGGAGGGATTCTTTTTTGGGAATTAGCTATCGGATTGTGTTCAGATATAACGTAGCCTGGTACTGTCCCCTGAGCAGCTGCTGGTTAGCTATGAGAGGCAGCATCCCAGCCAAAAATAGTTTTTCCACCGACAGATTTAGCTACAATGTCCGCAAAGATAGGTTGCTAAAGTTGTTGATAAATTATCGATCGGAGATGTCGCAGTTGCAAAGAGTTTTGGGAGCAAAGGGAGCAAAAGTGACCATCGCTTGTTCACTTCGAAAATGACCGTTACGAAGGGCCCTTTGAAGGGGACCCTGGATTGGAAAACCCTGGATTGGCGGCGGTGGGCGTGGCCCTGATTCTGTTAACTCCGAAGGGTACAGCCCTACTGTTTGGAATACAGCCATAGAGGTGTACAAAGAGACTGTACAGGTTCTGAGGTAGAGGTGAGAGAGAGACTGTACAGGTGATGTGAGGAATAGGTTAGCAGGGGTGTGAGGGAGGTACGTAAGTAAGTTTCTTTAAAAAAGAAACAAACAACAAAAACATCATCGGGATTTGAACCCAGGACTACAGATTATACTGCAACCACTTAACCATTTCTTCAACTGCTTATCCAAGCTTGTGTCTGATATGCATGAGTATGCTAAGATATGAATTCTGTAATAAATCCTGATCTAGACCGCTCGAGCTCTCTGGACCAGTGTTCTCATTCTCAAAACTCATATCGTCCTCTCTGGTGAACTTTCTATTTGATTTTAGCCTAATTTATGTATTCTGTGTCATTAATCATTCAGTTAAGCAATATAGTTTCTACTCAAATAGACCCAGAAACTACTCTCGTATTGATTATATTTTGACTTCTTCAATCTCTTAAATACATAATGCAGTGACGTCCCCTAGTTCACAATCAGACCATAGCATTGTGTTAGCCAATCCTATCCTTATAAACACGCCTACTAAAGCTGCACGATGGAGATTTAACACAACACTGTTCATGGATACAGAGTATAGTACTTCAGGAGAGAGCTGAGCAGTTTTGTGTCTCAGAATACTGGTTCCGTAAATGACCCCCGCATATGTTGGTATGCTGTGAAAGGTTGTATTAGGAACTACACAATCACTTTTACTTCTCATCTCAGTAGGACTCGGCTGGGCAAAATAGACCTTGATTCCAGACTTGCTTCTCTGGAACAACAACAACAGGTGTTGTTTTCTGAGGTCAGGAAACGAAACATTGAAGTGACAAAAATGTATCTTAATTCTCTACTTAGACAAAGAGCAGAATTTTTAATCCATAAAACTAGAAGGACTTATTATTTTCTATACTATATACTATGACTGGATGCCGAAAAGGCCTTTGATAGACTGGAATGGGACTATATTTGGTCAGTTCTATAAAGAAAATGGTTTAGGGCCAAACGACATTAAGATGATTAAATTATTGTACTTGTACTAACCCCCCAACTATTATTGGGACAAGATGCATAATATAATCTCAAGGTTTACCTGGGGGGGTGGGAGGGGGGGGGGGACACACCCACGTATCAAATTAACCACTCTTCAGCGTAATAAACGTAATCGGAGGTCTAGCTGTTCCCAACTTGAAATTATACTTTTGGTCATATGGTTGCGCCCGCTGTCAACTTGGCTTGATCCCCTGGCTCAGGTATCATGGAGACCGTTAGAAGAGAATCTGGCTTCTCACCGACTACAAGATTTGGTATTTTCTGGTCTTCCACTAAAACGCGCTAAACTTAAACTGGGCCCTATTATGTCCTTCCTTTTATCTGTATGGCGCTCAGTGGAGAGAGTTACTGGCTCTTTGTTAAAATAGTACACTCAAAGTCCTATCTATTATAATTCTGCCCTTGTCACTGGTGGTAAACCTTTTTCCTCCACTGAGTGGGCTGAGAGAGGTGTTAATATTCTCTCTGACATCTGTGACGACAATAGTAGAATGTTTAATGATCTACGGGCTGCTTATAATTTACCACTCATGACACCTCATCATTAAGCTGGTCGTCTTCCCAAACTCACACTCTACTCGCTGGGTTGACTGCAGCTAATAAAATGTTAGCATTGCGTTGGAAGGCCCCACGCACCCTTACCCATACCCAGTGGCTGCAATAGTTAGAGTATTCTCTATATGGAGTTATCTGTAGCCAGAATGCATTGTGCTAGTCAGAAAACAATCAAAGCCTGGACCTCTGCAGCTGCAGTGGTTAAAGATCTATTGGGTTGAAGGAGTAGGAAGTTATCTTTATCTATCAATTTGACCTATGGAACACTTCTGTTGTTTTCGAATCTTTTGTATACATTGTACGATACTGTATATCTCTCCTTTTTATATACAGCAATGGTGATCTTGATGGAGGGGGGGAGTGAGGATGTACATTACTTTAATGTTTGCTTTATTATAGCACTCTTCTCTTATAGAAAATAAAAATAATTGATAAAAAAAACAACGAACAAACGAACACATGCGACTGAAAATGTATCCCCTACTCCAGCGGTCACTTGGCATGGAGACAATAACAAGTGCAATAGATAAAAACAGTACAGAGAAACAGCCAAACACAGTTAAAGGAATAAAATAACCACAAATGAAACGAGAGGTTAAAACCAATAAGAGTTGTAAAACCCCATGCAGGGAGGTGTGGGTGGAGCACGGTAAACAAGGTCGACACGGCCGGCCCTTATGCGCTTTGGAGCACTTATTAACAAAACCTAAAGTAAAGATGAACAACAACAACAAAAAGATCAAGCAGGGCCTGCCGACTTCCTGGGCTCCCTCAGCCGAGCTCCCTGGGGTCCGGGTGAGGTAGGGCTCCTATTCTGAGTCCTAAGACCGCTGGCTGCTTCTCCGGTTGGGCTTAATTGTGGTGTGGAGGCTTGTTAGCTGATTAGCAACAGCTGGTGTCCTCTCAGTCAGGGCTTGATTAGGGAATCTCCTACAGCTGTGGATCAGGGTTGCCTTGGTGATAAGGAAGGGCTGGTATACACCCTCTACTACCAGCCCACGCTGTCCTTGGTGCTGAACTGGGGCTGTCCGCCCTGTAGTAGCCGCTCGGCCTGCTCTACCTGGAGTGCGCTGTCCAGGGTGCTGAATTGGAGCTCTGGGTGTGTTCGTTGGCCACGGACTGCTCCCCTGTGGTAGCGCCGGGGACGATGCCACAGAGTAAATAAACCAAATACAACAATTGGTGTAGATAACTTTAGATGACTTCCTGTCTGAATAAAAACGTTTTAGGCTGATGTTTTAAAGTGTGATGGGAGTCACAGTGACAGGGAGAGGGCGCTCCACAGATTTGGGGCCGTGGCTTTAGGGACATGGTTGCGGCATGTGTTTTAAAGTGATTCGAAGGAGGACCAGGAGCTCGACTGGTTGTGTCAGGGAGAAGTAGATCAATCATGTAGTCGGGTGTTTGACCTTGCGGGGCTCTAAAAGTAAGCACCGGTATTTTAAAATGGACCTGGTATTTTATAGGCATCCAATGCAGGGAGGATAAAATGGGGGTAATGTAAAGGTGATATGAGGTAGAGGCTAGAGGTGATGTGAGGTAGAGGCTAGAGGGGTGTGAGGTAGAGGCTCACAGAGAGATAGAGAGAGAGAGAGAGAGAGAGAGAGATATATAGAATGAGAGAGAGTGAAAATAAGGTGAGTGGAAGTGTGCGTGTGTGCGTGCGTGTGTGCGTGCATGCGTGCGTCCGTGCGTGTGTGCAGTAGCCATGGATGGGAGGATGTTTATATCGCTGTCTCCCGATCTCATCCCTCATTCCTGCGTCGCATTTGCCGGGGCTGCAGTGTTGCCGTGGGATACGTTGTGAGCTGTGGGATGGAATGAGATAGGAGACGCACAGAACCTAACACAATCTAGACGCTCCGCACAGGAACCAGAACCAAATCTAGAACCCACAGTACCTATTGAGCATAAGTAGTACACAGAGTACTCCTAGTACTGTACATATGTCATACTACTTTTATCTAGTCTGACTCACCGGTTGTAGGTTTTGGAGATAGGGCTTGTCATTGGGTTTATTGCTACCCATTCAGCGGCCAATCAGATTCAATCCAGACTCCTCCCCTTCTGCTATCTGCGTGTTACTGTTTTTAAAGTCCCCTTCACTGAAACAACAGCAACATAGCCACAGCAACGAGACTATTGTGATAGGTTTAAAGAAATGCAGCGTTTTGTTCCCCCCGTATCCCCGAATGGTAGAGTCCAGCCAGACCTTTCTCCAGCGCTGGCACAGTGTAAACAAAGTGTGGAGATAGGTCTGGCTATGGGAGATGACCTATTTAGTAACAATACTCGCTTCTAATACTTATTTAGTACTACGACTTATTTAGTACTCCCAAGTATTTATTCGGTACTTATAACCTCCCAGGTAGGGCAACAGAGGTGGAGCAAAGCAAAACAATGTCTAGACGAGTAGTGATTCCGTGCCTTTGCACATTTATTTAGACAGAACTTAGGCGCAAGGCAACACAAAAGAATCGTATCCGCCGGCAACGGGCCCGGCTTTGGACGTCGGTTCCTGAAGACAACAAGAAAAATAACATCAGTAACTTTGCCAATCGGGGTTTGGTTGAGCACACCTGTCCTCTACTCACTGAGTCCTAAGACTTCTATTTCTCCTGCTGGCTAGGCTAATAAGGAGCCTGGAAGCTCATTACCCAATTGGCTCCAGCTGGTGTTCTCTCAGGCTGGCCCTGATTGGCTACAGCTAGGGGGAGAGGCTTGTCTGGGTGACTATGAAGGGGCGGTAAACCCTGTTGATCACCTGGCCTCGCTGTCCATGGTGCTGAATTTGGCTGGGCCGTGCTCTACCTGCCTGGTGCTGTCCATGGTGCTGAGGGCTGGCTTTAAGCACCCATAACACAGCCTGGTGGCAGCCTCACACCGGATGGACGGCCCCAGGGAGGATGCCAAATACTACAGATACATTATCTTTTCCCAACACTGGAAGTGTGTGGCTATACCATCACAGCTATACCTTCTAAATAACTGCAATGACTGTAATTCAATGTGTTATTGCTCACAAACAGCATTGCATTGGTTTCAACCCTGACGTAAAGTGTGAAGAATGTTCACAGGTTTTTTTTATATGCTATGATCAGGTTGTGTGAATCTTGTAAGTGAAGACCTGCAATTAAGGATCTTAGGTATGAGACGCATTAAGAGTGTATCATTGAGGTTGTAGCGGGAGTATGAGAGCGTTCCGGAGTGGAGGAGAAGCCACTGAGCATGTGCAGGAGTCGTTATCAGAGAGGCGCCACCGTCGCTGTCCCCCGCTCTGAGCCAACGCCTTTCTCTTCTCTTGTCCTCAGCTCTCTGGTTTCTTTCCCACATCTCTCTCCCTTGCTCTCTCTCTCTCTCTCTTTAGTCACAGCACTTTCTCTGGGATTCATCTCCCCTTCTCTTTTTTCTCTCTTCCCCTCTTTTTCTCTTTCCCCCTCTTTCCCTCTCTGTTTCCTTCCCTCTTTCCTTCTTTCTTTCTCTCTCTTTCCTTCTCTCTCTCTTTCCTTCTCTCTCTTTTTCTCTCTCTCATGCCTTCTCTCTCTCTTTTCTTCTCTCTCTCTTTCTCTCTCTCTTTCCTTCTCTCTCTTTCCTTGTCTCTCTCTTTCCTTCTCTCTCTTTCCCTCTCTATCTTTCTCCCTCTCTCTCTTTCTCTCTCTCTCTTTCTCTCTCTCTCTCTCAGGTTCGTCTCTCCTCTCCTTGACGATGGTGCATGTATCTCTCCGGTCTTTCATTAGCAGCGCCTCTCTGCTCATCAATGCAAATATATGGATTCCATTACTTCTCTTTTATCTATTCTAACCAGCCCAAATTCATCCACAAAACAGAAATTGATTAAACACCTTGCTGTGGTAGTTCGGTGGTAGAGAGAGAGGGGGGAGGACGAAAGAAATGGAGAGAGAGAGAGAGACCGAGAGAGAGAGAGAGAGAGAGAGAGAGAGAGAGACGGAGAGAGATGAGAGGAAGGTGCAGGGACAGGGATGAGGAACGGACACATTGCCGCTGATAAGCTGAGTCGTTTCAGAGACGTTTCTCTCCCATCCTTTAATGGGGTCTTTTAACCGTGGACGAGCGGAGAGCGAGGGAACTCATTAAACATCAGGAAATATCACCGGATCTCTGTATTAAAACGAGAGAGAGGGAGAGAGAGAGAGAAAGGGTGGGGGGGAGAGATAGAGAGAGAGAGAGATAGATAGAGGGAGAGAGAGAGAGGGAGAGAGTGAGAGAGAGACAGAGAGAGAGGGAGAGGGAGAGAGAGAGGGAGAGAGAGAGAGACAGAGAGAGAGGGAGAGAGAGATGGAGAGAGACAGAGAGAGAGGGAGAGAGAGAGGGAGAGAGAGAGAGAGAGAGAGAGAGAGAGAGGGAGAGAGAGAGGGAGAGAGAGAGAGATAGAGATGGTAGAGCGGGTCGTCCAGTGATCGTAGGGTCAGCGGTTTGAATCCCGCCTCCTTATCCTTGGGCAAGACACTGAACCCCAAATTGCTCCCAATGAGCAGGGTAGCACCTTGCATGGCAGCTACCGCCATTGGTGTGTTAATGTGTGTGTAAATGGGTGAATGAGAGGCCATTGTAAAGCGCTTTGGATAAAAGAGTTATATAAGTGCAGTCCATCTACCATTCCGGGCCCCGTGAAAATAAATGACACTGGGGGGTTCTGGTGGTCCTCCCCTAGTCAATTTTGAGACTTAATTTCCTGCATTCTGGTGAATATGTATCCACCAATTTGTACCTTTTCTGTGTCAATGTATGGTGGAACTGTTTTTATATATTTATGGAAAACATAATTCAGGCAGCAGGTGACAATTCAAAATATAACGCTCTCAGACATTCTGTATCGCTTTCAAATATGTATTCCCCTGTAGATCATCTCATTAAATATTGTCCCTGATGAGTCAACACACATATAGGCATAAATCGTAGCCAGCTAGCTTGGCCATAGGCTACATGTCAGCCGATCGCAAACCATCAAATCTGCCATTCAAAACTTTCTTTTCTCTCTCTCTCTCTCACTCTCTCTCTCTGTCTCTCTCTCTCTCTCTCTCTCTCGTTTTTGGAAGCCATGTGTCTATTCAGGAAGCTGAGACATGATGTTCCACACCAACACGCCACACTCACAATTCACTGCTAGCAAGTCCCGTCCACGCCTCGTTTGGGGGCTGGGCTGAACCATTTCATATAAATAAGGGAGGGATTTGTCACTCTGAATGTTTACTTTTTTTAATAATAAAAACGAGAAAAGAAGAAACCATTAGTTTCATTAGTACATTGTAAACGAAGGAATGAGGATTAATCCGCAGTGGGTGTTCGCTCTGCGGAAGTCTGCGTGAATCGCACTAACTCAGATGAATGCAGCTATTATTGATAGACACGAATGTATTGCCAAGTACACACACACACACTGACACACACATACACACACACAGGGTACTCACACACACACACACACACACACAGGGTACTCACACACACACACACACACACACACACGGCGTACTCACACACACACACACACAGACACACACACACATACAGTGTATAAAGCAGATGGGCCATTCAAGCCTCATGATGAGGCCTGTTGAGACGCGGTACCGTCGGAAGCCACAACATCTGCTGCTAAGAAACGGTGGGTGGAGCCAGACGGAGAATACGAAAAAAAAGAAAACAAGTCGAGAATGATCCGTTCCACCTTCAGAGAACCATCAGTCCTCACCTCCACCCTTAGAGAACCATCAGTCCTCACCTCCACCCTTAGAGAACCATCAGTCCTCACCTCCACCCTTAGAGAACCATCAGTCCTCACCTCCACCCTTAGAGAACCATCAGTCCTCACCTCCACCCTCAGAGAACCATCAGTCCTCACCTCCACCCTTAGAGAACCATCAGTCCTCACCTCCACCCTCAGAGAACCATCAGTCCTCAACTCCACCCTTAGAGAACCATCAGTCCTCACCTCCACCCTTAGAGAACCATCAGTCCTCACCTCCACCCTTAGAGAACCATCAGTCCTCACCTCCACCCTTAGAGAACCATCAGAGAACCATCAGTCCTCACCTCCACCCTCAGAGAACCATCAGAGAACCATCAGTCCTCACCTCCACCCTTAGAGAACCATCAGTCCTCACCTCTACCCTTAGAGAACCATCAGTCCTCACCTCCACCCTTAGAGAACCATCAGAGAACCATCAGTCCTCACCTCCACCCTCAGAGAACCATCAGAGAACCATCAGTCCTCACCTCTACCCTCAGAGACAGTGAAGCAACATGACAGGCATGCAAAAAGACAACTCTGTTGCCACGCCAACAATGGCAGCCATGAAAAAACACGAGAAAGTCTGTGGTGATCAGCTAATCAGCTAGTCAACAAGCTCATTACTGGAGAGAGAGAGACAGAGAGGGGGGGGGGGAGAGAGAGAGGGGCCTGCCTTGGCGGTTTTGAGGCAGAGTCGTCCCCCCCTCCCCCATGACTCACCCACGGAAGCGGAGAGAGTGGAGCTTTGGGGGGGGAAACTTCAGAGACTTCAGAGGAAGGTCGAGAACTGGAGGAGAGGATGTCTGCAGCAATATCTCTGTCTGTCTGTCTGTCTGTCTGTCTGTCTGTCTGTCTGTCTGTCTGTCTGTCTGTCTGTCTGTCTGTCTGTCTGTCTGTCTGTGTCTGTCTGTCTGTGTCTCTGTGCGTCTCTCTGTCTCTCTCTCTCTCTCTCTCTCTCTCTCTCTCTCTCTCAGTCAACTCCTCTCTGTCTCGTCTGCTCTCCGTTTGTACTCACACATGCACTCACGTGCACACACACACACTCACATTCAGATAGAGAGGCAGGAAGACACGGACAGTTATTTCTGGTGTGATAGTGTGAACTTGAGAGCGATCACACCAAACCCATCGCCACTCTACTCCCACACACACGCACTCACGCTAGTGCTACCAGCCATTTTGTCAGCTTAAGCATTTCTGTCTAACTCCCTTTCTCTCTCTCTCTCTCTCTCTCTCTCTCTCTCTCTCTCTCTCTCTATCTCTTGATTCTCTCCTCTGCCACTTACACTCTGTCTCTGTCTCTCTGTGTTACATCTCTCCCCTCTCTCTCTCTATCTATCTGGAAGACTAATCGTATCGCCGAACGCCAGGGGTGAAGCGAGGGGGGGCGTGTTCTTGGCCGACTGAAGGGGTGTCGTCTGATTCGATTGGTTCGTTCCCCTCTGTCTCTCCACGCCCCCCCCCCATATCCCAATCCCATCTGCTTGTTGTTGTTGTTGTCATGGCGACGCGTGTCAGTTCGAATCAGTCTCTGGCGGCGCCTCGCCGGACCCCGCCCTCGGCACCGGAGAGAGGAGTGTGTGTGTGTGTGTGTTTAGGGAGGGGATGTGAGGGGAGAGAAGGAGTTGACGGGGGGGGAGAGAGGAATGGGAGGGATGAGGAGGAGAGGAGGGGAGGGAAGGGAAGGGTGTAGGAGGGGAGGGATGCGGAAGGGAGGGGAGAGGGATGAGGAAGGGAGGGGGGAGGGATGAGGAGGGGAGGGGGAGGGATGAGGAGGGGAGGGAAGGGTGGAGGAGTGGAGGGATGAGGAGGGGGAGGGATGAGGAAGGGAGGGGGGAGGGAAGGGTGGAGGAGGGGAGGGATGAGGAGGAGAGGAGGGGAGGGATGAGGAGGGGATGGAAGGGCGGAGGAGTCGACGGATGAGGAGGAGAGGAGGGCAGGGAAAGGTGGAGGTATGAGGAGAGAGGAGTGGATGGGTGGAAGAGGGGAGGTTGGCGGAGCGGAAGTGGGCGGAGTCAGATATCGAGTGGCGCTCAGAGGGCTTTTCAAGAGAAGATGGAGGAGAGTTTAACATGACGCCGGGGGGGGGGGAGACAGACAGGAGAGACAGACAGAAAAATACCGGACAGAGAGAATAAGAGTGTGTGAGAAAGAGAGAGAGAGAGAGAGAGAGAGAGAGAGAGAGAGAGAGAGAGAGAGAGAGAGAGAGAGAGAGAGAGAGAGAGAGAGAGAGAGAGAGAGGGGGGTACAGGTAGGTGTGTGTTGTTGAATGGATTGGTTTTGATCCTGACCTATGCTGTCCTGAGAAAGAGGCTTCACAGTGATGAGGTCTTGTGGAGACGCCAGGCTCCCGGCTTCATAGAGGCTTATCACTCCTAGGCAACATGAGGGTACACATACACACACACAGTTTGCACGTGTACCCCCGAACTGGACTTAATAATATAATGTTTTGGTTATTATATATAATCCTGAGTTCTTTAATATTGACACAGTGATGCAACACAATTAATGAAAAAACAAAACAAATATGTTTGGGTGCCTCCATCTGGACAGACATCACAATAGTGTAATCTTCCAGGAATACTTTGTTAATATGTCGTATCTTCCCTTATAGCCAAAGAAAATAAAACATGAAATGTCGACCAGTTTATTTTTTTGTGTGTGTGTGTGTGTGTGTGTGTGAGAGAGAGATACTGTGCAGACATAAACAAGGTCTATATTAGGGAGCTTGGTTCAGCATGATTGGACAGATTGATGGAGACCAGTGGGAGATGGGGATGCAGGATAGGCTGTGTATGTATGTGTGTGTGTGTGTGTGTGTGTGTGTGTGTGTGTGTGTGTGTGTGTGTGTGTGTGTGTGTTTTTGTGTGAGAACAAAAGAGAGAAGAGGCGACTTCAGTAATAGCTACAGTAGCTGCACTCAATATCAATCATTAAATAAATTTTAAGAAACCCACTTCCACTTGAAACGGAACCACAGGTGTGTGTGTGTGTGTGTGTGTGTGTGTGTGTGTGTGTGTGCCAGTGTCTTCACTTAGTGCACTGCAGTGTATATTCTACACTCAGAACTCCCTCTATAGACTGGAACTGTTTCTCTCTCTTTCTGTTACTATTGGTCGACCTCCTGCTCTCTCTCTCTCTCTCTCTCTCTCTCTCTCTCTCTCGCTCCCTCTTTATCTATCTCTATCTCTTTTTATTCAAATGGCTTTATTGGTTTGGGAAACTTACATGTCTCTCTCTTATCAGTCCTCTCCGTCTCTCTCCCTCTCTATCTGTCTCTCCCTCTCCCTCTCTCTTCCTCTCTATCTCTCTCCCTCTCTCTCTCTCTCCCTCTCTCTCTCCCTCTCTATCTCTCTCCCTCTCTCTCTCTCTGTTCCTCTCTATCTCTTCCTCAATCTCTCTCTATCAGTCTCTCTTGCTCCCTCCCTCTCTCTCTCTCTCTCCCTCTCTGTCCCTTTCTCTCTTCCTCTATCTCTCTCTATCAGTCTCTCTTGCTCCCTCCCTCTCTCTCTCTTTCTCTCTCTCTCTCTCAGAGTGATGAGGAAGTGGTCAGAGATGACTGGTCAGAACCTCTCGCCCTCCAAGCCACAGATACCGGGATGGGCTTGAGATTGATATTTACTGTGGGAGCTGCCAGTGTGTGTGTGTGTGTGTGTGTGTGTGTGTGTGTGTGTGTGTGTGTGTGTGTGTGGTGAGTGTGTGTGTGTGAGTGTGTGTGTGTGTGAGTGTGTGTGTGTGTGAGTGTGTGTGTGTGTGTGTGTGTGTGTGTGTGAGTGTGTGTGTGTGTGTGTGCGTGTGTGTGTGTGTGTGAGTGTGTGTGAGTGTGTGTGAGTGTGTGTGCTGTGTGTGAGTGTGTGTGTGTGTGAGTGTGTGTGAGTGTGTGTGCGGTGTGTGAGTGTGTGTGTGTGTGAGTGTGTGTGAGTGTGTGTGTGGCCTGTCCCTGTCCCCTGGCGTCTCTATGCAGAGTCTGCATGGGTCTGTTCCAGGCTGTGCTGGTGTGAGACCCTACACTCCGTCTATACACATGTGAGAGACTGACCAAGAGAGAGAGAGAGAGAGAGAGAGAGAGAGAGAGAGAGAAAGAGAGAGAGAGAGAGAGAGAGAGAGAGAGGGGTGGAGAAAGAGACAGGGAGGAAGGCAGAGAGAGAGAGCACCTGCTCTGTCCATTCTTTTTTTCCAGACTGAAAAAAAACTTTGATGGTGAATCCATCAAAGCAGCATTTTGGAAACAAGACTGCACCAACGCCCCTGAGTTTTAGCCCCCAGCAGGTCAGTTAACAAAGCCTTTTTACATTTGAGGTCTCCAACCCGCCCTCTATTTCCTGTGGCCTCTGCAAGACACTGCAGCTCCACAATTTAATTCTCTAAATCTCGCATAGATTTAGCAATGTCACGAGAAACATTGAGAGTATACTGTTGACATAGTTGTTTGATATGCACCTTCCCATAATCCCACCACTGCCTCAAAGATGTAAACTCACTTTTCATGTCTTTAAAACCCTTCCAAAAGAAAACAAACATTTCTCTAAAACGTGCATCTAGCAACAGAGCAGTATTAAAATGCCAATAAGCAGATTTCTGTCTGACTTTTGCAATAAACACACTACATGTAACCATGGAATGATCTGAGAACCCAACCGGAAAAATCGTACAATTCTTAAACACCACATTCAAATCTCCGTCCTTTTTATTCAGAATCATAAACACCTGCCTTCTGTGCGAGACAACGTGTTTTAGCTCCGCTTCTTTACAACCCGATGACAGCTTCCTCAACGGCGAGACTATCTTTCCATACCTAGACCTTCCTTTATCAGAAAATCATCACTGATAAACGGCGGAATATTTGAAATTGTGAGTCGGCTCGATGGCATGGAGAGCAGCGAAGCTGCAACAAAACTATCAGCAATAACGACGCCTGCTTCAACCACTTTGGTTGGATTGGGCTGGTTTGGCTTTGTCGATGCTGTCAACAAAAATCCCAACCCCACCATTCATTCTAGCGGCAGATTTATGGTGCATTCGTTTGTGGTCTGAGGTGGCAAGTCGCAAGTGGCAAAATACCTACCTCTGACCTGTGTGCATTCGAGCTATAGCGAATGATATGATGATGACATGCTATGATATTGACGTCAGCCGGCAACTGGTGGCTGAGAAACATATCCGAATTTGCGACGAGGAAGTGCGAGTTCATGCAGCGTTTTATTTAATCATTCCTAATAGCAAGTCGCAATTTGCCACCTCCCAGTAATAAACGAACGCACCATTAATGCTGGCACAACCTATAACCTTCCCGACTGCCACACAAACATCCTCCACCGAGCAAGGGAAACCCGAGGCAATTCTAAGGCCATGTTTCCTGGTGAGATTAGCAAACTCCATACCGGCGTCTTGCACGTCGACCAGCCGGTCGGCTGCGCGCAAAACACACTTCCCAAAACAGCAACTATCCGCACACCAACCACTGTAACAAAGCCCAACAATTACCACACATGCAAACGGAAAAGGAGGAGAGAGAGAGGGGAGGAGAGATGGAGGGGGGAGGAGGAGGAGAGAGAGAGGAGAGATGGAGGGTGAGAGGAGGAGAGAGAGAGGGGAGGAGAGATGGAGGGTGAGAGGAGGAGAGAGAGAGAATGAGACTGAGGGGAGGAGAGATGGAGGGTGAGAGGAGGAGAGAGAGAGGGGGGAGGGATGGAGGGTGAGAGGAGGAGAGAGAGAGAGGAGAGATGGAGGGTGAGAGGAGGAGAGAGAGAGAGGAGAGATGGAGGGTGAGAGGAGGAGAGAGAGAGGGGAGGAGAGATGGAGGGTGAGAGGAGGAGAGAGAGAGGAGAGATGGAGGGTGAGAGGAGGAGAGAGAGAGGGGAGGAGAGATGGAGGGTGAGAGGAGGAGAGAGAGAGGGGAGGAGAGATGGAGGGGGGGAGGAGGAGAGAGAGAGGGGAGGATAGATGGAGAGAGAGGGGAGGAGAGATGGTGAGAGGAGGAGAGAGAGAGAGACCGTCGGGTGCTGATGCTCGTAGTCTCTTATCTCTCCGGAACAAGCAGCACAGCTCTGAGTCTCTATGGTGATTAAAGAGAGGGATGAGCAGAGAGACACTCAAGGACAAGAACACACACACACACACACACACACACACACATACAGTCTCTCGTCTCTGACAAACACACATGAGTGCGCGCACACACACACACAGTGAAGCCTCTGACCTTGTTGGATATGATAATAAAGCGTGTGACATGCCATATACACACACACAGGCACACACGCACGCACACACACACACACACACACACACACACACACACGCACACACAAATAGACAGCATGCTTGGGCTCCTGTGGTGTTTGAGACACCGGGGTGGTGGTGGTGCATCTCGTCGTCTGTCTGCCCTCCGGTCTTTGATTAGCGTGAAATATGCAGAGAACGCCACAGTCTGTCAGACCTCACACTACAGAGAGAGAGAGAGAGAGAGAGAGAGAGAGAGAGAGAGAGAGAGAGAGGGAGAGAGAGAGAGAGAGGGAGAGAGAGAGAGAGAGAGATAGAGAGAGGGAGGGAGAGAGAGAGGGAGAGAGAGAGGGAGAGAGAGGGAGAGTGGGAGAGAGAGAGAGAGAGAGAGAGAGGGAGAGAGAGGGAGAGAGAGAGGATGGAGAGAGAGAAGGAGGATGGAGAGAGAGGGAGAGGAGGATGGAGAGAGAGGGAGAGAGAGAGGGGATGGAGAGAGAGAGAGAGGAGGATGGAGAGAAAGTGAGGATAAACAGAAAGAGAGAGGGGGGATAGAGAGAGAGAGGGAGAGAGAGAGAGGATGGAGAGAGAGAGAAGGAGGATGGAGAGAGAGGGAGAGGAGGATGGAGAGAGAGAGATGGAGAGGATGGAGAGAGAGAGAGGAGGATGGAGAGAGAGAGATGGAGAGGATGGAGAGAGAGAGAGGATGGAGAGAAAGGAAGGATGAGAGAGAGAGAAGGAGGATGAGAGAGAGAGGGAGAGGAGGATGGAGGGAAGGTGAGGATGGACAGAGAGAGAGAGGGAGGATAGAGAGAGAGACGGAGAGGAGGGATGGAGGGAAAGCAAGGTCTTATGTTTGGTTTCAACATTGGTAGGGACCATATAACAGTGTAGCCTGCATACACAATTTTTGCTGGGGACAAAAGGTTAAACCTCTTAAAAATGCATATATTTATGAAATGTAATAATACTAATACAATGTTTTTAGTGTATCACATCCTGCCTGCTGCTGCTGCTGCGTCCCTCCACCCTCTCTCTCTCTCTCTCTCTCTCTCTCTCTCTCTCTCTCTCGACTGCTGCTGTGTTTCATACATAACTAGAGGGGCTTGCACTCAAGAGAGTGCAGACCTCTGCCCCTGCCCCCCCCTCAACTGCTCTCCCCCGTCCACCTCCCACCACCACCTCTCATGTGCTGTGCTCTCCTACTGGCTTTTTGAATTGGTTACTGTAGCACCACCTGTAATTTCCTCTTTCTGCTTGACATCTTTCCTCTCCAATTTCCAAACGCTACTTTTATTAAAACTTCCCATTCACATTCATTAACAGCCAAGCAGAGCAGTAGTGGAGGGAGGAGTGGGCTGGTTCAGAGTCTGCAGACAGTAGTTTACAAGATGTACATTTGAGATGGGAGTTATACAGCCAATGACATGTTAAATCTATAGGCCTAGTCTATAGGCGGGATATAGTTTTCTATGAAGTCAATCATTTTAATGTGCAGACACTTTATTTTCATCCACCTGAAAGTGTCTGCAGTTTACTTTGAATGCTTGAAGTTTACATCATCGTTTAAATGCAAGTTGAGACACTGGTCTATATAACAGGTGTCACTTTGTTGCTTGGCAGTATTGCCTTTACGCACACTTGCCCATGCTGGGTTCGATCTTGGCTGTACAGAAATCATCACGCTTCACACTAACAGATAGTATACATAAAGCATTAAACATGACTCTATTGAGTTAGCCTACAGAATGCATCGCTTCAACTATCCACACGAATGAGAAATATAACGTTATGGTGCATTCCATTTGTCTTGGGAGGTGCGAGTGGGAACTGGCAATGGTCACTCCCGAGGTGAGTGTTCAAGTTGCAACAGCTGATCTCGTTATCAACAGCTAACTAGTAGCTCTAGCCTTTGTTAGCAAACAAGTTGATAACAACGCACTACGTTAGTGGTATTGGGCGCACAAAACACCATAATCAGCAATAGCTTTAGCAGCTTGTTTGTCGCTCTCTACACTGCAGCCAGTAGTCTTGCCAGGCGCAAGGTGAAATTTAAATATTGCTGATTTAAATAATAACACTGCTGCAGCGTCATCTTCCATCCGCCGGATGGAAAAATTATGGTAGGCGGGCTCTAGCGTTCTACCTTCCGGATCGAGGTGAAAAAGTAAATAGACACCAGCCTGTTGACGTGAGCATACAGTAACTGATCAGGGATGGATCATGGATGTATTATAAGAAGTGGGTAAGGCATGCAAAGATGGCGGCCCATTCAATCCAATGAAAGTTGCTCAGTGGCGCATGAAGCAAGCCCACATGGCCAGGAACAGCCAGTTTTTGGCGTAGTGGCCAAGCTTGGTATTGCAAGTGGCACCAAGAACCTGAAACCTATGAGGAAACTGAAACCTAAATCCCCCACTACACTGAAGTTACAGTAATATGGGTAATGTACAGCCACCTATGAATGAATCATGGTCAAAATTTAATGTTGAGTTCCTTGGCCCATGCTGCACCCCTCCACCGAGTTTCATGCATATAGGGCCGGTAGTTTTTGTTTAATCCTGTCCGCATGCAGACACACACACACACACACACACACATGCACACACACACAGATAGACAGACAGACAGACAGACAGACAGGGGCGAAAACATTACCTTCTGCCCTGCGGGCCTTTGCCCCTGGGGTGGAGGTAAAAATGATTTGATAAAAAATGAGATTTTCATTGGATTTTTAGACTGACATTCAACTCATAAATTGATATATCTGTCCATTAGGGGAGTCACAAAATACCAGACATTTAGTAGGCAATACCAATTGTGAAATTCCACAATCCTGGATACCCAATTCGATACCATAGTTGGAAAAAATGTACTTCAACATACACTACTTTATTCAAAACACCCTCCGGCCAATATACTGAGAGGAAAATTATGAGATTCCAGTTAGCAAGCATACGTTAGCTCATAACTGTAAGAAAACAGGCTACAGGGACGGGCTTGTAAAGAAAAACAGACCTGAGTCCTCATAAAAGTAACGTTAACGGCTCTCACAGGCTGGCTAACCGCTAGATAACGTAACAGCGAAAATTAGAAAAATGCAATGATATATCTCAGCCAAATGAGCCAATTAAACGTGAGTTAAAAAAAAATAAAAAAAAATACTGGGATTCACGGTGGAGGAAAGGGGTAGGCTAACGGTCTAATAACTCCGAACATAATGCAAACTAACTCACTCAAAATGGTACGGTCAATTCTGTCCTTCCAAATTATGTGAAGGCAAGTTATATTAGATAATTTGGCCATCTAAATGATCTTATATAACTGCACTCCAAAGATAATAATAGCGACTCAGGTTGGTGGCACGTTTGAAGCCCGTGGGGGCGCATTTGTTTTGACTTACAGGGCGGGGATGTGCGGGACGTGTAGGCTATGGTGCAACTAGAGTCCTGAGTATGGGGTGTGCAACGACTATGTGTTTGGACGTAGGAAGGGTGTGGTGCGTGTGTGCGATATGAGAATGACGAGAGTGTTGTTCGTGTGCGTGCACAGGCGTCCGAGTAGAATCCGTGATCCGGAGGGGTGGTCAAAAACAAAAGCGAGGGTCGGGTCCAGGGGACTATGTCCAGGGGCACACAGGAGAGACAGGGGTCCGGGGAGGCAAGGGAGGAGCAGGGGTACCAGGAGAACACGAGGGGAGCCGGGGAACAAAGGACACACAGGAGGAGCAGGGGTCCAGGGAGACGCAGGAGTCCTGAGGAGAGGGAGACGAAGGGTTAGCAAAACGAATAGCAGGTAGGCAGCAAGTAGCGTGGTCTAGGCTTAGGAAAATACCGTGGCAACTAGATGGCCCAATCGGGCGACGACTGCTCTGCGGAGGCTCTTCTTGTAGGCGGCTGATTGGTCACAGGTGTGCTGGTGCTGATTGCATTGATTGAAGATGAGCCGCCGGTGCGACCTCGCTGCGCTCAGCGTGCGCTCGGACGGCGAGGGGCGTGCAGCGCGTAGGCAGGGCCAGCAGCGCGGAAACCACAACACTAAGACAATTAACAGCACTCTTATCTGCCCGACTGAGGCATCGAACACGGGGTCAGTTTAGCCTTTTTCTTTATCAAATTTGCATGGCGATTTCTAAATAGCCTAATAGCTTATAATAA
>NC_140247.1:19905097-19912597 GCF_949987555.1 Borostomias antarcticus | reverse complement strand
GGAGGAAGGAAGGGAGGGAGGGAGGGAGGGAGGGAGGGAGGGAGGGAGGGAGGGAGGGAGGGAGGGAGGGAGGGAGGGAGGGAGGGAGGAGAGGCTATTAGAGTGAACCCAGAGAGGTGGTGAGTGAAGCTCTTAGGCAGAGCTGTAAATGGAGCAGGATCTAAATGTGTAATTTTGCTGTCAAAGGGAGGCCAGATTACCCATGCTACCCCTCATCATGACATCATCAACTCACAGCCCCGCCTCCTCTCCTTCAGATAGTCTACTGCACACACACACACACACACACACACACACACACACACACACACACACACACACACACACACACACACACACACACACACACACAGACACACACACACACACACACACACAGTATGCTACCTACCCTAACCAGAAACCCTGGATTAACAATAAAACATGAGAGGCCCTCAAAAAGCGCACCGCTGCCCACAAACTAGCACTAGAGACAACATGGACGAATATAAGGCAGCAGCAGCTCATACAACGCAAGGAGAGCATTCAAGGAAGCCAAGAGGGAATACGGTGAGAAGATGGAATTAGAATTCAAACAAGGCGACCTCAGAAGGATGGCCGGGATTAAACTCCATGACTGATTATAAGAGATCTCTATAAGGGATCTCCATACTCCTGAGGAGGTGAAGACGCTGCTCTCGTGAACAGCCTCAACACTTTCTACGCTCGCCTTGAAACCAACAACGACCGGATGGCCGTCGCACCTGAGGTGGTGGAGAGCGGAGGGGAAGAGAGACACTCACTCTCTCTGAACACGACGTCAGAAGGGTGTTCAAACAGGTGAACACCAGGAAAGTCGCGGGACCACACGGTATCGCAGGGCGGGTCCTCGAGGCGTGCGCCGACCAACTGGCTCCTGTGTTCACAGTGTTCATATTCAACCTGACCCCCCACATGGGTTATTTATTTATTTATTTATTTATTTATTTATTTATTTATTTATTTATTTATTTATTTATTTATTTATTTATTTATTTATTTATTTATTTATTTATTTATTTTTTATTTTTTATTTTTTATTTTTTATTTTTTTATTTTTTTAGTATTTATTATTTATTTATGTATCTATGTATTTATTTATTTATTTATTTATTTATTTTTATTTTTTTTATTTTTTATTTTTTATTTATTTATTTATTTTTTATTTTTTTTATTTTTTATTATTATTTTTTATTTTTTATTTAGTTATTCATGTGTTATTTATTTATCCATGTGTTATTTATTTATCCATGTGTTATTTATGTATTTATTTATTTATTTCAGGGGGACGTCGACCTCTGACCTCTGACCTCAGACCCTCCCTCTCTCCCCAGCCTCTAAGAGGCCTCACTCAGAGGGAATCCACCTACTTAATCCACATCCTCTACTACTGGAACTACATGTCCCAGACACGTCCCAGACATGCTGCGGTCCGACTGCTGGAGGGGGGGTAGTCTGGGTGAGCCGTGTCCAGCTCAGAGAGACCAGCCCCTCCAGAGGCCGGTCAGAGCGCTCCCATGCATGTATTCACAAAAACAAAAGGAACGTAAAAGTAAAAATCAGACAAAAAGCCGGGTTGTTCCTGGCCGAGGGGAATGTCGGCAGCGGCCCTCCTACGGGTCAGGGTTAGGGTCAGGGTTAGGGTCAGGGTTAGGGTTATGTCTCCCTCGCTGCGGTTGGCTGACGGGCTGCAGGTGGGCTTTCCCCCGCCGCCGAGGTGTGTGTGTGTCTGTGTGCACGGGTGTGTGTGTGTGTGTGTGTGTGTGCATGCGCACTCCCCCACTGACGAGGTCCGAGGTGCTGACTGGCCTCCGGCAGCTGATACCGCCTCGGGTGGCAACAACACACACACACACCCACGCGCACACACACACACACCTGCGCACACACACACACACACACACACACACACACCCGTGCACACACACACACACCCGCGCGCACACACACACACACACACCCACGCGCACACACACACACACACATACACCCGCGCGCACATACACACACACGCACCCGCGCACACACACACACACACACACACACACACACACACACACACACACACACAGTGTATATGCAGTCCTCTCGTGTATTAAACTGGAGTTATATATTAAATTAATTGGAAACCTCAAAACTGTTTTGCCTTTGTGTTGAGTAAACTAGTACTACTAGTGTGTGTGTGTGTGTGTGTGTGTGTGTGTGTGTGCATGCGCGTGTGTGCGTGTGCGTTTGTGCATGCGTGTGCGTGTGTGTGTGCGTGTGTTTGCGTGCGTGCGTGCGTGTGTGTGTGTGCGTGCGCGTGTGTGTGTGTCTGTGTGTGTGTGTGTGTGTGAGAGAGCTCTGTCCAGCGATAGCCCCCCCCTCTCCCCCTCTACCCCCTCTCTCTGTTCACTTCCGCCCCAGCGACAGCGCAGGGCGAGAGGTCATGTTTTCGGTGGCGTAGGGATGGGACGGTTAGCGGCGTCACGGTGAACCGCGGTAAAAACAGTACAACCGGTTACATGTTCATTTATCAAGATAACCGCATAAACCTGCATAAAAACAATAATTAAAAAAAGATAACCGTGCATGACTACGTCAGTGAAAAATCATACTAAATGCTGTCTGACTTTGAAAAACATACTAAATGCTTTCTGACCCTCATCCCCGTTCAATTTCCAAGGAAAAGCCACACAGGTAGCAGCGCGTAGGCGGAGCTTTGACTTCAGCTGAAAGTGAGATGTATTTTGGCGGAGAGAATGGCTGAGCGCACAAAGCGATCTAAGGCGTGGTTACATTTCACAAAAGTGAAAGAAAAGGAGGAGGCGAAATGCAACCTGTGCTCTAAGATATTTTCCTGCAAGGGGGGAAATACAACGTCTATGCTAAAGAACTTAAATGGTGCCCATCAGATTAGAATTGGGACTTGCACTACATTTGATAGTCTCAAAGTGCGAGACAGACAGTTGGTCTGAGAGAGGACAAACAGTGCAGAGGCAAAGATGCCCAGCAATACTCCTCCTATCTCCTCCCAGACCCACACTGAACACACACAGCCCCATAGCCAGGCCTATGCTGTGTGTGAGTGTTTGTGTGTGTGTGTGTGTGTGCGTGCGTGCGTGTGTGTCTGTGTGTGTGTGTGTGTGTGTGTGTGTGTGTGTGTGGGTGTGTGTGTGTGTGTGAGAGCTCTGTCCAGCGATAGCATCTCTGTCCTCAAGCGTGTCATAGTCATGGGACACACAGCCTGCAGCACTATCTACACTGACCATCACTCACAATTAAACACACACCTCGGGCTATGCTGTGTCTGCACACACACACACACGCACGCACGCACGCACGCACAGCACACACAGCATAGGCCTGGCTATGGGGCTGTGTGTGTTCAGTGTGGGTCTGGGAGGAGATAGGAGGAGTATTGCTGGGCATCTTTGCCTCTGCACTGTTTGTCCTCTCTCAGACCAACTGTCTGTCTCGCACTTTGAGACTATCAAATGTAGTGCAAGTCCCAATTCTAATCTGATGGGCACCATTTAAGTTCTTTAGCATAGACGTTGTATTTCCCCCCTTGCAGGAAAATATCTTAGAGCACAGGTTGCATTTCGCCTCCTCCTTTTCGTTCACTTTTGTGAAATGTAACCATGCCTTAGATCGCTTTGTGCGCTCAGCCATTCTCTCCGCCAAAATACATCTCACTTTCGGCTGAAGTCAAAGCTCCGCCTACGCGCTGCTACCTGTGTGGCTTTTCCTTGGAAATTGAACGGCGATGAGGATCAGAAAGCATTTAGCATGTTTTTCAAAGTCAGACAGCATTTAGTATGATTTTTCAGTGACGTAGTCATGCACGGTTATCTTTTTTTAATTATTGTTTTTATGCAGGTTTATGCGGTTATCTTGATAAATGAACATGTAACCGGTTGTACTGTTTTTACCGCGGTTCACCGTGACGCCGGTAACCGTCCCATCCCTACGCCACCGAAAACATGACCTCTCGCCCTGCGCTGTCGCTGTGAACAGAGAGAGGGGCGGGGCTTCATTTGTGCCGGATCTTTCCGGAACAGGATGCGGGGTCAGGGACCTCTGAGATTGGGTCTGGCACCTTCTTTGTCACCATCAGAACCTGTAAATACGTTGTGTGTAATATTTAATACCATCTGTTCTGTTGTCCGTAGGTGTGTGGAAGTCAGGGATGACGCAGCGAGTCGTTGATTCTCTATCATCCGCTCCGTGTCACGCGCTCCTCTCCTTGATAAGAAAGGTGGGAGAGGAGAGAGAGACAGGGGCGGGGCTTTACCCATGATCCTCTGCTGCGTGTTTGCATGAGGAAGTGAGAGAGAGAGAGAGAGAGAGAGCAAGACGGAGAGAGCGCACAGGAGAAAAAACAAGCCTGATTATAATATCTGATCTCACTGCCATATTTTAAAATTTTGAATAAAAAAAAATAAATCAAAGTAGGAAGAAACATAAGAAATGCAAAAACTCTGGACTCTTGGACCTTTGCACTAACAAGTTTATCCAGCATATGAACGGCGCAATGCAATCCCCCCCCCCCAAACACACACACACACACACACACCAGTAGATGGATTCTACTGTATGCTGGCAAGTGGTTTCATCTAAATATGTTGAATGATTACTGCGAGCCCCACAGCTAAGCGAGTGGGCGTTTGCGCGGGCGTTTGCGCTGTGAAATGAGGACTTGTGAGTCCCTCAGTAGCGGGCTTGGGCGCCCGGGCACGAAAAAATACATCTAAAAATCGCACAGGCAAACCTGCCGATTTCCAAATGAGGCACTGGAGAGGATGGAGAGAGGGAGGGGTATCAGATGGAGGGGTAGATTAGGAGGGGTGGCGGAGGCAGCTAGAGAAAAAGAAGACGAGAAAGAAAGTTGAAGAGGGAGACGGGGATCCAGATGGAGTCTAGAGAGAGAGAAGAGAGAGAACAGTGTGTGAGAGAGAGAGAGAGAGACACAGAGAGAGAGAGAACAGAGAGAGAGATAGAGAGAACAGAGAGAGAGAGACAGAGAGAGGGAGAGAGAGAGAGAAGAGAGAGAAGAGAGACAGAGAGAGAGAGAGGGAGAGAGAGAGAACAGAGAGAGGGACGGAGGGGAATGAGAGAGTGATGAAGCGGTACAGTTGTTCATCATAGCACCGGGGCTCAGCTTCAGCGGCTGGAGAGATGGAGAGATGGAGGAGAGGGGGAGAGGAAGAGAGGGCGTCCATAGGAGGAAAAGACAGATAAAGACAGCTTAAGTGGCAGGGAGAGCTTCTGAACAGAGCTGTCTGGGGGTAGGAGCATGCACGCGCGTGTGTGTGTGTGTGTGTTTGCGTGTGTGTGTGTGTGTGGGTGTAGGTGGAGCTGGGATGTTCTCGACGAGCATGGAAGCTTAATGGAAGCAATCTGGTGTTTTGATGTTCCGTGGAGACACACACACACACACGCACACACACACCTAAATACACACACACACACCTTCTGTGAGACCTGTCTTGTCATCTGTCCTTTTGCCCAGCTTTGTAGCTCTTGTCTAAACTCCTCCACACTCTACCACCTGCCCACCCTCTCTCCACTCCACTCTGTCTCTCTCTCTCTCCCTCTCTCTCTCTCTCTCTCTCTCTCTCACTTTCTCTTTCTCACTCTGTCTCACACAGACACACACACACACACACACACACACACACACACACACACACACGCACACAGACACACACACACACACACGCCCACACACAGACACAAACACACACAGATACACAACCACCCACGCCCCCTCCCCCCCACACACACACACATACAGTTACCTTGGAAACTAGCTTGCGATCACAAAAGGAAGGAATCTGCTTATTTGTGGGTCAATCTATTTGGGCCCACTATGTAAGTGGAGATTGAAAAGCAAGCAATTGTGTGTGTGTGTGTGTGTGTGTGTGTATGTGTGTGTGTGTGTGTGTGTGTGTGTGTGTGTGTGTGTGTGCATGTGTATGACAGAGATGGCTGTTTTGTTTTTGTTTTGAAGGAAAAAAGCCAAGGACCATACATGACCACCACGCATACCCTGACCCCTGACCCCTGACTTCCTACCGGCTCTTCATGTCTCAACCATTTCTACACCCTTCTCTCCCTTCTGTACCTTTCTTTGTAACTCTCTCTCTCTCTCGTGCGCTCTCTCTCTCTCCCCCCTTCCCCCTCTCTCTCCCTCTCCCCCCTTTATCTCTCTCTCTCTCTCTCTCTCTCTCTCTCTCTCCCCTCTCTCTCTCCCTCTCTCTCTTCCTCCCCCCCTCTCCCCCTCCCCTCTCTCCCTGTCTCCTCCTCTCTCTCTTCCTCCCCCCCTCTCTCTCCATCTCTCCCCCCCTCTCCCTCTATACCCCTCCCCTATCTCTATCTCCCTCTCCCCTCTCTCCCCCCCCTCTCTCCCTCTCTCCCCGCCCCTCTCTCCCTCTCCCTCCGTCTCTCTCGCCCTGATGCTCAGCTCCCCTGTGTCGTCCAGATTAGCTCTGTCATCAGGTTCACGTTAACGGACACTCTTAAGCCAGTCAGCACTTCAGCTCACAGCCTCCCCATTCATCAGCACTCCTCTGATCCCTCCATCCCCCTGCAGCTGTATTTATCCAGCCCACTGAGTGTGTGCGCGCGTGTGTGTGTGTGTGTGTGTGCGCGCACGTGTGTGTGTGTGTAGCGCGGTCCACTCTGCGTTGTGTAGAATGATGACACTGCCACGACTTTTTGGAGATTTTGGTAGTTAATTGTACCGGTCTGTGCGGAGAGACACACCAGTTAGCTACTACGCTGCGCACGCACATTCAGCTTTCCCTCGCTGAGCAGCACCTAATGCCACGAGCACAGGAAGTGTTCTAGCAGGGGTGGCTGTAGCTCAGTTGGTAGAGCGGGTTGTTCAGTGATCGAAGGGTCAACGGTTCGAATCCCAACTCCGACTGTCCACATGTCGAAGTGTCCTTGAGCAAGACACCTAACCCCACATTGCTCCCAATGAGCAGGTTAGCACCTTGCATGGCAGCTACCGCCATTGGTGTGAGTGTATGGGTGAATGAGAGGCCATTGTAACGCGCTAAGGTGGAAAAGCGCTATATAAGTGCAGTCCATTTACCATTTAGCTAAAACACGGTAGAGTGGACTGCATAACTTAGCTAGCCAGCTGAATATAATGTGGTGTTCATAAAATACACGGTGCATCATTAACATGTTTATAAAGAGCTGGCTCTAGCCTAGGTTTTACTGCTTTTACTGTAAAGGGCCCCAAACTCATGGAATACCCTACAAAGCACTTTTACTATGTTCCTTCCTTCCTTTAACCATTTTAGATGTTTGATTGCTCAGTATTGCACATCTAATTGTAATTGTTTTAACTGAACTGGTTTTAGTCTGTTCTTATTATCTTTCTATCTATCTATTGTATGCTTTGTTTTTAGTGTTATCTGTTATTCTTGTTTTATCACCGACTATTTTATTTATTTTTATTTTATTTATTTTACTCGTCGCCACTGT
>NC_140247.1:19885097-19902597 GCF_949987555.1 Borostomias antarcticus | reverse complement strand
AACACATGTAGACAGGTTGGTCAAACTCCCAAGCCCTCTCTAAGATCCTTGCGAGAGTGAAGAGCTGGTCGGTGGTTCCACGACCAGGACGAAATCCACATTGTTCCTCTTCGATCTGAGGTTCGACTATCGGCCGGACCCTCCTTTCCAGCACCTTGGAGTACACTTTCCCTGGGAGGCTGAGTAATGTGATGCCTCTATAATTGGCACACACCCTCTGGTCCCCTTTTTTGAATATTGGGACCACCACCCCAGACTGCCACTCCTTTGGCACTGACCCGGACTTCCACGCAATGTTAAAGAGGTGTGTCAACCAAGACAGCCCCTCAACACCCAGCGCCTTCAGCATTTCTGGACGGACCTCATCAGTCCCTGGGGCTCTGCCACTGTGGAGTTGTTTGACTACCTCAGTGACCTCCTCCAGGGAAATTGACGATGACCCACCATCATCTTCCGGCTCTGCCTCGATCGTAGAGGGTGGATTATTAGTCGGGTTCAGGAGTTCCTCAAAGTGCTCCTTCCAACACTCAACAACCTCCTCAGTTGAGGTCAGCAGTGTCCCTTCCTTACTGTATACAGCTTGGATGGTCCCCTGCTTTCCCTTCCTGAGGTGTCTGATGGTCTTCCAGAAACACTTTGGTGCTGACCGAAAGTCCTTCTCCATGGTTTCTCTGAACTCCTCCCACACCCGCTGCTTTGCCTTGGTCACGGCCGAAGCTGCTGCCTTCTGGGCCAGTCTATACCCTGCAACTGCTTCTGGAGTCCCCCAGGCTAACATATCCCGGAAGGCCTCCTTCTTCAGTCGGACGGCTTCCCTGACCACCGCTGTCCACCATGGTGTCCGAGGGTGTCAGGCTCGGTCAAACGGACTTTGTTTGTAATCATGTTACACATTTCCATCATTGTATCACCTATGTTCATAGTTTTTGACAGAAGTGAGACTCAGCTTTTGGATTTCCATATACAGGTATATTTGAACTCCATTAATCACATAATTATTAGACTCCATATTTACTATCCTCAACACAGCATTCATTGTTTGGATGTAACTATCGTTAAGGCAGCTGAGGGACAGTTGCATACCGCTCTCTTTAGGAAGACAACCTCACGCAACACCGTGCTGAGGATTCTCCTCACCCTCACCCCCTCAGAGAAAGCATCCCACAGGGCCTACGGCATATTTGTAGCGGTGAGAATGGTGATTTTTATTGGATGAGCTGAGGCCTTGTCCAATAGGCTTTCGGATTGAGCTTACAAAGCCCGGGTTAGGGAGCAGGTTTGATCTTACAAAGCATGGGTTAGGGAGCAGGATTTCGAGAGCGCTCGTTTGAGCGGGAGACTCTTCTTCAAAACAACATCAGGTGCTAGTCTCTCTACAGGCTCAGTTCTGTTCTCAAATCCTATCAAAATTATAAGGGTACCTATTTCCCATGTGTGATGTCTGTGTAATCTCATCTCATGTTATTTAGTTCTATTTCTTTATCTTTTTTTTACCCTCATTATTTTTAATTGGTTTCACCTGTCTTGTTAGTATCTGGGTCATGTGACTTCCCCCCCCCCCCGTTTGCTGCTGCTATCCACACCTGTGTCGTCTGTGTGGAAGGCCCTGAAGAAGAGCTACGGGGGCCAAAACACGCTGGCTTTGCTAATCGATGCAGCCGCTTCCGTACAGGTTGTGACGTGCCTCCATCCGTCCGTGTGCGTGTCCGTGTGCGTGTCCATGTGCGTGTTCGTGTGCGTGTCTGTGCACGTGTCCGTGTGTGTATCCGTTCGTAGCATGAGATTTAGCCCAATCGGGAGTAGCCAGTACCGTTGCACACCAGCAGAGGGCAGTAGGGATTGCTCATAAATCACTTACAGTACTTCACCACCTGTGTGATTTTTTTAAATGAATGATTGAGCCACTATAATAAAGGCTTTTAAAATATATTTTCCTCGTCGGTATATTTTGTATATTTGAAGTGCTTGGATTATCCATTTTCCAAGAGCATCAATTTTTGCTCCTCGTTTGACTATTTAGTCATTCGCTTTTTTTTTGGTCCCCCCACACATTTTTATCTCCTTGCAATCTCTCTGAATGTTCTGAATGATCCCGGCGCTGAGAGATGGGCTCGTCTAAATTGCCTGTTCCTGGTTGACTGATGAGTGTGCTTAAATATTTAACGGGGGACCAACCAGGGCGTTCATTAAATCTCTGGAGAGAGAGGAAGGTTGGGCCGGGTGCTCCGGCAGAATGACGCCCCCGCGTGCCGGGAGAACAGCCCGTTCAGACATCACTCTGCTCCGGTATTACTGCCACCGAGAACGACTAGGCTGCAGGAACAATACTGGGCTGCATTCCCAGAGGCATCGTAGCGCTACGATGAACGCCGTAGCTTACGATGAACGTACCTCTACGATGCCTCTGGGAAACGCAGCCCTGGCCCGTTACTGGTTATATACTGGTCCCATACTTGTTCTGTATGGGTTCAAACTACTGCTACCGTAATGATACTAGCAATAGTGCTTAAATGCTATGACGGTACTGCTGGAAATTTGACACAATACTGGTTAAATGCTGCTATAGTATGGTTACTAGTACTGATACAATACTGGAGCGATACTAGTGTGAAACCGCTACAAGACTGCATAGTGGGTACTGCAGTGGACGGGGGAAGAGGATAGTAATCACACACACACACACACACACACACACACACACACACACACACACACACACACACACATACTCACACACACTCTCTCTCTCTCTCTCTCTCTCTCTCTCTCTCTCACACACACACACACACACACACACACTCACACACACACATTCACACACATACTCACACACTCTCTCTCTCACACACACACACACACACACACACTCACACATACACACACACACATACTCACACACACTCTCTCTCTCTCTCTCTCTCACACACACACACACACACACACACTCACACACACACACACACACACACACACACACACACACACACACACACACACACACACACACATTCACACACATACTCACACACTCTCTCTCTCACACACACACACACACACACAATGGAATGAAAGGTTTGGAATACAAGCGTGCAGGTTGACAAGAAAACCACTTCAACAGTGACAGTGGTGAGGGAGGGAGGGGAGAGGAGAGATGGAGGGATGAGATGGAGAGATGAGATGGAGGAGGGCTGTGTTCTTTCCCTTCAGCAATCTCAGGGTGTTTATAGAGAGCATGGTCTAGCTCACTACAGAACATTAGAGCTGGCGCAGAGTGCCACGCACGCGCGCGCGCTCACACACACACACACTCTCTCTCTCTCACTCTATCTATCTCTCTCTCACTCTCTTCCTCTCTCTCTCTCTCTCTCTATCTTTCTCTCTCACTCTCTCTCTCACTCTCTCTATCTCTCTCTCTCACTCCTCTCTCTCTCTCCCTCTCTCTCAGTCCCTCTCTCTCTCTCACTCTCTCACTCTCTCACTCTCTCACTCTCTCTCTCTCACTTGCTCTCTCTCTCTCTCTCTCTCTCACTCTCTCTCTCACTCATACTCTCTCTCACTTGATCTCTCTCTAACTCTCTCACTCTCTCGCACACTCTATCTATCTCACTCTCTCACTCTCTCACTCTCTCACTCTCTCACTCTCTCACTCTCTCACTCTCTCTCTTCCCTCCATGTGTGTGGAATTACATGTTGCGTCAAATAAGTGCTGCAGCAGCTGTTTGTGAGCATACAATGAGTGTGCATGTGTGCGCGCACGTTTGTGTGCGCGCGCATGTGTATGTGTGTGTGTGATGAGATTCAGCAGCACAATCACGTTAAGATGTCTGTGGATCCCCTTAACGGACATGCCTGTCCAGCAGTTCTGTATCCAGAAGGAATATTAAGAGACCTTGAACAGATTTGATGTGTATTACATACAGGTATGCCATTATGACTGACCTCTCTCTCTCTCTCTCTCTCTCTCTCTCTCTCTCTCCATTTCCTCCCTACCCATCTCCTCTCTCTCCCTCTCACTCTCTTTCTCTCTCTCTCTCTCCCTCCCTCTCTACCTTTGCCCTCATCTGCAGGAAGTTGAGGTAAGTTATTGATCATTTTTCTTTATACATTTATGACTCCATTTTGATATTCAGCACCAGCGTACCCCACCAGAGAGAGAGAGAGAGAGAGAGAGAGAGAGGACAGAGGAAAAGAGGAAAATAAATAAAGTGGAGTGGAAGAAGTAAAGAGAGTTTGAGAAGTAAGAGAGAGTGAGAGAAAAAATGGTCAAGGGAGAGAGAGAGAGAGAGGGAGAGAAAGTGTGGGGGGGGAGAGAGAGAGAGAGGGAGAGAGGGATCAGAGAGACGTTTTGCAGGCATGAGCAGGGGTACAGTAGAGATGAATTATGGGATGTTGGTAGCTTCGGCGTTGTCTGGCCTCAGCTATGTGTGTGTGGCCGTCATCTCATCGGCACGGTGTAATTGAATCCAGAGTGGAGAAGGGAGTCAGGAGAGAGAGAAAGGACAGCAGGGGAGGGAGAGAGAGAGAGAGAGAGAGAGAAGAAGGGTAAAGAATAAGAAAGAGAGAGAAAGGAAGATGGAGGGAGTGATAGTGAGGGACGTTTGTGTGAAAATAAAGTTGTTTCATAAAGTTGTTGTATTGATCGTCATACAGCTAGTGACACACAACACACACACACACACGGACACACACGCACACACACACACAAACACACGGACACACGCACACACAGGTGCAATGAGCAGTGACACACAAACACACACATTCCATTCCATTCCATTACAGTCATTTAGCAGACACTTTTAACCAAAGCGACTAACAATAATTGCATTTAACGTAGGAAAAGCCAATGAACTACTACTTGCCAGAACTCACAAGTGCATCTCCTTTCTAAAACAAGTGACTAAGAGCATAATCTAGTGCTGAAGGCAAAGTGCAAGAATAGCAATCTAAAGTACAGTGCAATACAATACAATACAATACAATACGTGCTTAGGAGGGAGGATTGTTGTAGTACTTCTTGAAGAGATGAGTTTTGAGCCTGCGACGGAGCGGAGGGACTCAGCGGAGGGAGCGACTCTGCTGTCCTGACATCAGTGGGCAGTTCATTCCACCACTGCGGGGCCAGGACAGAGAAGAGCCGTGACCGTGTCGATCGACCGCAGGGGCCTCGGAGTGACGGGGCAACCAGTCGCCCCAAGGTAGCAGAGTTTAGCGGTCGGGAGGGGGCTGTAGGGTTTGACCATGGCCTGGAGGTAGGAGGGAGCTGTTCCTTTCATTGCCCTGTAGGCTAGCGCCAGAGTTTTAAACTGGATGCGTGCCGCTACAGGGAGCCAGTGTAGGGAACGCAGAAGGGAAGTTGTGTGGGAGAACTTGGGGTGGTTGAACACCAGGCGAGCAGCAGCTTTCTGGACAAGTTACAGAGGTTTAATGGCTGACACTGGGGCCCCAGCAAGGAGGGAGTTGCAGTAGTCCAGGCGGGAGATGACCAGGGCCTGAATGAGTACCTGCGCCGTTTCATCAGTGAGGAAAGGGAGAATCCTCCTGATGTTGTAGAGCATGAATCTGTAGTCAGACTACGCTTCTACGTTTCTTTAGGAGGGGGGGTGACTCTGGCAGTCTTGAAAGCGGAGGGAAAGCATCCTGATACAAGAGATGCATTGATGAGGTGGGTTAGGAAGGGAAGGAGTTCGGGTGCAACAGACTGAGGAGAGTCGAGGGAACAGGGTCTAGGGAGCACGTGGTGGGGCGGTTAGATGTTACAAGGTTGAGGACCTCGTTGGGGGAGAGGGGAGAAAAGTGGGATAAGGTGGGGCGTGGAGAGGAGGGGGGGAGCATAGAGGGGAGAGAGGGTGAGGGTGGGGGGTTGAGGTTTGTGCACGGAGCGTTGACCGGGGGAGGGGGGAAAGAGGATCTGATATCGTTAACTTTCTTGTCGACGAAGTTGGCGAAATCATCAGGGAGAAGGGAGGAGTTGGGAGTAGGAGGTGGGGGCTGGAGTAGTGAAGAGAAGGTTTCAAAGAGTTTTTAAGGATTGGAAGCAGAGGTTAGGATTTTATTGCGGAAGAATGCAGCTTTAGCAGCAGACAGGGAGGAGGAGAATGTGGAAAGAAGAGATTGGAAATTAAGAAGGTCCTCTGGGAGCTTGCCTTTCCTCCATTTACGCTCAGCTATTCTCAGGCTCCGTCTATCAGTACGCACTGAGTCCGACAGCCATGGGGCAGGTGGAGTTGGGCGTGCAGGCCTGGAGGTGAGGGGACAGAGATTGTCCAGAGAAGAGGAAAGAGTAGAGAGGAGAAGATCAGTGGCAGTATCAGAGGGTAGGAGAGAGAAGGATTCAGGGGCGGGGAGGGCAGAGGTGATGGCAGAGGAAAGGTCAGTAGGGGAGAGCGTGCGGAGATGGCTATGGGCGGTAACCATGTGGGTAGGAGGAGGAGTTACAGGGGAAGAGGGGATGGAGAGGGAGTAGGACATGAAATAGTGGTCAGAGAGATGGAGGGGAGTGACAGATAGGTTAGAGGTGGAACAGTGTCTAGTGAAGATGAGATCCAGCTGGTTGCCGGCTTTGTGAGTAGGAGGAGAAGAAGAGAGGTGAAGATTGAAGGAGGAGAGGAAAGAGAGAAGAGGTTCCAATTTCTCACTCTGGATGTTGAAGTCGCCGAGAAGGATGAGTGCGGACCCACACACACACATACATGCCGTAGCGGTCACTGAAGAAATGTATCCTCTGCGTTTATCCCATCCAAGCCGTCCTCCTCCAGGGGCAGCCAGGAGCAGTGGGCAGCCAGCGTTCATGACGCCCGGGGAACGAGTCCAAGTTCTTGCTGTGAGGCGGCGGCGATGTTTTTCTAGAGAGAGAAAAGAAAGAGAGAGAGAGTGAGAGTGACAGAGTGAGAGAGAGAGTGAGAGAAAGAGAGTGAGAGTGACAGTGAGAGTGTGAGAGAGAGAGAGTGAGTGAGAGTGAGAGTGAGAGTGTGAGAGAGAGAAAGAGAGTGAGAGTGAGAGTGTGAGAGTGTGAGAGTGTGAGAGAAAGAGAGAGAAAGTGAGAGAGAGTGAGAGAGAGAGAGAGAGAGAGAGTGAGAGTGTGTGAGAGAGAGAGAGAGAAAGTGAGAGAGAGAGTGAGAGAGAGAGAGAGAGAGAGAGAGAGAGGAGGAGACCACAGGGAGCTGGTAATTGGTTCTCGTCATCTCAGATCAAACTAATGGACTTATTAGCGCCAACCTGAACTCCAGTGATTTGTAAAATAGGTCACTGAGGAGAAAGTGGGTTCCTAATGCTCTATTCCTGCCTTGGTGAAGTATTGGATCTCTCTCTCTCTCTCTCTCTCTCTCTCTCTCTCTCTCTCCCTCTCTCACACACACACACACACACACACACACTGTTTCGTTTTATTTTATACCCCAGCCTCTTCTTAATTTTGTCTGTCTGTCTGTTTAACTAAAATAATATGAATAAAACAAATTACCCTTTGTTAACTGAAGTTGTCCCCCCCTCCTCTCCTCCCCCTCTCCTCTCTCTCCTCCTTGCTCTCATCTCCCCCTCCTCTCTTCTCCTTTCCTCCCCCTCTCCTCTCTCTCCTCCCTCCTCTCCTCTCCCCTTACTCTCTTCTCCTCTCCTCCCCCTCTCCTCTCTTCCTCCCTCCTCTCTTCTCCTCTAGTTATATGTAATAGTGTGTAATGGAGTTATAGGCCTGGCTCTCATCCTCAACAGGGGAGAATCAGAACGAGAGAGACACGTGTGTGGTTGTGTGTGTGCACTGTATGTTAATGTGTTTGGTTGTGTGTGTGTGTGTGTGTGTGGACTCTGAGCACAGAGCGAGCAGCTCAGCGGGTTGACCTTTAAAAGCCTGGGCGAGTCTGGGCGTCCTCCCCGCCCCCTTAGCACCTCCGCGCCCCCGCCCCCCCCCCCCTTGGTCCTGCTCCCGCTCTGGAACTTTTCCTCTCTCTCTCTGAACCTTCCTTTCACAATTCTCCCCTCAGCTAATCACTCTCTCTCTCTTTCTCTCTCTCTTTCGTTCTCTTTCCTCCATTGAAGCCTTATAATTTGAAAGACATACACACACACACACACACACACACACACACACACACACACACTATTATATATATATAATTATCTCATAACTTCACTTGCCTTCACCCTAGGAAAGACTTTACTGTTACCAGCAAACCTAACACAAATCGCAGCTGCAATTATGCAGTTCAATAAAAAAGGTGTGGACACTTCATTTGTTAAGTTAGAGATCCATTAAAAACGTAATAGGGCTGTACCTCTCCTTCCCCGGCCTGGCTCTTCTTTATTCCCTCGCCTGTTTCCTGCGGTCTGTCTTCTTCACAGACAAAGGCAAAGAAAGGAAAAAAAGAAGTAAAGAAATGAGGGCAGGCATTCTCTCTCTCTCTCTCTCTCTCTCTCTCTCTCTATCTCTCTCTCTCTCTCTCTCTCTTTATCTATCTATCTCTCTCTCGGTCTCTCTCTGTCTCTCTGTCTCCATCTCTCTCTGTATCTCTATCTCGATCTCTGTCTTTCTATCTGTCTCTTTCTGAATTCGAAAAAAAAATCTCTCTCTTTCTATCTCTCTCGCTCTCTTTCCTCTCTCTCTCTCTCTATCTCTCTCTAGGCTGCGTGCTGATTGGCTGTGGGCCCGTGCTGGGCGCTTCCTTCTAACTGCTACCTCATGTAGGGCAGCAGCGGGGGGGGCGGGTGTTGGTGGAGAAGCGCACAGCTTGAGAGCTCTGTGAGAGATTTCCAGACTTCCAGCGGGTTTGCTATTCCAGACTAGGCCAAGTTCTTCTTAATCATTGTAGTACAATCTAGATGGATGGATGGATGGATGGTTGGACAAATGGACAGATAGATTTGATTTGATTTATTTGATTTATTTATTTGCTGAGGGACAGCGCAAGTTAATGAACAATCACTATATGAATTTAGCAATACAAACAGAGATTGTAAACTAGCCAGGTTGTAGCCAGAGGCTAATTTCCACCTGTAGTCCCATGGAACTACAGGGACCACCATAGTCCCATACAATACTCAAAACTTATAAGGTTAAATCTGAAAGCATACAGTAACATACAACAAAAACATACATCAGGATTAAAAATAGATAGCCACATATCAATTAACTACTAGACTACATTTGTATATTACATACAGTTGTATGAAAAAGTTTAGTCACCCCTCTGAGGCTGCATAATAATTTACTCAGTCTTCACAGAAAATGATCACAGTGGCATGCCATTCATTTTCTAATAAAGGCTGGGGTGTTTTCCAGACACAGATTTTTAGTGTAGCAATATTAAGTTGTCCATCCATCCATCTTCATCCGCTTATCCGGGGTCGGGTCGCGGTCCCTTTCCCTAGCAGCATCAACCAGCTCTGCCTGGGGAATCTTTAGCCGCTCACAGGCCAGTGCGGAGATGTAATCCCGTCACCTAGTCCTGGGTCTACCCTGCGGCCTCCTCCCAGCCGGACACGCCTGGAACACCTCCCTAGGGAGGCGCCCAGGAAGCATCCTCACTAGATGCCTGAACCACCTCAACTGGCTCCTTTCGACGCAAAGGAGCAGCGGCTCTACTCCAAGTCTCTCCCGGATGACTGAACTTCTCACCCGATCTCTCAGGGAGACCCCAGCCATCCTCTGGAGAAAACTCATTTCGGCCGCTTGTATCCGTGATCTCGTTCTTTCGGTCATGACCCATCCTTCATGACCATAGGTGAGGGTGGGGATGAAGGTAGACCGGTAGATCGAGAGCTTTGCCTTTTGGCTCAGCTCTCTTTTCGTCACAACAATGTGGTAAAGCGACTGCAGAACCGCACCAGCTGCTCCGATTCTCCGGCCAAACTCCCTCTCCATGGTTCCCTCACTCGTGAACACGACCCCCAGATACTTGAACTCCTTCACTTGGGGTAAGGACTCATTTCCTACTCGGAGCGGACAGGCCACCGGTTTCCTGCTGAGAACCATGGCCTCAGATTTAGAAGTGCTGATTCTCATCCCAGCCGCTTCACACTCAGTTGCGAACCTATCCAGAGAGTGCTGGAGGTCGCAGGCAGATGATGCCATCAGGACCACATCATCTGCAAATAGCAGCGATGCGATCCCCAGCTCAATCCAAAATCACCTCCCCATGGCTACGCCTCGATATCCTGTCCATGAAAATCACAAACAGGATTGGTGACAAAGCGCAGCCCTGGCGGAGGCCAACCCCCACTGGAAAGGAAGACGACTGACTGCCGAGGACCCGGACACAGCTCTCACTCTGGGTGTACAGGGATTGGATGGCCCTAAGTAGGGACCCCCTCACCCCATACTCCCGCATAACCCTCCACAAGACCTCTCGAGGGACCCAGTCGTAAGCCTTCTCCAAGTCCACAAAACACATGTCGACATGTTGGGCAAATTCCCAAGCCCTCTCTAAAATCCTCGCGAGAGTGAAGAGCTGGTCGTTGGTTCTACGACCAGGACGAAATCCGCATTGTTCCTCTTCGATCTGAGGTTCGACTATCGGCCGGACCCTCCTTTCCAGCACCTTGGAGTACACTTTCCCTGGGAGGCTGAGTAATGTGATGCCTCTATAATTAGCACACATCCTCTGGTCCCCTTTTTTGAATATTGGGACCACAAATCCAGTCTGCCACTCCTTTGGCACTGACCCAGACTTCCACGCAATGTTAAAGAGGCGTGTCAACCAAGACAGCCCCTCAACACCCAGCGCCTTCAGCATTTCCGGACGGATCTCATCAGTCCCTGGGGCTTTCCCACTGTGGAGTTGTTTGACTACCTCAGTGACCTCCTCCAAGGAAATTGACGACCCCCCATAATCTTCCAGCTCTGCCTCGATTGTAGAGGGTGGATTAGTCGGGTTCAGGAGTTACTCAAAGTGCTCCTTCCAACGCTCAACAACCTCCTCAGTTGAGGTCAGCAGTGTCCCCTCCTTGCTGCATACAGCTTGGATAGCCCCCCGCTTTCCCTTCCTGAGTTGTCTGATGGTCTTCTGGAAACACTTTGGTGCTGACCGAAAGTCCTTCTCCATGGTTTCTCTGAACTCCTCCCACACCCGCTGCTTTGCCTTGGTCACGGCCAAAGCCGCAGCCCTCCGGACCAGTCGATACCCTGCAACTGCTTCTGGGGTCTCCCGGGCTAACATATCCCGCAAGGCCTCCTTCTTCAGTCAGACGGCTTCCCTAACCACCGCTGTCCACCACAGTGTCCGAGGGTTACCACCCCTTGAGGTACCTATGGCCCTCAGGCCACAGCTCCCAGCTGCTGCTTCAGCAATGGAGGCTTTGAACACCGACCACTCATGCTCGATGTCCCCAACTTCCACAGGGATGCCTGAGAAGCTCCGCCGGAGGTAGCAATTGAAATCTCTCCGGACAGGCTCTTCCTCCAGACGTTCCCAGTTCACCCTCACTACACGCTTGGGTTTTCCAGGTCTGTCCAGAGGCTTCCCCCACCATCAAAACCAGCTCACCACCATATGGTGATCAGTGGACAGATCAGATCAGATGATACGATAACAAAATCGATCATTGACCTTCGGCCTAAGGTGTTCTGATGCCAGGTGTACTTGTGGGCATCCTTGTGTTCGAACATGGTGTTTGTAGACAAACCGTGACTAGCACAGAAGTCCAACAAACAAAACACCACTCGGGTTCAGATCATGGTGGCCATGCCTCCCAATCACGCCCCTCCAAGTTTTTCCATCATTGCCCACGTGTGCATTGAACATTGTCCAATAGGACAGTGGAGTCCCCTGCAGGAGCCCCAAATAGGACTCCACTTAGGGTCTGCAGGAAGGCCGGGTACTCCGAACTGCTGTTCGGTGCATAAGCACAAACCACAGTCAGAGTCCCCCCCCCCCCACAGTCCTAAGGTGCAGGGAGGCGTCCACTGGGGTGAACTCCAGCACAGAGGCGCTCAGCTGGGAGCTAGCTAGTATAGAATATCGTAGAGGCAAAGGCGAAGGATGGTGAGAATGGTCAAATACAATCCACAGACCACCTCCAAAGACCTGCAAGGTCATCTTGCTGCAGATCGTGTAACTGTACATCGTTCAACAATACAGAACACTTTGCACAAGGAAAAGCTGTACGGGAGAGTGATGCGGAAGAAGCCTTTTCTGCGCACACGCCACAAACAGAGTCACTTGAGGTATGCAAAAGCACATTTGGACAAGCCAGCTTCATTTGGGAATAAGGTGCTGTGGACAGATGAAACAAAGATTGAGTTATTTGGTCATAACAAGGGGCGTTATGCATGGCGGCGAAAGAACACAGCATTCCAAGAAAAACACTTGCTACCCACAGTAAAATTTGGTGGAGGTTCCATCATGCTGTTTGGCCAGTGCCGGTACTGGGAATCTTGTTAAAGTTGAGGGTCGCATGGATTCCACTCAATATCAGCGGATTCTTGAGAATAATATTCAAGAATCTGTCACAAAGTTGAAGTTACGCCGGGGCTGGATATTTCAACAAGACAACAACCCAAAACACAGCTCAAAATCAACTCAGGCATTCATGCAGAGGAACAAGTACAATGTTTTGGAATGGCCATCCTAGTCCCCAGAATATCATTGAAAATCTGTGGGATGATTTGAAGCGGGCTGTCCATGCTTGGCAACCATCAAACCTAACTGAACTGGAGATGTTTTGTAAGGAGGAATGGTCCAATATACCTCCATCCAGGATCCGGACACTCATTAGAGGCTATAGGAAGCATCTAGAGGGTGTTACTTTTGCAAAAGGAGGCTCTACTAAATATTGATGTGAATTTTCTGTTGGGGTGCCCAAATGTATGCACCTGTCTAATTTTGTTTTGACGCAAATTGCACATTTTCTGTTAATGCAATAAACCTAATTTCACTACTGAAATATTAGTGTCCATCAGTTATTTGATAGATCAAAAGGAAGTTGTGGATCCAAACACCCAATTATTTATAAATGAAAATAATGGAAATTGTCAGGGGTGCCAAACCTTTTCATACAACTGTATATAAACCCGATATATTTGATATTCTGTGGCTTTGATCCAAGGCACTCATAACCTCTCTCTCTCTCTCTCCCTCTCTCTCTCTCTCTCTCTCTCTCTGGTAAATGGACTGCACTTATATAGCACTTTTATCCAAAGGCGGCAGCTGCCATGCAAGGTGCCCAGCCTGCTCGTTGGGAGCAATTTGGGGTTCAGTGTCTTGCTCAAGGACATGCGGACAGGAGGAGTCGGGATTTTAACAGCCGACCCTACGATCACTGGACGACCCGCTCTACCACTGAGCCACAGCCGCCCCTGTAATCTCTGATATCTCCGTCTTCTCTCTCCCTCCCTCTCTACCCCCCCCCTTCCACCCCCACTCAACGCATCTGTTTGCCTAACTCTTAATTACGGCGTGTAAAACGCTTCGCCGTTCCATGCTAATTCAATTCACACGGAATTGCTCCTTTTCTGACGCATGACTATTTCATTACACAGCGATTTTAACGTAATTACATATCATGGCAGTGGCCTTGCACAAAGATAGAGAGAGAGAGAGAGACAGAGAGAGAGACAGAGAGAGGGAGACAGAGAGAGAGACAGAGAGAGAGAGAGACAGCGAGAGAGACCGAGAGAAAGAGATACGGAGGTGCGAAAACAATCCTGTTCAAAGCAAAACCATCTAATGAGTATTTAACCTTAAACATTGCTTGTGAAGGTAATTACTGGTGACGGAGGGGGTGTAAATGGACTGTTGGTGGCTCATATTAACGGTCTAGTCTGAGCCGGTATTTGCATCTCAATCAAGCGGATCGGTGGCGGGTGGCGGGGAGATAAGGGGTGGGGCGGGGGACCTGTCTGTCTCTCACGGCCCGGACCCGCCGCGCATCACCACCCAACCGGCTCACCGCTCACCTGGCTGGCTCGCTGACCTGGTTCCTGGCTGGCTGTTTGGCTGGCTGGTTGGCTGACTGATTGGCTGGCTGACTGATTTATTGGCTGGCTGGCTGACCTGGTTCTTGGCTGGCTGGTTGGCTGGCTGGTTGGCTGACTGACTGATTGATTGGCTGGCTGGCTGGCTGACCTGGTTCTTGGCTGGCTGGCTGGTTGGCTGGCTGGTTGGCTGACTGATTGATTGGCTGGCTGGCTGGCTGACCTGGTTCCTGGCTGGCTGGTTGGCTGGCTGACTCGCTGTCTGTCTGACTGGCTGGCTGGCTGGTTGGCTGGTTGTCTGGCTGGCTGGCTGGCTGACTTTCTGGCTGACTGACTTGTTGGCTGACTGGCTGTCTGTCTGTCTGTCTGACTGGGTGTCTGTCTGTCTGTCTGTCTGTCTGTCTGGCTTGCTGGTTGTCTGTCTGTCTGGCTGACTGGTTGGCTGTCTGTCTGTCTGTCTGTCTGTCTGGTTGTCTGTCTATCTGGCTGGCTGGCTGACTGGTTGGCTGTCTGTCTGTCTGTCTGTCTGTCTGACTGGTTGGTTGTCTGTCTGTCTGGCTAAGTGATTGGTTGGCTGGCTGGCTGGCTGGCTGGCTGGCTGGCTGGCTGGCTGACTGACTGACTGGTTGGCTGGCTGACTCGCTGTCTGTCTGACTGGCTGGCTGGTTTGCTGACTGACTGATTGGTTGGCTGGTTGGCTGGCTGACTGACTGACTGGTTGGCTGGTTAGCTGACTGACTGGTTGGCTGGCTGGCTGGCTGGCTGGCTGGCTGGCTGGCTGACTGACTTGACTTAACTTAACTTTACTTTTACTTTTACTTTATTGAGTTTATTAGAGCAGGGACAGTGCATAGCAATCCACCATTATAGACATGAAGCATGAATAAAATGGTAAATATGCCAGAATTAATTGCTAATTTTCAGCTGCAGTCCCTGGGCTAGATGTTAAAGCCTGGTAAAAGACATAATATAAAAAGACATTTTAGAACTGATATAATAAAAATAGCAAATATTTGAAAGGTAATTCGTGCACAACCTAGATAAACAATTAGCTAAGTTAAAGAGAGGGAAAGTGTTAAGAGTGCTAGCAAGATACAGAACACGATACAACAGGATTTGGGACAATACAAGGACATTACATATTCAAGCAACGCAGAGTACAGACAGAATTTGAATTTGAATTTATTTATTGAGGATAGCCCCTTGAGATGTATCATCTCATTTTCGAGGGGGTCCTATAACACAAATACAAACATTAAACAATGAATTACAGAATACATAAAACAACACAAATACACACGCACACTTAGCTCAACAACTCCAACCCACCCACACAGCCTAGTTACATCCTAACCACCACAACACACACCCGGCCCACGGAGCACAGAAGTGAGCCAGTAAGGTATGGATGGCAACAAGGCCACTCTCCACATCCGAAGACCACACGTAAATATTCAGGGGAAAAAACTACAATGACCAGAACAATAAAGTATTGATAACATTCATGAAAATAATAACATAAAAATAATCAAATTAAGTACACAATAAACAGACACAGAAATTAAAAACATGAACAAGTTGATTTAAGCTGAGAAAGTAAAGATGATTTAAAGCGATGGTATGAAGTAATGGACCTAAGAGAGGGGGGAAGGTTATTCCAATCAGTAGGAGCTTTATATGCAAATGACCTACGACCTACTTCTTTAAAGATTCTAGGGACATAGAAACAGGGATGTTGCAAATGCCTCAAAGGGTAGGAGGATCTAGATGGAACTAAGTACTCTTTCAAATATGGAGGATAATTAAAATGAATACATTTGAAAATAGATTGATACCAATGAAATTGTCTTCTAGCTTTAAGCGGCATCCAGTTAAGTGAGTCGTACATGAGACAGTGGTGTGTTCTATAGGGGCATCTAAGGACAAAGCGGCATAGGGAGTTAAACACTACATTCAAGGGCCTAAGGTAAGTGTCATTAGTGTTTTGATAAACTATATCAACATAATCAATAATGGGTAAAATAAGTTGAGAAATTAGTCTTTTCCTTATCTCCAGAGTAAAGCAGTTAATAGAACGGTAAAGTGAACCAAGACAACCATACACTCTTTTTATAATATAATCAATATGGGGCTTAAAAGAGAGTTCAGGATCAACCCAGAGTCCGAGATATTTAAACAACTCCACTTTTTCCAGGGGTGAGCCATCATCATAAGTAATATTTAGATTTAAGAGATTTGGGCGCCGATGTCTTGAGCCAAACACCATACTACAAGACTTCTTCTTGTTCAAAACAAGTTTGTTTTTATAAAACCAGTTTTGGACTGAGTGAAAATCTAATTGTAAGGAATTCTGGATTTGTGCTATGTCTTTATCAGCGGTGTAGATAACTGTGTCATCAGCGTACAGATGAACAAGGCAGTTGGAGCAAGACAGAGGAAGATCATTAATGAAAATGGAAAAAAGTAGTGGCCCAAGAGTGGAACCTTGAGGAACACCCCTTTCAACAATTAAATAATCAGACTGAGAACCCTGAATGGCAACATATTGACGGCGATTATGAAGATATGCATTAAACCAAAAAAGAGCATTTTGAGAAAAACCAATTAAATATAACTTATCAAGAAGGAGGTAGTGATCAACCATGTCAAAAGCTTTAGAAAGGTCAATAAAAATAGCACCAGTGACCTGGTCTTTATCAAAGGATGAGAGCACATCACTAGTAAACTTTAACAAGGCAGTGGTAGTTGAAAAGGATGGTCTAAACCCAGATTGAGATGATGATAAGATATTAAATAAATCAAGATAATGTGACAGTTGATTAAAAATCAATTTCTCAAAAACCTTTGCAATAAAACAAATAATAGAAATTGGACGATAGTTGTTCATGTCTGCTGGGTTTCCACCTTTGAAAAGAGGGGTAACACGGGCACATTTCCATACTGAAGGAATTAGGCAAGTAGAGAGAGACAGGTTAAATAGGTCTGTGAGGGGATACACCAACACATGAGCTGCTAATTTAACAAACTTAGCTTCCACACCATCTGGACCAGCACTACTACCTTTAAACTCAAAGATCGCATTGTAAACATCCATGGGCAAAATCTTTTGAAAAGAAAATGAATTGTTGCAGGTTGTAAGGTTCAAGGAGTCAGCCGCACCAGAGCAATTGGCATCAGGGGGACCAGAAATGGAGGTAAAATGCTGATTAAAGGCCTGAGAAATTAGTAGGGGATCAGAGATAGTTTGATCATTAACATTTATTTGGTTTATAAGGCCTTTGTTAGTTTTGTTGAGAACACGGTTCAGCTGATTCCAGAACTGTCTGGGGTTGTTGAAGTCCTGAGATAGACTATCTTTATAATAATTTGATTTTGCATTTCTTGTTTTGGTCTTGCAAGAGTTCCTCAAACCTTTGTAAATTTCCCAATCAACAGAATCTTTAGACTGGCGATATTTGGCCCAGGCTTTGTCTCTTTGTTTAAAAAGATTGATGAGGTCTGAGTTGATCCAGGGTAAATGCCTGCCTTTAACTCTGATTAACTTAAAAGGAGCATGCTTATCAATAATATTTGTAACTTCAGAATGAAAAAAACTCC
>NC_140247.1:19865097-19875097 GCF_949987555.1 Borostomias antarcticus | reverse complement strand
ACTGGCATCGCTCTACTGGCTTCCTGTGCGTTTTAGGATTGATTTTAAAATTTTGCTGTTTACTTTTAAGTGCCTAAATGGCTTGGCACCCATCTACCTCTCAGAGCTGCTGGAACCTTATGCTCCTTCAAGGTCCCTCAGGTCCTCTGATCAGCTTTTCCTGGTTGTCCCCAAATCCAGGCTGAAGCTCAGGGGGGATCGGGCTTTCGCAGTGGCAGCCCCTAAGCTCTGGAACGAGCTGCCTCTGCATGTTAGACAGGCCCCCACTCTGCAGGTGTTTAAATCACGCCTCAAAACACACTTACATTCTTTGGCGTTTTCTTGACATGGCCTAAGAGACTTGTCCTTTTTCATGTGACATACTGCGTATGTTTTACTATGTGCTCTTTCTGTGTTATAGTTGTTTGACTTGTACAGCACTTTGGTCAACTTTATTGTTTTTAAATGTGCTCTATAAATAAAGTGGTATGGTATGGTATGGTATGAATTGTAGGAGTTCAGTGTACTACTACTCGCCAGAACTCACAAGTGCATCTCCCTTCTAAACAAGTGACTAAGAGCATAATCTAGTGTTTAAGCCCAAGTGCAAGTGTTGTGAAGGACTTGGTTGTAGTGTATTAGATAGAGACTCTAGCTGAGTATCTCATTGGCTGTTGGAAATCGTCCAATCAGATTCATTGTTGTTGCACTGTTACGGTAGCCACAGGTAACGCTCCATGCGCTCCCCACGTTAGTCTACAGTGTGCGCTGCTGCATAGCTCAATATATGTAGAGAGAAAGAGCAAGATAACCCTGTAATTCTGTTGAAGCAGGCTACTTTACAACTTATCATTCAGTGATTGTGTGCGTTCAAATACAAGTAAGTTCATATATATTTCGTATGTATATTCTCTGGTTAAATATTCAGATTCGACAGTTAGCCTTAGGTTCACTAGCTACGCTAGCCTAGCTACGTCTCGTAGGCTACTTGAGAATGAATGTGAGATCGTGTCCTAGATATTCTGTGTATGGATCTAAGTGTCTGTAACGGTTAGCTGGTTGACTATAGCCATTAGCATAGTATAGTATAACATGCTGGTTTAGCACTTTATTGTAGTATGCTTATTACTGTATTCTAAGACTGTTCATTATTGTTTTGTCTATTCCGCCAGAACCACACACCCATATAGAGATAGCCTACGCAGAAACCCTGTTGAATGAGAGCCCTCTACAAAGTCCAATAAACGGCATTGAATATCTTCTGAGCATTCTTACCGATGCACAACACAGTGGTCACACACCTCCCAACCAGAGACTAGTTCTACGACTACCCAGCTAGTCCTCATTACATAATTGGTGCCGAAACCCGGGAGGGTGACCACTGTGGAGAGTGAAGATGTTGCCGTATGAGAAGAGTGAAGCTACAATGTCAGCTGACATACGCCCCAGACGTCAGATACGTCCACCAGCCTGGGTTGCCGACTATGATGTCTCCCTACCTGCGTTACAAAGACCCCTCGCCGCTGCAGCATATCCAGTCCAGCACGACCAGTACAGGCAGGAGCCCTACCACAGTTATGAGAGAACTGCAGAGATGTCACCTCTTACCCCCGCCCTCTCCGACACATGGAGTCCAGCAGCTGGTGCCCGTCAGCAGTATCCCAGAGAGTCAGTGTACTTGGGACCCCAGCACCAACTCATGCCAGATCCACTGTTTGTCAGAGCAGAACAAGAGCCTGCAATATTGAAAGAGCTGCGACAGATTAGGGAAGACAACCAGAGGCTTCAAATCACTGTGCTAGAGATGCAAAGGCAGCTTAATGTGAGCAGAGGGCCAGATATGCCCATCCTTCCTCTGCCTACCCCCCCCAAGCTGCAAAGCCAACATGTACAGCCATCAGCACATGTCGCTGCCTGTAGTGTACCAGACCCAGCACCACAAGCTAGCGCCCACCAGCCTACAGTGCATGAGCCCATTCAGGCAGCGGCTAAAGTAGAGACAGACGAAGGAGAATGGCCACTCCCTCCCCCTCCAGTGTCTGAGGGGGACAGCAAACCGCTACCACCCACCACCACGCTACCCACAGATCTAGTGGTGGAACTGACTGCATGTCTGAAGAGGATGGGGACATCACCCGAGCAGCCGTCTAGACCCTCAACTCCTGAATACAGTTCGCCATACGCTCAGTCAGTTGTATCAGGCCCTGTGGACTTCCACCCCCGGCATCAGACAGAGAGTGTATATCGAGGCCCTAAACCGCGCATCCCTGACTTCAGTAAGGGGGACCCACGTGAGTTTGCCAGGCTGAAGGTCGCACTAGACAATCTCCTCCCCGTGGATGCTACAGAGAGGTTTAAGTATCAGATTCTGGTAGACCACCTCAAATTTGAAGATGCACTGCTCATTGCCGACTCGTATACGAACTCCGTCCAGCCCTATACTGATACCATGGCCTCCTTGACAGAGCACTATGGGCAACCCCACCAACTGGCATTGAGGCGCATTGCAGATCTAATGGAGGCCCCCAGCATTCATAGCCATGACACAGTAGCCTTCAAGAGATTCGCCCTCAGAGTGAGAGCCTTAGTGGGCATGCTTGACCAGCTGGGAGAGAAAGGCCACGCAGAACTCCGGTGTGGGTCCCATGTCACTAGGCTGATGTCCAAACTCCCACCAGACCTGCGTTCTGAGTTTATGAGGCACCTGCACCCCCTCCGTGTCCGGGTCCCCACTCTGCTAGATTTCTCAGATTGGCTAGAGTTTGAGCTCAGGATCCAAGAGTATGGTTATGGGGCTCTGACCAGAGAGGGCAAAGACAACACCGATATAAGGAGGGAGAAAAGGAAAGACCATAAGTCGGGTAAGCCAACCACAGTCCTACATAGTGCCGAAGAAACGCTGAGCAGCCCTGCCAGCACAGTATCTACGCCCACCAGTGTCAGCCCACCAGGTAGAGCAGTCCCATCATGTCCATACTGTCCTGATGCTCAGCATTACTTGAACCATTGTGAGAAGTTCAGTCACCTTACCACTGAGCAGCGAATTGCCTGGATAAAGACTAACCGACGGTGCTGGCGCTGTGGCCGCTCTCATCAGGCTGCACAGTGCAGACTTAAGGCCAGGTGTAAGAAATGTGACCGCAGACACCTGGAGGCCCTCCATGATCTTAACAACAAGCCAGCCCCGGAGAAGTCACCCCCCGAGAACACCTCCTGCCTGGTGAGTACCGCCAACGAAGTGCTCTACTTGGATAGAAAGTCTGGCTGTAACCAGGTGCTCCTAAAAGTGACTAAGGTTGTGCTGCATGATGGGGAGCAGACCATGGAGACCTACGCAATATTAGATGACGGATCAGAGCGGACTATGCTCCTGCCGGCTGCAGCTAAGGAGCTGAAACTCCAGGGGGAGCCAGAGCACCTAGCCTTAAGGACCGTGCGTCAGGACCTCAGGATTCTGTCTGGCATGTCTGTCTCCTTTTCCATCTCTGCCGCCAGTAACCCCCACAAGACGTACAAAATTGAGGGAGCCTTCACTGCCGATCATCTGGGGCTGGCAAAACACTCCCAAACAGTCAAAACGCTACAGCGCAAGTACAAGCACCTGAGAGGCCTCCCCCTGCAAACTCTAGACAGAGTTCAGCCCCTAGTCCTCATCGGGTCTGATTACCCACATCTGATTACGCCAGTAGAGCCAGTCTGTCTGGGCCCTCCGGGAGGACCAGCTGCAGTGAAGACCCGGCTCGGGTGGACCCTCCAGGGACCTACCGGGGTTGCCCGCCAGCATCTCCAGCCACAGCAGTGCTTGCACTTAGCCACCCAGTCACCTTCCGACGAGCTCCTCCATCATGTGGAGAAGTTATGGCAACTAGACGTATTGCCCTACCGGAGTGAAAAGATGGTGACGAGATCCAAACAAGATGAAGAAGCAGTGCACACGCTAGAAAGCAAAACGGTAAGGGTGGATGTTGATGGAGTGCAGCGTTACGCCACCCCCCTGCTGCGTGTAAAGAACATGCCCTGCCTCCGTACCACGAAGGATGCTGCGATGGCGAATTTGCGGAGCACTGAGAGACGCCTGATGAAAGACCCAGAACGAGCAGCAGCCTACGGGACCGAAATCCTGAAACTGGAACAGGCCGGATATGCAGTGAAGGTAGCAGAGGAGGAGCTGAACAAGTCAACTGAGTCATGGTTTATCCCTCACCATATGGTGAGCCATAATGGGAAAAATAGGATCGTCTTTAACTGCTCCTTCACCTACAAGGGCCATAACCTGAATAAGCTGCTTCTGCCCGGCCCCACTCTGACTTCCAGCCTGCTAGGTGTCCTGCTAAGATTCAGAGAGCACTCCGTCGCCATCAGCAGTGACATTAAAGGCATGTTTCATCAAGTTCAGTTGCTGCCAGAGGACAAGCCGCTGCTCCGCTTCGTGTGGAGAGACTTGAACAGAGAGGCGCCGCCTAACATCTATGAGTGGCAGGTCCTACCTTTTGGAACAACGTGCAGCCCCTGCTGCGCCACGTTCGCGCTGCAGAAACATGTGGCAGAGAACAGCCAGCCAGAGGAAGATGTTCGGGTAGCCATCGAGCGATACTTCTATGTGGATAACCACCTACAGAGCCTCTCCTCCACAGTAGAAGCCAGACAGCTGGTCGACAAGTTGACGATGCTGCTAGCCACAGGTGGATTTGAGCTGCGCCAGTGGGCTAGTAGTGTCCCTGAGGTCATCAGCCATCTGCCTAAGGAGGCAAGAACAGAGAGCAGTGAGCTATGGCTTACAGAGTCAAAAACAGATCCACAGGAGCTCGCCCTTGGTCTCCGATGGTTTTGCGCCTCAGATACCCTCGGCTACAAGTGTCACCTCACTGACTGTCCTACCCCTACTATGAGGACCATTTACAGCACACTAGCAAGGCTGTATGACCCCCTAGGCCTCCTCATCCCCTTCACCACACGGGCTAAAGTCATCGTGCAGCATCTATGGGACAGAGAGAGAGATTGGGATGATCCATCCCTGCCAGCTGACACCCTTAAGGCGTGGCTTACCTGGGAAGAAGAGCTACCACACCTGCCAGAGATAATCCTGCCGCGATGCTACACAAGTCCCAGTCTGGACCACCCCAGCTCTGTCAGAAGCATCCACGTCTTCTGCGACGCATCCGAGAAGGCCTATGGTTCAGTTGCATATTTACGCACTGAGAGTTCATGTGGGAAAGTAGAGGTAGCCTTCTTAACAGCACGGTCGAGAGTGGCGCCCAAACGTCAGCAGTCGATGCCTAGACTGGAGTTATGTGCAGCATTGACTGGTGCCCAGCTGGCAGCTCTGCTAAAGCGTGAGCTCACCTTAGTTCCACATGACGTAGTCCTCTGGACAGATTCGACCACTGTCCTGACTTGGATACAGTCAGACTCCTGTAGATTCAAGGTGTTTGTGGGCACTCGAGTCACCGAGATTCAGGACCTGACTGAAGCCCAAGCCTGGAGATACGTGGACTCTGCAAACAATCCCGCAGATGACCTCACCCGTGGGAAGACCTTAGAGGAGTTGGCAGGGAAGAACCGGTGGAGTGACGGCCCAGCTTTTCTGAGCATGTCGCCTCAGCACTGGCCTACCAAGCCTGAGGCTAAGCCAGCAGATGACACCGAGCTGCGCCGGACCACATTCTGCGGTTCTGTCACCATTGCCCCATCCGCTCACCTACCGGATGCCAGCCAGTTCACCTGTTTCAGAGACCTGGTGGAGGCCGTTGTGCAGTCCCGTCATGGGGCGGCCGGAGACCAGCCCGCACCAGTTGCCGAGAACTACCAGGAAGCCGAGAGAGACCTACTGAGGCAAGCCCAGTTAGACTGCTTTGCTGAGGATATTCAGCACCTGTCCCACAACAAACCTGCCCCCTCCACCAGTCGTCTGATCACTCTAGCCCCTGAGTATGATGACCAACTACAGCTGATCCGGGTGGGAGGAAGACTGCGGCGCAGCGACCTACTAGATCCAGAGACCGTTCACCCCATTGTCTTGGACCCGGCCCACCAGGTGACAAAGCTCATCATTCATGATGTTGACCAGGATCTCCGTCACCCAGGCTCAGAGCGTCTCTTCGCCGAACTCCGTCGGAAGTACTGGATTCTCCGCGGTAGAGAGGCTGTGAAACGGCACCAGCATTCCTGCCCTGAATGTCAGAGATGGAGGGCGAGCCCAGCAATACCGAAGATGGCTGACTTACCCCTGGCTCGTCTGAGGTTGATGAAACCTGCTTTCTTTTCTACGGGCATGGATTGTTTTGGACCCTTCACTGTTAAAGTCGGACGGCGCAGTGAGAAGCGATGGGGCATAGTATTCAAGTGCCTCACCACCCGGTCGGTCCACATCGATGTCCTAAGCAGTCTGGATCAGGATTCATTCTTGATGGCCCTCCGCCGTTTCATCTCACGCAGGGGAAAACCAGCTGAGCTATTGTCAGATCAGGGCACAAACTTCAGAGGAGGGGAGAGGGAGCTCCGCGACTCATTCCAGGCCTTGCACCCCACCCTGCAGTCAGAACTGGCTAAGCATCAGATCAAGTTCATCTTCAATCCCCCCAGCGCGCCACACTTCGGGGGTGTATGGGAGAGAGAAATAAGATCAATCAAAGCTGCTCTCTACGTCACTATCCAGACACAGACGGTCTCTGAGGAAGTTCTACGCACGGTGCTGATTGAGATAGAGGGCATCCTGAATTCAAAGCCCCTGGGTTATGTGTCCAGTGACGTCGCCGACCCAGACCCAGTAACGCCAAACTCGCTCTTGATGGGGCGGCTAGACCCGTCGCTACCGCAGGTGGTGTACTCAGAGTCTGAGCTGTTAAGCCATCGTCGTTGGAGACATACCCAAGTCCTGGCCGACCAATTCTGGAGAAAGTTCATTAGACACTACCTTCCTGCCCTGCAGACACGCTCCAAGTGGCAAAAGGAGACAGACCCACTACAACCAGGCGCTGTAGCCATGGTCATGGACCCCCAGTTCCCAAGAGCATCATGGCCCATCGGTCGCATCACCAAGGTCCTTCCCGGTGCCGATGGGAGAATCAGGACAGCGGAGATCCAGATTAACAACAAGACCTACCTGCGACCAGTCGCCCGGCTCATCACACTTCCTGCGGTGCCTGAGATGGCTCCAGAGATCACCAGTCCTTCTCAGGGACTGCAAATTTGACTGCAAATTTGGGGGCGGCTGTGTTGTGAAGGACTTGGTTGTAGTGTATTAGATAGAGACTCTAGCTGAGTATCTCATTGGCTGTTGGAAATCGTCCAATCAGATTCATTGTTGTTGCACTGTTACGGTAGCCACAGGTAACGCTCCATGCGCTCCCCACGTTAGTCTACAGTGTGCGCTGCTGCATAGCTCAATATATGTAGAGAGAAAGAGCAAGATAACCCTGTAATTCTGTTGAAGCAGGCTACTTTACAACTTATCATTCAGTGATTGTGTGCGTTCAAATACAAGTAAGTTCATATATATTTCGTATGTATATTCTCTGGTTAAATATTCAGATTCGACAGTTAGCCTTAGGTTCACTAGCTACGCTAGCCTAGCTACGTCTCGTAGGCTACTTGAGAATGAATGTGAGATCGTGTCCTAGATATTCTGTGTATGGATCTAAGTGTCTGTAACGGTTAGCTGGTTGACTATAGCCATTAGCATAGTATAGTATAACATGCTGGTTTAGCACTTTATTGTAGTATGCTTATTACTGTATTCTAAGACTGTTCATTATTGTTTTGTCTATTCCGCCAGAACCACACACCCATATAGAGATAGCCTACGCAGAAACCCTGTTGAATGAGAGCCCTCTACAAAGTCCAATAAACGGCATTGAATATCTTCTGAGCATTCTTACCGATGCACAACACAGTGGTCACACACCTCCCAACCAGAGACTAGTTCTACGACTACCCAGCTAGTCCTCATTACAGCAAGAGTAGCAAAATATAAATACAATAGGTGCTTAAAGGGATAGTCTGACATTTTTGAACTGGGGCCTCATTTTCGACTTACCCTTAATGTTGTTCAAATGGGTTCAACGATAGTTGGACTTCAAAAATGATGATATAAAAACTAAAATGAGCCCCCGACAGACTGTCCTCATGCTTGATTTGATTTCGGTTCACTGTGGAGTGTTTAAGTGGGTTTTCTTTGCTAGCGAATTCGACTTTAGCAATGCTTGAACGAGAGACAGCATGAAATCAGCTGAAAATGATCTCCATCAGTCAACAATAAGTTCCTGGTGAAAATGAGGCCCTAGTTAAAAAATCCCTTTAAGAGGAAAGATCTCTGTAGTACTTCTTGAAGAGGTTTTGAGCCTGAGGTGAAAGATGGGCAGTGACTCTGCTGTCCTGACATCAGTGGGCCGTTCATTCCACCATTGCCGGGTCAGGACAAAGAAGTGACCGTGTCGATTGACCACAGGGGCCTCGGAGTGACGGGGCAACCAGTCGCCCCGAGGTAGCAGAGCGTAGAGGTCGGGAGGGGGTGTAGGGTTTGACCATGGCCTGGAGGTAGGAGGGGGCTGTTCCTTTCACCGCCCTGTAAGCTAGCACCAGAGTTTTAAACTGGATGCGAGCTGCTACAGGGAGCCAGTGTAGAGAACGGAGAAGGGAAATTATGTCGTTTGTCCCTAAAGCCTAGGTGATTTGACCTAGTGGCCTTCAAGCAGGCCACTCTGATATTAAAATAGCACACCCTGTGCATGCTGTCTGCGAGTGCTCTTAAGAAAGTCACTCCATATTAGGTCCAGTAGCTTCCAAGTAATGAGCCTGGAATAACAACAGGACTCTTCTCTGGCCAATGTCCAGTGCTAAGTTGTCATCCACCAATAAGATAAGGGTACACCCCATTCCATCTTTAATACCACATTGTTATGTAAGCATTGAATGAGTGGCTATATAAACTGATGTTTTTCTCATATTATCCAGTTGTTTGCAACCAACCCCGGGGATGTTGATGTCAATAAAAAGCGAGGAGGGAGTTGCAGTAGTCCAGGCAGGAGATGACCAGGGCCTGGATGAGCACCTGCACCCAAGCACAAGTTGGGCTCTAGATCTGTGTGAATGAAACACTCTTAGCTGATCGGTATACAGCGTGTGTGTGTGTGTGTGTGTGTGTGTGTGTTTGTGTGTGTTCTCCTCTTTTAAAAATCACTGGTTTAAGTGTCATTAATGACCCCCATCTCCCCTGGTTCCAGTTACCTAGCTCCTCTCTCTCTCTCTTTCCTTCTCTCTCTCTCTCTCTCTCTCTCTCTCTCTCTCTCTCTCTGATCCATCACATAGAAAAGCCCAATCACACAGTGGAATCTTCATTTCACTCTATTGATCACTGCCTGGGCTACGGCACCAACCGATCAATACACAGAGGGAGGGAGGGAGAGAGGGAGGAAGAGAGGGAGGGAGAGAGGGAGAGAGAGGGATGAGAGCAGATAGACGGGGCGATGATGCGGGGAGAGCGCGTCAGGGAAGAGAGAGCGAGATAAAGAGAGTGATGAGGAAGGATGAGTGAGGTGTGTGCGTGTGCGCGCGTGTGTGTGTGTGCGTGTGTGTGTGTGTGTGTCTGTGTGTGTGGGTGCTACAGCGTACGGAGTGGGTGAGATGAGAACGGATTATGATGAGGGGATGAGAGCGAGCTGTTTCGGCGTATGGGGACGAGTCATCTGGAGAGAGATGATGGGACGAGTGAAGGAGGATGAGGGAGAGAGGGGATGAGGAGGGAGAGAGCAGGAGAGATACAGAGAGGGGATGAGGAGGGAGAGAGCAGGAGAGACACAGAGAGGGCATTAGGAAGGAGAGAGCAGGAGAGATAGAGAGAGGGGATGAGGAGGGAGAGAGCAGGAGAGATAGAGAGAGGGATGAGGAGGGAGAGAGCAGGAGAGATGAACAGACAAAGGAAGTCTGATGTGTGATGAGAATGGAGAGGAGGCAGAGGAGGAGGCCGTGTCAGACTGGCTGACTGCGTGCTGGCGGGGGAGGTGTGTGTGTGTGTGTGTGTGTG
>NC_140247.1:19857597-19860097 GCF_949987555.1 Borostomias antarcticus | reverse complement strand
TTTTACTCCCCACTGCCTGCAGGCAGTGACTCAAGAAAAAGAGATCGATTTGTCCAATAGGATTCCGGCATTGAGCTTAACTTGCCAATCCGAATCGGACTGCCCAATCAATGGCCGGCCCTTGGGACCAATCAGGGCCTAAGAAGCTGACAGGCCGGGCCACTCAAGACGCTCGATAAATGACTAGGGATCGGTCAGCAGGTTAAGGGCCCTCTTGCCTCTTTTGGCCAACCAATCACACGCTCCGGGAGAGAAGATTTATCGATCATTGGTGAAAAAGCTGAAAGAGAGAAACTGTCTGTGCATTTCAAAACACCGGCGCCAAACACAAGTGCTAGGCTGGAAACCAAGGTGTAATATCTGACTCAGATCGTCATTCTGAAGCCCATATCAAGAATATTACTAAAATATCTTTATCTAACATTGCTAATGTGCACCCTTCTCTCTCTCTAGCTGACACCGAATGACTAATGCATGCTTTTACAGGTATCATTAGCAGACTGGATTACTGTAGTACTCTGTCTACAAAAGAAAGCTATTAATCTCCTGATACAGTATGTAGCAGCACGCGTCCTCACCAAGACTAGAAGGAGGGCACACATCACATCAGTGTTCAAATCACTGTACTGGTTACCTGTTTTAAAAGTAGACTTTATTCTACAGTTTATAAATCATGATAATGCTCCCAAATACAGTTCTGGCATGCTTTTAAGATGCTGTACACCAAGTAGGTCCCTGAGGTCCTCTGAACTATTAACGGTTCTTGGAGCCAGGACCAAGAGACATGGAGAGGCAGCTTCAGTTTTTACACCCCCAGCCTCTGGAACGCCCTGCCAGAGATCTACCGTATGGCTGAAACTCTGGGTACCTTTAAGTGAGATCTTAAGACATACCTTTTTAATCTTGCCTTCATCAGGTTGCTTGTCTGTAGGGACTCCACAGTAGGTTGTAGGCTGTAGTGGTATTCTATATGTTATAGTGTCTCTGTAACCAAATCAGAAGTGGGTCGCGCACATCCCAAAATAATTCACAAGGCAAATGCTGGACTAAAAAAGCATATGTAACAAAGAAAGTAAGAGTCCGCACACTGTAGCTCCCATTTAAGATTATTTATGGATACAAAATACGAGTGACGTTTCGAGCGACAACGCTCGCTTGAGTTGTCTGAGGAAGAGCGTTGTCGCTCGAAACGTCACTCATATTTTGTATCCATAAATATTCTTAAATGGGAGCTACAGTGTGCGGACTCTTACTTTCTTTGTAGTGTCTCTGTAGTACGTTGTAGTCTGTTGTGGCTCTGTAGTTATGGCGTTGGTCTGATCAGACCTGGTCTGGGGTTTTTTAGTAGTGGAGTGAGTTTACACAGCTCAACTGGGCTACACTGTCTCATTCATTCATGATGTGTTATGTTTCTTATGATGTAGTGCATGATATGTATAAGGCTTTGTCATACATTTCTATGGTGTCTAACGCAGTAGTCAACATGTGTTGCCTCTCTGTATTAAATGTGCTATATACAGTAAATAAAGTTTGACTTGATTTTGATTTGATCCGATCAATCCAGCACAGATATTTGAAACGTATATATATTTGGCCAGGCCCAGTTTTATAGACGCATCAGCCACTTTACCGGTACATTCATTCTCAGTCAGGAAAGAGCAGCTGTGCTCCACGCCGTCGGCCCGTGCGGTCTAACGCTGCCCTTTCCATCATTTGGGGCCAAATGAAGGAATGAAGTTGTGCAATAGTCAAGATTTTTTCTTCTCTTTTTTTTCTCTCACTGGGGCAAGTGCAATGTGGGTTGTGTGCAATAGTCTATGTATGTGCAATGTGTTGTGTTGTGTTGTGTAAGTGCAATGCGTTGTGTTGTGTATGTACAATGTGTTGTGAGTAATATGTATATGTATATGTAATATGTGTTTTGTATGTGCAATATGTTGTGGACAGGAGGACAACACATCACATGTCTCACATACATACTGTATACTACAGTATATGTATGTGAGACGTGATGTGTTGTCCTCCTCTGTTTCTAGGGGGGGGGGGGGGGGGGCCCTGTGGGAGGGGGGGCCCGGGGGGCCCTCAGATCCCGTTTTTCGGCCCTGTGCCGGGATGCCGTGTGTTTGCCAGACTAAAGCATTGTTCTGTATTCTGTTTGTTCTGCTGATTGAATTAGCCGCTCTGTTGTTCTCTGTCTTCCTTCCTGCTTGTGCTGTTGACTTAAACGGCGCCTCAGGCTGGATGCAGCGTTCCCCTCACAATCAACAACGCAGACAATTCACCACCAACACATCTCTGTTGTCTTACCTTTGTTAGATGCTTCTCTTTCTGTCGCTCAACCCTCTCTCTCTGTCTCTCAACCCTCTCTTTCTGTCTCTCTGTCTCGCTCTCGCTCTCTCTCTCTTTCTCTCTCTCTCTCTCACTCTCTCTGTCTCGCTCTTTCTCTCCCTCTCTTTCCCTCTCTCTCTCTCTCTATCACTCCCTCTCTCTCTCTCTCTCT
>NC_140247.1:19840187-19845187 GCF_949987555.1 Borostomias antarcticus | reverse complement strand
CGAGGGCTTAGGGGTGTCCCAATGTCAACTCGGCAAGTGCGCGAGGGCTCTCCGGCAGCCATTTTGAGCCCTTTATGGCCCCTTCCCGTAAGTCTGCATTTCTGCAGACTTAGCCCAAGGGAATTACCCACAGTTCATAGCGTCGTGACGTGAAACACGGGGTTACCTGAAGAACAGCCAATAAACAAGCACGGACAGATCAACCAACCGTAACGTTCACGTTACAGAACAAAATATGTTTTCATGTTTTCAGCTGGACTTGCTTATCTGCACAAGTAGCCTTATAATTAATTTGGTTTCATTATTTTTAAGTAGGCCTATGGGTTATTAACCCCATGGGTTTTTATAATGTGATTTGTTTAAAAATATGTAGGCTATGGTTATAATTTACATCGATTTCTGTTGCTCTAAATCATATGATTGCCCAGTTAAAAGCAGTATGACATTAATTACCCATTTCGGTGCAGTGTTCTTTGAATTGAGATTTCCAACATGAATATGGAAAGAGTTGTGAGGTGCAGGAATGTGTATACATAATATATTATCATTCTTAAGTTAATACTTTTGGATTCATCACAAACAAGAATCACAGGCAGTAATGTAGGATCGATGCGATCCTACTAACAAATACTGGGTTGGGTTGATATTTGATCGCAGATGCGATCGCATATGACCACAAAATGAAATGATTTCAAGTTGAACAAATGTTTTGAGGGTAACACAGAGAGTTCTGATAATGTAAAGGGGATTTGACTCAGACAAAATTAATTTACACGAAGGCCTACAAGAAAAACATGTACAATTTACAAATTGATTTAAAAAAAGCCCCACGCCCACAATAGTAAGAAATATGTTTTCACGTCAACGTAATGTGATGTCACAAGTGCTGTCCCATTCCTTGTTATACCAATTCGAGCCCTTGCAGCCTCTCACACTCGATCACTTCACCAGGTGACGTCAATAAGTCTGTGAGGGCTCAGGGCTTGAGGGTTTAGGGGGGACATTGGGATTGGGCCTGTGTGTGTGTGTGTGTGTGTGTGTGTGAGTGGGAGAGAGAGAGAGAGGGAGAGAGCATGAGAGGGAGAAACAGAGAGCCTGATGGATTTTGGTCTTTGTTTATTCGTGTGAGTGAATGGAGTAATGTATACGCGTATGAGTACATCTATTCTTGGTGAGCTATTGCACTTCTTTCCATTTGCGTAATGAATTTTTTTTGGGCTTCGGTGCAAATGGAACAGTCCCTGAGATCTGGAAGATTGATGTTTGCAGCCGGGGTTGTGTTTGGGATTTGCATATTATGTGTTGAGGTTTGCATTTCGCAGGCTCCGAACAACTTCGCACCCCGCAGTTCTACCTTTGTCTCCCCAAAAAGAGAATGACTGCATATCCTTTTGAGGAGGCTGAACTCTGGGAAAGATTTCATTTGGTTCACAAAAAAAAAAGGTTTTGTTCCAACCCCCCGCTATGGCGGTGCCACCCCACTCTGTCACCCCCCATCACCCATCCATCCCCAACGGGCCTATGGGTATGCCAATTTGACAAACATTTAAGAATATAGTCATGCCATATAGCATTTTAACAGGAAGAAGTAAGTTGTTCAGTTGTTCTGAAATTTAAAGTCGCACTGAAACGGACGTTTGAGATCATCTAACTTCCGTAGTTTGACGTATTTCCATATGAGGGTGGGACATATGTTTAGAGGAATTTGATTGGAACAGATTCGATAGAAGGATAGCGTTGATTGACGGGTGGATGTTGTGAGATTATTGGCCTAAAATCTAAGGTACCTGTTGTCGTCATTGCACGTGACCTACCGTTTTCCAGGAAGTAAGAAATTATATACTTTGATATAAGATTACACCAAAAGTAGAATTTTGTAAATTTTTTGGCATACATCGTTGAATAGGTGAACACTATGACTAATTATGTGAACCAAAATGGGACAGAATGCTTTTTTCATTTCAGTGCGACTTTAACCAGAGACACACTGAGATTTGCATCTCTTTTTCAGGTTAGCCCTGGCCTAAATAGCAGCACACACAGCTGCATAAAGATGAAATAGAAATACGTTGAAATAGAGCGACAGACATGGGTTAATAGTGCAGAAAATGTGTTTATTAAACAATTGCAAATGTACACATCGTATAAATATATTCACACATGACTATGCAGTTTAGGTGTTCTTGACTGGTGTCATGTGAAGTCAGCAAAGCACTTGCATGTTTCCAGTCTGTCAGTCCTGACTTTGTTAAATGGATGTTTCCCACAGGATTTTGGGCAGCTATGGGGGATGGACCTCCGACCCTCTAGGGGGGTCTGGGGGCATGACCGCCCAGGAGAAAATTTGTAACATTGTTAATTTAAATGCATCAATTTGGCACACTTTGAGAGCAAAATCAAGAAGCCATAGCAATTTAATCATCGGACCACATTTGGTTATGAACGGGGATGGCAAAGAAGTAGTCATACACAAAATCATGGTAAACGAGACAGGACTTTAATACATAATAATCAATATTAAATAACATCCAGTGTCGTTCCCAGTCTTTTTTTTTTTTTTTTCATGAAAATACAGGTAACACCCTGACAAACAACTCAATGTGCCAAAGACCACATTTCCATCTACTGTACTGTACAAAAGACCATTTAATGCAACATACTGCAGGACATGAGCCCTTAAAAAATGTCAGTTCTGAAAAATAAAAATTTGTGGGAAAATGTCCCAGTGGAAGCTGAAATGACTGCAGTTGCTCAAAAGAGCCAGCTGACCATCTAATAGAGATCCCTCAGAGATGGCAATCATGCAGTCTGAACGATGCTTCCCCTCTGACACCAACAGCTGCCACACACCAGGGCAGAGGGCCTGGACATCTCACTGGTCTAATATATCTCGGACTGAGGAAATAAATCAGCCCGGGAAATGTAGCCCCAGTCAGGCCACGAGCCGACGCGGTGAGATGGAACACTTTGTTTAGTTTTGTTGGCGGGGGGGTGCTGACAGGCAATTCTGATTGGCGTGCGATTTTTTGACGGGGGGGGGGGGGGGGAGGCCATTCACCGCGGGCCAGGCCACCGGGAAAACTCCCGGTGCTCCCGATGACCAGTCCGCCCCTGTCTCCCACCCTAGAGAGGGAGCTACCTGCCCTGCTGCCTAGAGAGAGAATGATGAGTGAGGGAGCTACCTGCCCTGCTGCCTCTCCCTGCCCTCCTGCCAACAGAGTCAGAGTCAGTCCCTCTCTCTCTCTGTCTGTCCCTCTGAGAGACTGCTGGCTGGAGAGGAAGCTCTCCTGCCTGAGAGTCAGAGTCAGTCTCTCTCTCTCTCTCTGTCCCTCTCCCGCCACTGGCTCTCTGAGAGACTGCTGGCTGCTGGTTGAGGCTGCTGGCTGGAGAGGAAGCTCTCCTGCCTGAGAGTCAAATCAGTCCCCCTCTCTCTCTGACCCTCTCCCGCCACTGGCTCTGCTGGCTGCTGGTTGAGGCTGCTGGCTGGAGAGGAGGCTCTCCTGCCTGGAGAAGCCGTCTCTCCTGTTGTAAATAAACATTTCACTGTTAGTCAATCCACTTTATTCTTTTGACAAAAGCTTATGAATAATAATTATTCATTGGCAATATGTTTGGCTATTGACTTGGCATCTATTGCTACGTTATCCTAGCAAACAAGCCAAGGTTACTGCAGGGTTGTTTTTTTACGTTACCTCAGGCTCCGCAGCAGTTTCTTCATCTGCTTCTTCTCTCACTTTCTTCTTGAAGAATGTATATATTGGTCTGGTACTCATGACCTGAAAGTCAAGAGTACAAACATATAAGCTAAGCTTAAGACAGTCCCGTTTTTCAATGACATTGGCCTGACTAACGTTACATGCAAACCTATCTAGCTAACATTAGCTAGTGCTAGCCTAACTTTAGCTAGGTAACGTTGCAAACGTTAATGTAGCTAATTAACAGTCTAGCTTTGCGTTACATAGACTGGAAAATGAACATTGCAGCATAGCCCAAGTTATGTTTGGACAAGTAGATGACTACAGTGGATATTCAATATGGATTGTATTGTATATATTGTAAGTAGCTAATGTTAAATTACCTCAAACAACCGTGTCTCAACTCTGTGTGGAATTCCAGCGTGAATCAATGCAGCTGTGTGCAATTAACACTTCCAACACGTGTGATTGGCACGCGACCTATTTCAATCCACGCGATTTGAGGGGAGGGGGAGTAGGAGTAGCCCAGCAGAGTACCATCAGCAGAGTACCATCAGCACAGTGCAAAACACAACAGCGTTCGAGTTTTTATTTATTTATTTATGAGTAGTCAAAACTTTTGATAACCTAAATTTTGCAGCTATGGCGGGACTAATTCAGGGGGACGGACGGATGGGGAGTTTTTTTTTCTTCTGTTTTCTTTTTCTGCTCCTCTTGCCGCCCCCTGCGAGATGCCGCCCTGGGTGGCTGCCCATGTTGCCCATGCCTAAATACGCCACTGACTGTGATAAGCATCATATAACTCTTTTAACTGTGTCCCATTGTACTTTTTCTTTTTGAATGACTCTTGTTCGTTAGTGGGTGGGTTATTATTAATTTTATTTTATTGGATTTTTATTGTCCTCTTTTCTTGTCATTTACTTTGTTCTGGGAAAAAAGTGGAAAAATGGATTACATGCTTCTGTGATGGCTATTGCAGTTTTATGTCATGTCATGTTTTCCAATAAAAACACTTGTGAAAAAAAAAGAGCAGCTCGAAAATAAAAAGCTCAGCACAACAGCTGCTCTGCTGCTCCACCGAGTTTGGAGATTTCGTTTAGCGGCGCCTCTGACCGCTCCGTTCTGTTCTGTTCCCGCAGAGATGGAGCCGAGGCCCGGCAGCAGACGCGTAGAACCGGGCGCCAAAGCCCCGACCGGACCGGCGAAGAGGAGGACGGACCAGGGTGAGCTTAATTAAGTCCCCGGAATCCTCTCAGAGCTCTGCACCGTGGCTCGGCTCGCAGCTTCTCAGACACACGCTAAGCC
>NC_140247.1:19817687-19832687 GCF_949987555.1 Borostomias antarcticus | reverse complement strand
CTACTGGTCGATTGTGATTGATGTATGAGACGCCACAGTTGTACTGTGTGTGTGTATGTGTGTGTGTTTGTGTTTGTGTGTATGTGTGTGCATGTTTGCGTGTGTGTGTGTGTGTGTGTGTGTGTGTGTGTGTGTGTGTGTGTGTGTGTGAGACCATGTGTACCACGTACAGTTGAGCAGCTATTCATTGAAGGTTGATGCTGTCTTTTCTAACAGACCAGTTGGCAGCGAGCGCCGTTTGTCTTGGACTCCGCCCATATCCATCAGCCAATCCCTTTGACCCTCTCTGGCGGCCATCCAGATAGAGAGAACGCTCGATAATGTTTCAGTTTTCTCCTCTAGTTTTTCTCTCTCTCTCCCTCTCTCTCCCTCTGTCTTTCTCCCCTCCTCTCTCAATTTATCTCTCACACTTCCCCCCTCCCCTTCTCTCTCTCTCCCTCTGCCTCTCTCTCTCCCTCTGTCCCTCTGCCTCTCTCTCTCTCTCTCTCTCTCCCTCAGTCTCAATCCCCCTGCCTTTCTCCCTCTCTCTCACTCTCCCCCCTCTCTGTCTCTTTCTCTCTCTCCCTCCGCCTCTCTCCCTCTCTCTCACTCTCTCCCTACTGCCTCTCCCTCTCTCTCTCTCTCTCTCTCTGTCTCTCTCTCTCTCTCTCTCTCTCTCTCAGAGGAGTGGAACCCAGGGAAGGCCTGGTGTTCCTGGAGGGATGTGTTTGGACGTCGCACCCTTAACCCGTCCTGTAATGAAGTTTTAAAGTGCTGCAGTAATGCCTTTTCAGTGGGGAGCCCTGTTGACACGGCTGTAGCCATTAAATACTAATGAGGCTGTTCTTCAAGCCTGAGTGAACTGAGGGGAGGGGGGGGGGGGGGGGTTGGGGCAAGTTTAGGAGAGCAGGGGAGAGAAGAGAAGGAGGAGAGCAGAGGCATGGGGGGTCTCTCACTGCACCATACTACACACACACACACACACACACCACACCCACGCTGCTTCACACTCACATATACACACCACTAAATACTTACACTACAACTCTCAGGGTTGCATGATATGATATGCATAGATATATGTTAGTTATTTAGCTAGTTAGTTTAGTTTATAGCTTTTACTGAACTTGGCTTTTTTACAAAGAGAAACCTTGTACCTGTGGCAGGAGGGGAGGGGAATGAAATACTGATGGAGTGGGTGGTAAGGGTCCTGTGTGATTCTGAGTGCTTTATGGGTCATAGCTGAGGTGACACTGTCGGATAGGTTAGGGGTAGTTAATCCAATAATTTTGTTTGCCAGATGGGTTATTTACAGGAGTTTGTTTCCGTTAACAACTGTGAGCATGGGGAAGAAGCAGATGGCACCATACAACAACCGGTTCAACAGTACGACGGTACAGAAGGAGCAGGAGGTCACATTGCAATATAAAATTCACTTTTACAGAGGCCACATCCTGTGACCTCTGTAACCTTCGACCTTCTGTTTGACTGGGGACAGCCCAAACAGACCACGATGTCACACACACACACACATACACACACACACATACACACTCACACGTAAACTCCACATCCAGTCCATAGAATGATGCTCCTTTCCCTCTAATAGCTGAGGTTGGAGTTGGAGCACGGCGAGGTGAGCTTGGCGTTGCCCGAGGGGGCAGAGCTATCATTTCCCCCTGCGCCCCCTCCAGGTCTCCATGGTTACGGAGCGTGCTACTTAGGCCGCGTGGCTCAGAGGGAGGGTGGAGGCCGACGGATTCACACACGCACACACACGCACACACACACACACATACACACACGCACACACATGCACACACACACACACATGCATACATGCATGCACGCATGCACACAAACACATATACGCACACACACACACACACACACACACACGCACACACACACACGCATACACACACACACACACACACACGCACGCATACACACACACATACACGCATGCACACACACATATAAGCATGCACACACATACACACACACATACTGTACACGCATGCACACACACGCACGCACACATACACACACATACACACGCATGCACACACACACACACACACTGGAAGAAGATGGGCAATGATCAGCAACCTCATGAACAATGGAATGTTTGTGTTATGTAAGTATACTGTATGTTTGCGTGTGTGTGTTTATTTGTTTGTGTGCGTGCGTGTGTACGCACACAAAAACAATTGAATTTCCGTTGCGGTCACCCGCGTCTGTGTGTAAATGGCTGTGACATTACTATGACCAGTGAAAGGGTTTTGGCCAGACTGTTACCATCGTTGGAGGAAGCTTATCTCTGACTGTTAAACTATCCAGTCACTCGTGAAATCGACTCAGTGAAAGCTGCCTCCGATTTCAAAGCTCAGAAAAACCGAAGGTCTCACACACAAATAAATGCACACACGTGCACACACACACACACACGCACATACACACACACACACACACACACACACACACTGGAACAAGATGGACATTGATTTAACAACTTTAGCATGAAATTAGCTCTCAGTTTTCTCGTTGATTTCTGACCTGTCTTTATGTGTGTGTGTGTGTGTGTGTGTGTGTGTGTGTGTGTGTGTGTGTGCCTGCGTGTGTGTGTGTGTTAGAAGCTTAGAAATTAGACGCAGCACCAGAGGCAGTCTTGAGTCCGTCTGGAGCGTTAATTACAAGCAAAATGTTCTTAAACAAAACTAGAAATGACCAGTGTCCGTCCGTCGAGGGAACTGCCTTCAGCTGTCCGTCCACCGGTCACCTCTGCCACGCGGTTCTGAGCGGGCCTGGAGTCCAGCCCAGGTTTGTTCCAGCCCGACTCTGCCTGGTTCTGAGTCCTGTTTCCTTGGCAGCAGACTGGGGGAGGAGTCACTGGAGCGCTCGGCAATAAAAACCTTTTATAGGAGGTGCAGAACCTCCAGTAAAAGGTTTTAACTGCCGAGTGCTCTGCTCCTATCCTACTCCCTCCTGCGAAGCACCGCCCGGCCAGCTATAGCGTGTGTCTGTGTGTGTGTGTGTGTGTGTGTGTGCGTGTGTGCGTGTGTGTGCGTGTGTGTGTGTGTGCGTGTGTGTGTGTGTAGCTGACGCACGATGGCTTCCCTTTGTCCCAGGCTTCCTCCAGTCAGCTGATTGGCTGCAGCTGTGTCTCCTAAGGGCGGGATCTACCCTCTATGACGTTCATGTGTCGGCTAAAGCCGCTGTTCATGGTGCTGAAACCCCTGGTGGTCCTCCGGTGGCTCTGAGGCTGTGTGTGTGTGTGTGTGTGTGTGTGTGTGTGTGTGTGTGTGTGTGTGTGTGTGTGTGTGTGCGTGTGCGTGTGCGTGTGCATGTGCGTGCGCGTGCGCGTGCGTGTGCGTGTGCGTGTGTGTGTGTGTGCGCGTCTCTTGTCCGACCCAGCCCGACTAGTCCTAGGGGACGGCTGTGGCTCAGTTGGTAGAGCGGGTCGTCCAATGACCGCAGGGTCAGCGGTTTGAATCCCGCCTCCTCCTGTCCATGTGTCGAAGTGTCCTTGGGCAAGACACTGAACCCCAAATTTGCTCCCAATGAGCATGTTGGCACGTTGCATGGCAGCTGCTGCCATTGATGTGTGAATGTGTGTGAATGGGTGAATGAGAGGTCATTGTAAAATGCTTTGAATAAAAGCGCTATAGTAGTGCGGTCCATTTACCATAGTCCTGATTGCCTGCCAGAGAGCCAAGATGACTGGACATTCAGGAACTGATTTGCGTGCACACACACACACACACACACACACACACACACACACACACACACACACACATGCTGGATAAATGATTGTGTAGGCTGTCTGATGTTTTCATCACCGTCCCACCCTCACCCTCCTCTCATTTCTACACAATAATTCATCCAGCATGTGTGTGTGTGTGTGTGTGTGTGTGTGTGTGTGTGTGTGTGTGTGTGTGTGTGTGTGTGTGTGTGTGTGTGTGTGTGTGTGTGTGCGAGCGACTAAGTCCTCCTCTCTGCCACACCTGCCAGTGTCACGCCATCTGTGCCCATCCACAGACTGGCACCCTGCCACCCCAGGGATGGCAATCAAGCAATCAACCTAGTGTGTGTGTGTGTGTGTGTGTGTGTGTGTGTGTGTGTGTGTGTGTGTGTGTGTGTGTGTGTGTGTGTCTGTGTGTGTGTGTGTGTGTGTGTGTGTCTCATGCATGTCAGTCTGCTCGTCCTCCACACTTCTACTTGCTCTGGCAGGGTGTTCAGAGGCTGGGGGAATAGGAACTGAAGCCTGCCTCCCCATGCCTCTTAGTCCTGGCTCTAGGGACCATTAAAAGCTCAGTCCCAGAGGACCTGAGGGACCTACTAGGTGTATATTTTAAAAGCATGTCTTATATGTATTTAGGTGCTTGATTATATATTGATTTATAGACTAATAAAATAATCTTAAAATCTATTTGAAAACTGGCAGGTAAGCAGTGCAGTCATTTTGAAACTGGTGTGATGTGAACCCTCATTCTGGTCTTTAGAGTAAGAATGTGCTGCAGCATTTTGAATCAGTTGGAGTTGATATATCGCCTTTTTTGTTAGGCCAGACAGGAGAGCGTTATATACTGTAGTCCAACCTGCTAGTAATAAAAGCATGCATTCGTTTTTCAGAATCAGTCAGTATGTTTCTTAGGTGATAAACGGAGGTATTTTCATCACCTGCTTTACCTGTTTATGGGCCTCAAAGCTAAGATCAGAGTCCAGCATGACACCTGTTTCTTGCCTGGCATTTCATATTCAGTGACAGCTTTTTTAAGTGCACCGATAGTCTCTCTCTTTCACTGTTTTCGCCAACGATCAATACTTCAGTTCTGTCCTGGTTTAACTGGAGGAAGTTCTCACATTTATGTCAGCAATACATTCTGTCAAACGGTCAGGTGAGCTGAAGTTGGGGGTCGTCACAGAAATGTACAGTTAAGCTGGGTGTCATCAGCATAGCTATGGTAGCTAATGCTATTCCTTCTCTTGACATAGCGTATGGGTAATATGTACAGACTGAAAAGTAAGGGCCCTAGAACTGATCCTTGTGGGACCCCACATGCCATTTCAGTGTTCTTTGAGTTGTGGTCACCAAGGGTGATGAAAAACTCTTGGCCAGTTAAATACTCCCTGAACCGGAGAGGCCGACCCAGTTCTCCAGTCTTCTAACAAGGATATCAGGGTCTACAGCAGGCATTCCCAAACTGTGAGGCGCGCCTCCCCTGGGTGGCCCCAAAGAAATTCAGGGGAGGGATAGAAAAAAAAAGAAAAGGAAAAACATGTTTTTTATTTTTGATGGTTTTTTTTCTATGTTTTTATGAATGAAACAAGATTTTAAAGGTCAGAAAATAAAAATAAATAATGGGAGAGATGTATACTAAATGTGTGGATAGTGCAGAGAGAGACTCCCCCCGCAGGCATGAATGTATTGTGCGAAAACGTCATAACGTTAACTAGCAACAGGTGCCACCGAGCTAACTTAGCTGTGTAACGTTATGGGCTAGCTGACGCTGCCTTGCAAAATGGACATATTTGGGGGGTTGGGGGGCGCGGGTGTGTCACTGTTTTTAGAGGGGAGGCCCACATTGATGGAGTTTGGGAACCCATGATCTACATTGTCAAACGCTGCACTCAGGTCCAGAAGGAGAAGGACAGATAACTTTTTTGAGTCAGCATTGATTCTGAGGTCGTTTAAAACCTTGACCAGCGCTGTCTCTGTGCTGTGATGCTGGCGAAAACCTGACTGAAAAATGTCCAGAATACATTTTGAAGCCAGGAAATCATTTAGCTGTTTGAATACACATTTTTCTAGAATTTTACTTTACTTAGTTTTTACTAAGTTGTTTTTCTTCAGAATATGTTTTACCAGGGCACCTTTAAATGCTGATGGAAAAAGTGCCTGTACTGAGGGAACAATTTACAATACCTAAAGAAACAGAGTTAAAAATGGTCTTGATGAACTTGGTGGGAATAGGATCAAGGGGGCAGGTAGGATCAAGGGGGCAGGTAGGATCAAGGGGGCAGGTAGGATCCAGGGGGCAGGTAGGATCAAGGGGGCAGGTAGGATCAAGGGGGCAGGTAGGATCAAGGGGGCAGGTAGACGACTTAAGTTGTGACATCACTTTGCTCAGCATCTCTGCGTCAACTGGTGTAAACGAGTTCAAACGAGTTCATAGGAGGAAGAGGGTCATCAAGCAAAACATTTGGTCTTGACTGGGTGATATTCATCCTAATGCCAGCTATCTTGTCTCTAAAATATGCTACAAATTCCTCGCACTTTGAAGTAGAGGACATGTTGATGTATAGGGGGTGGGATTTAAGAGGTTGTCAAGAAAAAGAAAAAGAAAAAAAAAGAAATAGATTCAATAATAACAATTCTTGGAGGAAAAGACTTCGCTGTTCTCCCGATTGGATTTAGCAAAGGTTTTGTTACGCTGATCGGCTGAAGGAGTTAGTCTGTCAAGGCAAGTACTCTCTCCACCCACGGTAATCGTTGGAGATGGGGGGGAGGCCAGACTGATCTGCGGAGTGAAACTGAGCGTGAGCGCGCTGGATCAGAGTGGTCTGATGGGGGGCTAGAGGGCCTAAGCTGTCAGAGCTTTTCACAGCCTCTCCACTCAGCTTCTCCAGGTGAATAGTCGCTAGCGTCTCGTCTCGTCTCATCTCTCCGTACCTTCACACAGGGGCGGACGGCCTAAGGTCGACGCGGTCTGGGCCGCCCGTCAGTGTTGCCACGTTAATGCAGAGTCAGGAGTGCAGAGGAGGGCGGTGGGCGAGGGGGGGGGGGGGGTGTAGAAGAGGTTCGTCTGACTGTCTTTCTGCCTGTCTGTCTGTCTGCCTGTCTGTCTGTCTGTCTGTCTGTCTGCCTGTCTGTCTGTCTGTCCGTCTGTCTGTCTGCCTATCTGCCCGTCTGTCTGCCTATCTGTCTGTCTGTCTGTCCGTTTGTCTGTCCATCTGTCTGCCTGCCTGCCTGTCTGTCCATCTGTCTGTCTGTCTGTCTGCCTGTCTGCCTGCCTGCCTGCCTGTCTGTCTGTCTGTCTGTCTGTCTGTCTGTCTCTGGACGTGTCACGCACTACGCGAGTGGGTGAACTAGAGCGTGAAGGCAAGAAAAGAGAGAAGATAGAGAGAGAAGAGAGAGAGAGAAGAGAGAGAGAAAGAGAGAGAGAGAGAGAGAGAGAGAGAGAGAGAGAGAGATGGTTGTCAATTGAGAAATTGAGCTGAGAATGGCTACACTGAAAAAAAATAATATGAAAAAGAGCTTGAGAGTGACGGTGAGATGGTGAAAAGGAGAGAGAGAGGAAGAGAGAGAGAGGAAGAGAGAGAGAGGAAGTGAGAGGGAGAGAGAAAGGAAGAGAGAGAGAGGAAGACAGAGTATGGTGCAGTGCTCCTGCATTAGAATTGATTGGTTGGTTAAACAGCCAGTGCTGCTCACTCAAGCCTGGGATAGACAGATAAGCACTCTCCTCTCCTCTCCTCTCCTCTCCTCTCCTCTCCTCTCCTCTCCTCTCCTCTCCTCTCCTCTCCTCTCCTCTCCTCTGCTACCTTTCTCTATCTCCGGTCCCTCTCTCTATCACCCCCCCCTCCTCTGCTACCCCTCCCTATCTCCGGGTCCCTCTCTCTATCACCCCTCCCCTCCCCTCCCCTCTCCTCTCCTCTCCTCTCCTCTCCTCTCCTCTCCTCTCCTCTCCTCTCCTCTCCTCTCCTCTCCTCTCCTCTCCTCTCCTCTCCTCTCCTCTGCTACCCCTCCCTATCTCCGGTCCCTCTCTCTATCACCCCTCCCCTCTCCCCCTCTCCTCTCCTCTACTACTCATCCCCTCATCTCCTCTCCTTGTCTCTATATCCTCTCATCTCCTCGGCTACCTCTCATCTCCTCTCTCTCCTCTCATCTCCTCTCTCTCCTCTCCTTCTCATCTCTGGTCCCTCTCCCTATCACCCCTCCCCCCCTCCCCCTCTCCCCCTGTCATCTCCTCACTTCCTGCCTGCGCCTCCCTCTGCCTGGGGGGGGCCGACGAGGCGCAAGGTCATTGCGGGTCGTCCCCCGCCCCCCCCCCCCCTCCCTCCGCCTTCTCATCCTCCTCCTTTCTCACTCATTCTCATCTCGTCGTGAAACTCGTTTTCGGGGATGGGGACGGGGGGGGGGGGGGGGACGGGGGGGGACGGTGGGGGTGGGGGGGGCACACCCCCACCGTCAGAAGCGTGCGCGCGAGTGGATGGAGAGCGGAGTCCGGAGACACGGGGAGGGCTTACGCGGGATTTTGCGTGGGTGCATTTGTGTGTGTGTGTGGGTGTCTGTCTGTCTGTCTGTCTCTCTCTCTTCTCTCTCTCTCTTCGCTCTTTTCTCTCTCTCTTCTCTCTTTTCTTGCCCCCACGCTCTGGTTCACCCACTCACGATGTGTGTGACATGTCCAGAGGCAGACAGACAGACAGATAGGCAGACAGACAGACAGACAGACAGACAGAGAGACAGACAGACAGACAGACAGACAGACAGATAGGCAGACAGACAGACAGACAGACAGACAGACAGACAGACAGACAGACAGACAGACAGACAGACAGACAGGTAACACACACGTTTCTGTAACACACACATCTCTGTGAGTCACGCCAGCAGACTGGAGCTCAGACACAGTTCTCTGGAACATTCCGCCTGGGGATTTGAAACCGCAGCTGCTGTGAGTTTGTGTGTGGGTGTCTGTTTGTGTGTGTGTGTGTGCTGTTCTCCTTCTCTCGCCAGCGTTGGAGGAGGATAAATAATCGTGTTTGTGGCGTGACAGTGGTGTACTTAGGATAATTACAGTAGCTGTAAACACGCGTCTGTCCGAGTCTGTGTTTAGCAAATGACCCTGGTCACGGATCCCTCACGTTTCATATCACATTACATCACATTACATCACAGTCATTTAGCAGATGCTTTTATCCAAAGCGACTAACAATAATTGCATTTAACGTAGGAAAAGCCAATGAACTACTACTTGCCAGAACTCACAAGTGCATCTTCTTTCTAAAACAAGTGACTAAGAGCATAATCTAGTGCTGAAGGCAACGTGCAAGAATAGCAATCTAAAATACAATAGGTGCTTAAGAGGGAGGATCGTTGCCCTGACATCAGTGGGCAGTTCGTTCCACCACTGCTGGGCCAGGACAGAGAAGAGCCGTGACCGTGTCGATCGACCGCAGGAGCCTCGAAGTGACGGGGCAACCAGTCGCCCCGAGGTAGCAGAGCGTAGCGGTCAGGAGGGGGTGTAGGGTTTGACCATGGCCTGGAGGTAGGAGGGGGCTGTTCCTTTCATTGCCCTGTAGGTTAGCGCCAGAGTTTTAAACTGGTTGTGAGCCGCTACAGGGAGCCAGTGTAGGGAACGGAGGAGGGAAGGCAAGGCAAGGCACGTTTATTTATATAGCACATTTCTGCCTCAGGGCAATTCAAGGTGCTTTACATGAGACATTAAAAGCATTAAAACAAAATGCAAGACAGTATAGACATTTAAAACAATAAGCAGGACAAATAGAGTACATGAATAAAAGTTACAGTGCAGTATACTGATAAACATAACTCCTCTTAGAAAGCAGTGGCAAAAAGAAAAGTCTTCTGGCTTGTTTTAAAAGAACCAAGAGTTGCAGCAGACCTGCAGTTTTCTGGAAGTTTGTTCCAGATATGTGGGGCATAAAAACTGAACGCTGCTTCTCCATGTTTTGTTTTAACTCTGGGGACAGAAAGCAGGCCTGTGCCAGACGACCTGAGAGGTCTGGATGGCTCATAACGTAGCAGCAGATCAGAAATATATTTTGGCCCTAGAACATTCAGTGCTTTGTAAACTAACAGCAGTATTTGAAAGTCAATTCTTTGACAGACAGGAAGCCAGTGTAAAGAACTTAGAACTGGTGTGATGTGATCCACTTTCTTAGTCTTAGTGAGGACTCAAGCAGCAGCGATCTGAATCAGCTGCAGCTGTCTGATCGATTTTTTAGAAAGACCTGTAAACACGCCGTTACAGTAGTCAAGTCTACTGAATACAAATGCATGGACAAGTTTTTCCAAATCCTTCTGGGACATGAATCCTTTGATCCTTGATATATTCTTCAGGTGATAGTAGGCTGACTTTGTAATTGACTTAATATGGCTGTTGAAATGTCCTGGAGAAGGGATGTTGTGTGGGGGAACTTGGGGTGGTTGGACACCAGGCGAGCAGCAGCTTTCTGGACAAGTTCCAGAGGTTTAATGGCACTGGGGCCCCAGCGAGGAGGGAGTTGCAGTAGTCCAGGCGGGAGATGACCAGGGCCTGGATGAGTACCTGCGCCGTTTCATCAGTGAGGAAAGGGAGAATCCTCCTGATGTTGTAGATCATGAATCTGCAGGAGCGTGTGACGGATGTCATATGTGCGGAGAATGACAGTTGGTCGTCCAGGGTCACACCCAGATTCCTCGCAGTCCGAGTCGGCGTCACCACTGTGTCGTCAGTAGTGATGGCCAGGTCCCGGTGCGGACAGCCCTTCCCCGGGAGGAACAGCAGCTCAGTCTTGTCCATCACACACACACACGCCAGGCGGGCAGGCAGATGCAGCTCACACACGCATACACACACACACGCATACACACACGCACACACACACACACACACACACACATCATTAGCCTGGCTAATGGAGGTTCAGTCACTCTTGTCTGAGGAAGTTAGCAGTTGCTCGTTAATGATTTAAGCTCATTTAGCCTTTGACCCCATTATTGCGTGTGTGTGTGTGTGTTTGTTTGTGCGTGTGTGTGTGTTTGTTTGTGTGTGTGTGTGTTTGGTTGTGCGTGTGTGTGTGTGTGTGTGTGCCTGCCTGCCCACCTGGCATGTGTGTGTTTTTGTGTGTTTGTGTGTGTTTGTCTGCCTGCCCGCCAGGTGTGCGTGTATGTGTCTGTGTGTGTTTGTTTGTTTGTGTGTGTGTGTGTTTGTGCCTGCCTTCCCACCTGGCATGTGTGTATGTGTGTGTGTGTGTTTGTGTGTTTGAGCGTGTTTGTCTGCCTGCCTGCCAGGTGTGCTTTTATGTGTCTGTGTTTGCGCGTGTGTGTGTGTGTGTGTGTCTGTGTGTGCGTGTGTGCGACTGTACGTGTGTGTCTGTGTGTGCGTGTGTGTGTCTGTGTGTGTGTGTGTGTTTAGGATCTAAGGGAGTTGGAGCCTCTTTATGCGCTTTAATCTTCCTGTTTCATCTCAGATTTGTTGATGTCTGGTTTTTGTTGTGGTTGTTGTTGTTGTTGATAACGGATTGTAAGTGATCACCACCCGGTCGTGTTCTGTCGTGTCACACACACACACACACACACACACCTGATACGATCTGTGTGTAGCACAGGCGTGGCCTGGAGCCCTGTAAGCGCACAGTGTGAAATGACAGGACGCCCCGGGGCCAACGCTCGGCTTTGATCTCCGTCACCCCCGGAGACGCCGACCACCTGTGTCGCCGCCGCTGCCGCCGCCGTGGCAGCAGTGTTGCCATGGCGATTGATGTGAAAGGGAGACAACCGCGGCGCTCGTAAATTGTCGGGATGTTGCGGTGGAATTGTCAATCAAGCTAGTCACGCACCCAAACACACGCATGCACGCACACACACACACACACACACACATATACACACACACCGAAACACACATCCACCTCTCACTCTGACTGTCCTGCTACTCTGCTGGCTGCTCTTATTCCATTCTCTGTCAGATGGCGTCATGGAGGTGTGGCTGCTACCGAAATTATTCTAATCAATATAAATGAGTAGTGGAAATGCCGAGGTTCACCTTTCTAAGTCCAAAGCTGGTTACTTTTATTCCAACAGTTACGAGTTTGCAAAACCGGCCTCTCTGGTAGGAGACCGAGAGCCATGAGCCTTGGTTATCCTCAACAACACAGTATTACATCCTCAGTGGGTCCAACCCATACATGGAGATGTCTTCTCCACTAACCAGTTATATGAGAGTCACCAGACAGTAGGGCAGTCCTCCAGGTCAACAGCTGACCTGTGTGTGAAGACCCCAGGCTATTGTTTATGGATTCAGCTGCTAGGACATAGAAGAGTCATAAAAATGTTTGGGCAACCACCTTCCTCATAAACAATGGCTGACCAGGGAGGTTTTGGCCCAATCCCAATACCCCCCCTTAGCCCTAGTCCCTAGTTTGGGTCCCAATCCCAATACCCCCCCTTAGCCCTAACCCCTAGTGCTGGAGTGCCCTCGACTGGGTAGTGGCCCTTCAGAACGGAGCCACAAGGGATAGGGGTTGAAATATTTACCTAAGAAATGGGACACCACTCGCTACGTCTTCAATTAGAATTTTATTAGTTGCCTGATTTTCTGTGGAGTCCCTGGGATGTTACAGTATGATTACTATTATTAAAGTGACAAATCTGATTTCAGGACAAAACAAGACAGATTAATCAATTGTACAGCCAGGAAGCATGTTTACACATCGGCTGTTAACGTTATCCTGCCGATAGAAATGGTACCAGATAAGCAGAGAAGTGCAGAAAAAATGGTACTGGATTATTTTTCGGACTTCATGAACGGGACATGGAATCAACTGTCACTCAAAAGTAGTTTTTGTAAATTAGATTCAACATTGCACCGTAGCCTACTGGAACATCAACATGCTGTTAAGTTAGGCTAACAATGAAATACAGTTGACGTATCGTGAATAGTTGTTCCTTTGCATGTTCCTTTGCAGCTACTTTAAACTTAGCTATTCTACGGATTTTACAATTTTGAATGTTTATTTGCGAAGATATTGGACACCTATGTTTCATATCACTGCCTCGGTTCGCAAAGCATTGTGTGAGTTTTCATCTACCCCTCGGTTTCAAGTCAGCATCTGAAAACCCTCGTTTTGGAGGGCTGTTTGAACGTCCACTACCCCTCGATATGCCCCCTAGCCCTAGTAGCTAAAAGGAATAGGACACACTACCACACGCGTGAACGCGCAAAATGTAGGGGTAAGGCCAAGGGATAGGGCTAAGATTGGGTCTTTACCTTACAGTGAGGAGAGGAAGGGGGTTTCATGTAAAAATGTTCTCACAAACTCACATATCCAGTCAGACATGAAATGCTAAAGATAGATTTGTATTCCTCTATTACAGTGGCTCCCTTAGATTGTATGTGATAACGATAGGGTGTCTGTCTCTCTCTCCCTCTGTCTCTTAGAGGTGAGGAGGAGAAATGGACAACCGGTTGGGTCTCATTCAGGGGTGTAACTTACTACAGAGATGTCCTGACCCCTATAAGTGTATACTCATTACTCATTTTGGCCCCTCTCCCTCGCCGTAGGTCTGGACGCCACCAAGGACCCCTGTGTGAAGGTGCACTGCCCCCCACACAAGGTGTGTGTCAGTCACGACTACCAGACCGCCATCTGCACCAACCACAAACAGCCTGCGCACAGGTAGGACTCACACACACACACACACACACACACACACACACACTGTACACACAATGTACACACACGCACTGCAGGAGAACAACACAAGTGTGACCTTCTGGGCAGGAACTGGAGCCAATAGACCTGACAACACACCTTAATAGAAATATACCATGACAATAGAAGGAAAGATAGAATCTAATAGAATGAAAGACCCAGTGGAAGCAAAGAAAGGATTCTCTTTCTTTCATTCTACCCTAAGCCAGCTTGTGACTGACATTCTTTAATAGTGTGTTCAATTAGGCAAAACTGGTGTTGGCAGCCACCCACACACCTCCCAGTGACAAACATCATCAGAACCTGTGTGTGTGTGTGTGTGTGTGTGTGTGTGTGTGTGTGTGTGTGTGTGTGTGTGTGTGTGTGTGTGTGTGTGTGTGTGTGAGGAGTGGGTGGGAATGCAACCTGCAATCCGCATCCCACGACACATTCTCCCTCCCATACCAACCCTCCAAAAAGCAACGAGCCTCTGATTGGAGCAAACCCTCCCCTCTGATCTAGCCCACATCCAGACCCCCCCACGGAGAGAGAGCAGAGACCGGGGGTATGGAGGAGAGGAGGAGAGGGGGATGAGAGAGGAGAGGGGGATGATGATGCAATAATTCTGCTAGACAGGGTGGCAACAGACAATTTAAAGCCTTAAAAACAAGCAACAAAACCTTCAAATCAATTCTGTAGCGGGCAGGAAGCCAGTGGAGGGAGGCTAATACAGGTGTCATGTGATCACGCTTTATTTTACTAGTTCAAAGATGAGTGGCTGCATTCGGTACTAGCAGCAGACGACGGAGAGATGACTGTCCTACTCCCACGTGAATTACAGTCGTCTAATCGAGAGTTAATAAACACATGAATAACGCTTTCGTAGTCAGTGGGTGAGAGGCCTTGACCTTGGCTAGAAGGTCTGAAAAAAGCTTGTTTTCAGTGACAACAGAACGTCGCTGTAACTTGAAGGATTTGTCAGAAAGTACTTTGAAGGTGCTCTGTTCGATTTACTGCACTTTTTGTTAAAAAAAAATAAAAATCCAATATATGCAATAAATAGGTCCAGGGGAGTCATAACTATCTGTACAGAAAATATAGCCAACGGTGTAGTGCCTGTGGAGCAAATGCAGAATATATTTTTATTATGAGCGAAGCCGGCCCGGCACTGAGCCCCACCCCCTGAACGGCACCGTATGGAGTGAAAATGCCCACTTGTTTATATCTGATACGCTGCACCACTGCCCCCTCTAGTGGCCGGAAAAAATCAAACTGAGCACCTTTAAGATTCTTTACAAAGGATTGATTGTAGGGAGCTAAAGGGCAAGGAGTGACATCAGGGTCATTCAACAGGTCAGGTTGTCCGAGCATAATAATCCCAGTCTTGCTTTCCTTGAGATTCAGAAAGTTTAAATCCATCTAGGTTCCCTAAGCAGTTTAACAAAACCTGCATAGAATCCTTACTTTTTGCTTTTATAGGCAGATAGAGTTGTGTCATCAGCAAAACAATTAAAGGGAATGTTGTGTTTCTTTTAAATGGACCTCAGGCAGCATATACAATTAAAAGAGGATATGACCCAAAATGGAGCCTTGAGG
>NC_140247.1:19810187-19815187 GCF_949987555.1 Borostomias antarcticus | reverse complement strand
CAGCGTTGCAATCGCTAAACGCTGCTGGATCCGCAACAAGTGCAGTGTATTTCAAAAGCATGCACACACACGCACGCACGCACGCTGACCTACTGGAGTCACTGCTACCAGCAGGGTGGGGACAAGGTGGGGAAGTGAAAAAAGGAGAGGAGGAGGAGGAGGAGGAAGAAGAGAAGAGGAGGAGGAGAAGAGGAGGAAGAAGAGGAGGAGGAGGAGGAGGAGGAGGAGGAGGAGGAAGAGAAGAGGAGGAGGAGAAGAGGAGAAAGAAGAGGAGGAGGAGGAGGAGGAGGAGGAAGAAGAGAAGGAGGAAGAGGAGGAGAAGGAGGAGGAAGAGGAGGAGGAGCCGGAGGAAGAAGAAGAGGAGGAGGAGGAAAGGAGGAGGAGGAAGAGGAGAAGAGGAGGAGAAGCACATTCAAGAGAAGATGCTCACCTCTTATCAAACCTACGCTTTCCCCCCTCCTGATCTGATCATCACCTTAATTACGGGTGGTCTTGGCAGGAAGGGGAGGTCCTTGGCAGGAAGGGGAGGTCCTTGGCAGGGAGGGGAGGTCCTTGGCAGGGAGGGGAGGTCGTTGGCAGGGAGGGGAGGTCGTTGGCAGGCTCCAGTCTGCTGTGTCTAACTGGCCCTGTGTTTACGCCACTGATCCAAACCCTTGGATAATTATAGCTAATCGAGGAGGTGCGATTTCACAGCCAGAGATGTGCCATGAGCCTTCCAGGCGCTCCCCTCCCTCCCTCCCTCCCCCTCCCTTTTATTTGGCGCTCCATGGCAGCCATCCCCCCCCCCCCCCACACACACACTAGGCGCTCCGGAGTTCAATGAAATCCTCGGAAGAGTTTTTGATCACTTCCTCTGTTACCGTTGCTTTATTCCAGGGGTTGATGGGAAGGATGGAGAGATATGGAGAGAGGGAGGTGACACTCATTATAGAAAATAAAACGGCTCTAGAGAAACTTCTTGTACTCTCTTTGTTTCTGTGTGTCTCTCTCTCTCTCTCTCTCTCTCTCTCTCTCTCTCTCTCTCTCTCTCTGGGGTGGGCGTGGAGCTTCTTCACCTTTAATGTTATTCAGGCAATAAATGAAATTGAATTGCAGCAGAGACTGGAACAATAGCTGCTCTCTTAGTCTGCTGCTGAATTTGCAGTTCTATTCTGTATCTCTGTCTCACACTTCCTGTCTTTTTTCATTACACACACACACTCTCTCTCTCTCTCTCCCTCTTTCTCTCTCTCTCTCTCTCTCTCTCTCTCTCTCTATCACCTGCCCCTCTATATATACCAGTGTGAAGCCCAGGAAAGGAAGTCTTGCCCACAAACACTGGGTTGCAGCAGGCGCTCATGGGAAATGTAGGCCATGCCCTGTCATCCACCCCAGCCCCGTGTGTGGCTCCGACGGCCACACCTACTCCTCCAAGGTGAGACCTTTACACTTCTCTCCATCCCTCTCTGCTTCCCTCTCTCCATCCCTCTCTCTCTCCATCTCTCCATCCCTCTCTCCATCTCTCCATCCCTCTCTCTCTCCATCCCTCTCTCTCCATCTCTCCATCCCTCTCTGCTTCCCTCTCTCCATCCCTCTCTCTCTCCATCTCTCCATCCCTCTCTCCATCTCTCCATCCCTCTCTCTCTCCATCTCTCCATCCCTCTCTCTCCATCTCTCCATCCCTCTCTCTCTCCATCCCTCTCTCTCAATCTCTCCATCCCTCTCTGCTTCCCTCTCTCCATCCCTCTCTCTCTCCATCCCTCTCTGCTTCCCTCTCTCCATCCCTCTCTCTCTCCACCTCTCCATCCCTCTCTCTCATCCCTCTCTCTCTCCATCTCTCCATCCCTCTCTCTCTCCATCTCTCCATCCCTCTCTCTCTCCATCCCTTTCTCTCTCCATCTCTCCATCCCTCTCTCCATCTCTCCATCCCTCTCTCTCTCCATCTCTCCATCCCTCTCTCTCTCCATCTCTCCATCCTTCTCCATTCCTCTCTATCCCTCCCCCTTTGTTCCAAAGGGCCTATTGTATGTGATAATGATAGTGTCTATCTCTCTCTCTCTCCCTCCTCCACCCTCTCCATCCACACGGTACAACTTAAGATTGTAGACTTTGTTGCATAATGTTTGTATATCTTGTATACTCGGTGCACATATGTTAATAAGTCCATGAATGTGTGTTTTGTTTTCCCAGCCGAGATGTTATAATATATAATATATGCACCATGTAGATTTTGAACTGTATGCTGTTTATTTTGCCTTTTTGTGTGTTCTTTTGTGCCTACTGTGTCTTTTTTGCTGTGTGTGCTGTTGTGTATAGGAACATATGACTTTTCTATCTATATCTATCTATCTATCTATCTATCTATCTATCCTCTCCTCCTCTGATTTCTCCTCTTCTCCTCTGAAAGTAGACAGGAAGCAGGGTCAGGTATCAAGCCTCTTCATCACCTTTCATCACCTCCATCATCTCCATCCCCTCCATCAGCCCCCATCACCTCCATCACCTCTATCAGCTCTATCACCCCCCATCACCTCCATCACCTCCACCAACTCTATCACCCTCCACCACCCTCCATCACCTCCACCACCCTCCATCACCTCCATCACCTCCATCACCTCCATCCCCCTCCTTCACCTCAATCACCTTCCATCACCTCCATCATCTTTATCACCTCCATCACCTCCATCACCCTCCATCACCTCCACCACATCTATCACCCCCATCACCTCCATCCCCCTCCATCACCTCTATCACCTCCATCACCCTCCATCACCTCCATCACCCTCCATCACCTCCACCACCCTCCATCACCTCCATCACCCTCCATCACCTCCACCACCCTCCATCACCTCCATCATCCTCCATCACCTCCATCACCTCCATTACCCTCCATCACCTCCCTCACCTCCATCACCCTCCATCACCTCCATCATCTTTATCACCTCCATCACCCTCCATCACCTCCGTCACCTCCATCACCTCCATCATCTCTATCACCTCCATCACCTCCATCACCTCCACCACCTCTATCATCTCCATCACCTCCATCACCTCCATCACCTCCATCATCTCTATCACCTCCACCACCTCTATCACCTCCATCACCTCCATCACCCTCCATCACTGTTAGGGTTTGAGGCTGGTAGGTAGATGTAGGACCCATAAGCAGATGGCAGGCAGGCAGCACAGATTCAAAGAATAAAGTTTAAATATAAAAAATAAACAAGGAACACCGGGAGGAAACACACTAACATTGACAATGAACCGACAGAGAACAAAGGAAAGAGGAGGGCTTATATACTCTGGGAGAACAATCAAGGAACAACGTACAGGTGTGCAACAAGACATAACGAGAGGTGCAGACAATCACCCAGACAAGGACATGGAGGGATTCCAACAAGACACCAACACAAGGACAATGGGAACCAGGACACAAGGGAAGGGGACAGGGAACGAGGCTAGGACTAGGAATGGGACTGGGCAGAAAACTAGAGGGGGGAGCTAGAGGGCCAGGAGTGGAGAGGGACTGGAGTGACGTGGGACTAGTGAGGGGACAGGTGTCTAGAGCTGGGACTGGGAGGACACAAACCAACATAGAAGACAAGACAAGACCAAACACACAAGGAGGCAGAACAAAACCAGGTGACAAAGTGACCAACGTGTACAAAAGTCTCTGGGGGGAGTGCAGGGGCAGTCACTGGGAGGGGAGGTGCTCAGGGTCCAGGAGGGTCCAGGGGGCACAGGAGCTCAGGGTCAGGAATCCAGGCCGGGAACAGGGGGTGAGCAGGGCGAACCAGGGGTCCGGGGCAGGGGCGAGGGTCTGGACCGGGAGCGAGCAGAGTGGACCAGGGGTCCAGGGCAGGGGTGAGCAGGGCGAACCAAGGGTCTGGGGCAGGGGCGAGGGTCTGGACTGGGAGCAGGGGGTGAGCCGGGGCGGATCCGGCTCGAACCATAACAATCACATTGTATGTCTCCAGCCATTGTATGGCTTAATCCATCAGCCCAGGGACTACGGGTGTAATTTAGCAGCTGCTAATTGTGCAGTGCAGTTGCCTTTTAATTGTGCGCTGTCCCTGTTAAACTAAACAATACAATGAAATAAAATTAAATCACCCTCCTTCACCTCCATCACCCTCTACCAGCCCCGCCCCTCACTCCTCCTCACTGTACTCTCCTTCCTCATTCTCACACACGCATCCATAGACACGCACACACACACACACGCACACACACACGCAAACACACACACACACACACACACACACACACACACACACCCCAGATCGCTGCTCTGGAGTGGCGACGTTCTGTAAATGACCGCGTCAAGCTGTGATGGATGATCTCATGGATGAACTGTGCCAACCGGCACTGCAATTTGATTCCGGGTTCCCTTGTCCTCTCCCTCTCCTCCCTCTGTCCCCTTCACTCCTTCCCTCTCTCTTTCGCCTCTCCAATTATCCCCCCCCCCCTTGTCACCTTTACTGTGATAAAAGGGCCAGGGAATCTCAGGCCCTATAATAGCTAAATACTTCCTCTGCACACACACACGCATGCACACACACATACGCACGCACACACACACACATTATCTCTCTAACACACACACGCACGGACTATCTCTAAAATACACACAGACACACACACACACACACACACAATCTAATCTGGGCTGTATTTTCTCTGAGCAGGAATGACTTTGGGGGAGGCGAGCCAGAGAGCCACACAGGGATCAATCAGTCCCCACACGCACGCACATACACACACACACACACACACACACACACACACACACACACACACACACACACACACACACACAAACTCCCGCCCCTCTAAGAATGACCTCATCCACCCTCCAGAAGGTGAGAGGGGGGATTTAGGTGTCACTTCCCATCACAGAGAGTGGTTTGGGGGGGTTGGTGGCTGTCCTTCTACCGGGGCTCCCGGTGGGGAAAGCTCCCGATAAGTGTGTGTGTAAGTGCGTGTGTGTAAGTGTGTGTGTAAGTGTGTGTGTAAGTGTG
>NC_140247.1:19793429-19807487 GCF_949987555.1 Borostomias antarcticus | reverse complement strand
TTATCACACAGAGTTTCAAGTTCATGCTCAAGTCATTTCAAACTGAACTGCCTGGAGGCATGGCAGCCATGGCTACAGTAAAGCTTTTCTAACAGTTTGTTTTTGCTGTACCCATTATTCTCAGAATTAGCTGTTTGTCTGTGTGTTGTTCTCTCTGGAAATACTTTAGCTAAAGGGCTGAAGCTAAAACCCTAATTGCAAAACAGCAGCCCCCCTGAGACCCCTCTCTCAGGGTCCCACATAAAGCCATTAAGACTGAGAAGGTCTTTGAGCAAAGACGTTTTCCTGGCTCGGCTGCGATGTGTAGAGGTGATTTAGCATTGCTAAGCTGGCGCTGTAGAGAGGGTGAATGGGGGCGGGGTCCTGTAGCCACGGCTGGCTCATTAGCTTAGCGCTAGCGCCAGGCATGTCGGTGACCGAATGGACAGTCTCAAACCCCTGGATAAATTAAATTGGTCGTGGATGCGTCCCGTAGGCCTGCTTTGTCCCCCTATGCACTCTCCTTTCCTCTTTCCATCTCTCTCTCTCCCTCCCTCCTCCCTTGTCTCTCCCTCTCTCTCTCTCTCTACTCTCTCTCCTCTCTCTCTTCTCCCTCCCTCTCTCTCTCCCCTGCTCTCCCTCTCCCTCTCTCTCTCCTCCCTCTCTCTCCCCTGCTCTCCCGGCTACCCCAGGTGCCACCCCTGTGATTTTGTCTGTATTTTGTCATTTCTAATGAATCAATCAGTGTCATAACTAAATTAAAATGGGTTGAAAAATATAGTTTAGAGAGACTAATCTTTAATCCCCCAAATAGTTGAGCCTCCTACACACCCCCTTAACAAAATGTACAAAAATTGTTAAGTCTACCCCACAGGCACTGCTTTCTACAGGAGCAGGCAGTTAGCTAACTTCACTAGAGGGTATTTGAACTTGGGTCTTCTCACATATTCTTTAATTCCCCCCCTCAGAAAGATGTAATTTTTTAATGTGTCAGTAGTTAAAACGTTTTTACATAGTTATTTTATTTGTAGCACCGATTTAATGAAAGCTAGCTAGTGAAGTGTCATCATCGTCTCTCCACTTGCTTGTAAATCTAAAGTCATCTAGCTAGCGTTATGATAGCTAGCTAGCTATCTTAAATGCACATTAGCCTTCATGAAAAACATGTTACAAAAAACGACAGTTTTTCTTATTGCTAGGCTAAATTTAAGGTAATCTGCTTTCCTGTCATGGAAGTGATACTCCATTTTGTCATCAGATTGATAGTAGTGGATGGGGGGGGGGGGGGGGTGAATTGGCTGTTTTTTAATCCAAAACCGGTCATTTGTTTGATTTGTGTATGGGTTTGCTCTTTGTCACCTTTTTCATCCCAGATGAGTTTTCATCCTGAAATATTGTGTTATAAAGTGATGTGTGTCATGCAACTATTTACAGTATGAAAATAAATCAGAGCATTCAAATGTAAGACAGCAGCCAGAGACATTTCAATCACAAAACCTGACATGTGGAGCATTCCTGAGGAGGCTGGGGAACCAGTGTGAGTAAAACATGACGGTAGGCGCTTATGCACTCAAGTTTATTAAAAATGTTTTAATTATTGTGATTCCTGTAGTGGGTGGAAATATGCAGTTTACAAATAAGTTTAATTCTTAACAATATAGCTTGTAGGTATGACTTGTGCTTTGGGAACATGTGTTTTGCTTCTTCACATGCACGCATGCAGAAGAAACCAACTGAATTGTCACTCTGACTGGCATATCTCTGTGTCCCCCTTGTGCCACCCCAGTCAAAAAGGTCTAGAATCACCACTGCTCTCCCTCCCTCCCTCCTCTTCCCCTCTCTCCCTCTTCCTCTCCCTCTCTCTTCCTCTTTCTCCCTCATTCTCTCCTACCCTCTGTCTCTCCCTCTCTCTCTCCCCCCCGCTCTCCTCCCCCTCTTAGTAATTACGTTTGCACACACACACACACACACACACACACACAAACAAACACACACGCAGGTTCAAATGGGTCATGGGGAAGAGGGTTGGAGGATGGGTGGATGAGAGACGGATAGCAGGTTAGGGAGGTGAGAGGATGATCTTTCACCTTAGGCTCAAAACTCACCTCTTCAGGAAGTACCACCAGGATCCTCCCTCTTAAGCGCATATTGTATTTTAAGATTGCTATTCTTCCCTTTGCCTTCAACACTAGATTATGCTCTTAGTCACTTGTTTTAGAAAGGAGATGCACTTGTGAGTTCTGGTGAGTCGTGCTACACTGACTTTTCCTACGTTAAATGTAATTATTGTTAGTCGCTTTGGATAAAAGCATCAGCTACATGACTGTGATGTAATGAAATGATGACAGGAAGGCAGGAGAGGAGAGGAGGATGGAGGGAGGGAGAGGAGAGGAGAAGAGGAGAGGAGGAGGGATGGAAGGAGGGAGGGAGAGGAGAGGAAGAGGAGAAGAGGAGAGGAGGAGAGAGGGGAAGGGAGAGGAGAGGAAAGGAGAAGAGGAGGTAGGGAGAGGAGAACGAGGACAGCAGAGGAGAGGAGGATGGAGGGAGGGAGGGAGGGAGAGGAGGAGAGGACAGCAGAGGAGAGGAGGATGGAGGGAGGGAGGGAGGGATGGGAGGGGAGGGCAGGGAGGGAGGGAGGAGGAGGAGAGGACAGCAGAGGAGAGGAGGATGGAGGGAGGGATGGAGGGAGGGAGAGGAGAAGAGGACAGCAGAGGAGAGGAGGATGGAGAGAGGGAGAGGAGAGGACGTGGAGGATGGAGAGAGGGAGAGGAGAGAAGGAGAGGAGAGAGAGGATGGAAGAGAGGGAGAGGAGAGGAGGAGAGGAGGATGGACACTGCAAATTGTTCTGCGCTTGCCAAGATTTAAAATCGTAGATTTGGAAATATGAGATAATAATTATCTTGTTTAAAAATAATTTACTAGTTTCAATCTTATTTCTAGACTCGAACCAGCTTATTTTAATATTTCTTATCAAGTAAAATGATCTTGCTGCATGGACAGATAATTTTAATATATATTAAAATTAATAATAAATAAGTATTAAATCATTTAAATATTTATTTATTGTATTTTAACTGATGTTTTTTGCAGTGAATCTTGTGGTATATTGTGGTATCTTGTGGTATCTTGTGGTATCTTGTAGTATCTTGTGGTATCTTGTAGTATCTTGTGGTATCTTGTAGTATCTTGTAGTATCTTGTGGTATCTTGTGGTATCTTGTAGTATCTTGTGGTATCTTGTAGTATCTTGTGGTATCTTGTAGTATCTTGTGGTATCTTGTAGTATCTTGTGGTATCTTGTGGTATCTTGTAGTATCTTGTGGTATCTTGTGGTATCTTGTAGTATCTTGTGGTATCTTGTAGTATCTTGTGGTATCTTGTGGTATCTTGTGGTATCTTGTAGTATCTTGTAGTATCTTGTGGTATCTTGTGGTATCTTGTAGTATCTTGTGGTATCTTGTGGTATCTTGTAGTATCTTGTGGTATCTTGTGGTATCTTGTGGTATCTTGTGGTATCTTGTAGTATCTTGTGGTATCTTGTGGTATCTTGTGGTATCTTCATCTATCAGTTAATATCCCCCGCTGGCGGGTGTGGTGTCTTCCACACACCGGGGCTGTCCGGGGGGTCAGAGCAGGAGGGGGACAGTGAGCAGTAGGGGGACAGTGGGCAGTAGGGGGACAGTGGGCAGTAGGGGGACAGTGGGCAGGAACGGTACTGGATACCTGTGTAGCAGCCAGAGGATCGATCGGCAGCACGCTTTGACAGCGTGGCTTCCTGGGCTTCGGCGGGGTGGCAGGGTCGGGGGGTAACTGCGTTGGGGAGGGTAACAGCGTCGGGGGGTAACAGCGTCGGGGGGTAACAGCGTCGGGGGGGGGGGTAACAGCACCGGGGGGGAAACAGCGTCGGGGAGGGGGTAACAACGGCGGGGGGGTAAGAGCGTCGGGGAGGGTAACAGCATCGGGGGGGGTGACAGCGTTGGGGGGGGTAACAGCATCGGGGGGGTGACAGCGTTGGGGGGGGTAACAGCGTCGGGAGTGTAACAGCGTCGTGGAGGGTAACAGCGTCGGGGGGGTAACAGCGTCGGGGGTAACAGCGTCGGGGGGGGAGGGGTAACAGCGTCAGGGGGTAACAGCACCAGGGGTGAAACAGCGTCGGGGAGGGGGTAACAACAGCGGGGGGGTAACAGCGTCGGGGAGGGTAACAGCATCGGGGGGGTGACAGCATTAGGGGGAGGTAACAGCGTCGGGGGGGTAACAGCGGCGACCGTCTCTGAGGTGCAGAGGATAATGACAGGGACACATAAAAGGACGAGGTAATTACCACCACACCACCCAGCCGAGCGGTCGCCTCCGTTATCGCTGTCAGCTCTGCTGGCCGTGTGTGTGTGTGTGTGTCGGGGGGGGTAACAGCGTCACGGGGTAACAGCGTCGGGGGGGGTAACAGCGTCGGGGGGCGTAACAGCGTCAGGGGGTAACAGCGTCGGGGGGCGTAACAGCGTCGGGGGGGTATAAGCGTCGGGGGGGTATAAGCGTCGGGGGGGGGTAACAGCGTCGGGGGGGTAACAGCGTTGGGGGGGTAACAGCGTCGGGGGGGGTAACAGCTTCAGGGGGGTAACAGCTTCAGGGGGGTAACAGCGTCGGGGGGGTAACAGCGTCGGGGGGGGGTAACAGCTTCAGGGGGGTAACAGCGTCGGGGGGTAACAGCATCGGGGGGGTAACAGCGGCGACCGTCTCTGCGGTGCAGAGGATAATGACAGGGACACATAAAAGGACGAGGTAATTACCACCACACCACCCAGCCGAGCGGTCGCCTCCGTTATCGCTGTCAGCTCTGCTGGTGTGTGTGTGTGTGTGTGTGTGTGTGTGTGTGTGTGTGTGTGTGTGCGTGTACGCGTGCTGTTCTGCCTTCAGACTGAATAAGGTATTCAGCCTGTGTTCAGCCTCAGGGGATAGTATCAGTCACGCTGTCCCTTTTGGAATTCCCTGTCATTCTGAGCGTATAAACAGTGTTTATACTCCGCCATCTAAACCGTAGCGCGATGCTGCCACGCTCAGTTGTTTGGGTGTAAACAGACTGGGAGGAGAAACAGAGAGGTGTGACTCCCTAAGGACTTCCTGGACAGGGCGTGGCTATGCAAATAGACATTTTTGGGCGAGGTTATTGTTGTTGTTTGCATTAAAGTCAGTAAGAATTCGGTTTGGTTTGGGCAAATATTCGCTTCGGGAGACCATCCTGATTTCGCGAGCTCACGTTCTGTTTCTCTCTCAAATCAGTCCGGCGTACTCTCCATAGAGATCCGTTTGTGCCAGATCAGAAAACGATCTCGCCAATCGGCGTTGGTTCTTAGGAGTTTGAAACGCAAACAGCTACGCCGTCCGGGTTTATGACAGCGAGGAGTGGTTATAGCTTAAGTTAGAGTGTGATAGACAGGCGGTTCATCCAATCACCTGCCAAGCATTTAAAAAAAAAAAAAAGTGCTGCCCTTTTCCAAACGGCTTTGCCAAGGACGAGAGACGAGAGCAGACGAGGCGCGCGTGTGTGTGCGTGCGTGCGTGTGTGTGTGTGTGTGTGTGTGTGTGTGCGTGCGTGTGTGTGTGCGTTTGCGCGCGTGTGTGTGTGTGTGTGTGCGTGTGTGTGTGCGTTTGCGCGCGTGTGTGTCGGTTTGCTTTATTAACATGCTGAGACGTTGAAGGTGCACCTCATTAAAATTAGCCTGATTAAACCGGAAGGTCAGGTCCAATACCCCTGGACATAAAGATAAGGATGTGCGCCCGCACGCGCGTGTGTGTGTGTGTGTGTGTGTGTGTGTGTGTGTGCGCATGTGTGTGTGTGTTAGTGAGAGCGAGAGAATGAGAGAGAGAGAGAGAGAGAGAGAGAGAGAGAGAGAGAGAGAGAGAGAACCAATGCTTGCTTTAACCACGTTTTGTGTTCCAGATGTAAAATAATTTATATAAATTATATCTGCCTCTCTTAAACACACACACACACACACACAAACAGTGTGCTACCATTAGCCTCCCTTTGCTAATGCAATGCTAATCACACCGCGGGACGGGAGCAGCTCTGTCTGTCCAGCTGCCTCTCTGTCTTCCTGGTGGGAAGAGCTAATCTCTCTCTAACATGCATGCCAACACACACACACACACACACACACACACACACACACACACTCACACACACACACACACACACACGCACACACACTCACACAAACACACACACATACACACACACTCAAACACATAGCTCATCACAATGGCTGCACACGCACGCACACACACACACACACACACACACACACACACACGCAGATGGAGAGAACATGGAGGAGTGGAGGGGGCCAGGCTGTTTGAGTGCATCTCCTCCACTGGGCCATTCTTTACAGCCAGTAATGAGGTGCTTCTTGTTTTCAGCACATTGTGTGTGTGTGTGTGTGTGTGTGTGTGTGTGTGTGTGTGTGTGTGTGTGTGTGTGTGTGTGTGTTTGTGTTGTATGTGTGTGTGTCTGTGTGTGTGTGTGCGTATGTGTGTGTGTATGTTGTGTGTGTGTGCTTGCGTGTCTGCGTGTGTGTTTGTGTGTGTGTGCTTGCGTGTCTGCGTGTGTGCGTATGTGTGTGTGTGTTTGTGTTGTATGTGTGTGTGTCTGTGTGTGTGCGTATGTGTGTGTGTATGTTGTGTGTGTGTGTGTGTGTGTCTGCGTGTGTGTGTATGTGTGTGTGTTTGTGTTGTGTGTGTGTGTCTGCGTGTGTGCATATGTGTGTGTGTGTGTGTGTGTGTGTTGTGTCTGTGAGTGTGTGTGTGTGTGTGTGTGTGTGTGTGTGTGTGTGTGTGTGTGTGTGTGTGTCCGCATCCATTCCTAGTAAATGAGGTGCATTTGAGATAGGTCTGTTCTGGGGGCACCATCAATCCACATTGGGAGACAAAAGCAAGGACATATGTGTGTGTGTGCTTGTGTGTATGTGTGTGTGTTTATGTTTGAGAAATAGATGGAAAATACAAATGAGCCACAGTTTTTTATATTTCACCTGAAGGCCTGATCAATAACAACCCCTGTGTGTTTGATCACAGGCAGACAGACAGACAGACAGACAGACAGACACACACACACACACACACACACACACACACACACACACACACACACACACAGACAGACAGACAGACACACACACACACAGAGACAGACAGACAGACAGACAGACAGACAGACAGCGGGCTAGTCAGTCTGGTTATTACTTTTTCTCTCTCGGGATGCAGGCAGACTAATTACACACACACACACACACACGCCTTTCACACACACGCCTTTATCAGTGATATTCCCCTTCTTCACGTTTCCTCTCCTCCGTCATTCTATCCATTTCCTGTCTTCTCCCTCCTGCTCCTTCTCTCCGTTTCTATCTTTCTTCTCTCGCGCTCGCCGTTGCTTTCCTCTCCTCTCTTTATCATCTCTCTCTCACGGCTACATCCATCGCCCCTCTTCTCTCTGGGCGACGCTACCACCTTCCCTTCATCATCCTCTCGCTCGTCGCTGTCTCATTCTTCCTCCCCCTGTCCATGATTCTCAGTCCAATCGTTCACCTCACCCCCCTCTCTCTCATCTCTCATCTCTTTCACCCTCTCTCATCTCTCATCTCTTTCACCCTCTCTCATCTCTCTCTCTCTCATCCCCACCCTCTCTCTCTCCCCCGTTATCTTCTCTCTCTCCCTCTCTCTCTCCTCTCCTCTCTCTCTCCCTCTGTCCCCCTCTCTCTCCTCTATCTCTACTCTCTCTCCGCCTCTCTCTCTTCTCCTCCTCTCTCTACTCTCTCTCTCTCCCCCTCCTCTCTCTCTACTCTCTCTCCCTCTCTCTATTCTCTCTCCCCCCTCTCTCTACTCTCTCTCCCTCTCTCTATTCTCTCTCCCCCCTCTCTCTACTCTCTCTCTCCCTCTCTCTACTCTCTCTCTCCTCCTCCTCTCTCTCTCTCTCTCCTCCTTCTCTCTCTCTCTCTCCTCCTCCCCCTCTCTCCTCTCTCTCCTCCTCTGTCTCTCTCTCCTCCTCTCTCTCTCTCTCTCCTCCTCCCCCTCTCTCCTCTCTCTCTCTTCGTCATTCTCTCTCTCTCTCTCCTCCTCCCTCTCTCTCTCCTCCTCTATCTCTCTCTCCTCCTCCCCCCTCCCTCCTCCCTCTCTCTCTCTCTCTCTCTCTCTCTCTCTCTCTCTCTCTCCTCCCCCTCTCTCTGTGTCCCATCCTCTCATTCTCAGGTCCATTACTCAGCTAGATGGTGACAGTTTTTCTGTTATGGCTGCCTGCATTGGGGACGCCATGACAACCCACGCTTCCGCACAGCACTTTTAAATTATCACACACACAAACACACACACACACACTCTCTCTCTCTCTCTCTCTCTTTCTCTTCAATATCAATTATAGAGGTAAATGAGATTTCTTCCTATATATTGTATTTACTGCAGTGACTTGCCGTTTCTCCCCACTTTAATGTGGCTCCCGACATCATGGCCGCTCCAGCTTCTATCATATTCTCTGGCCACTTGGCAACATTTTAATAATAATTCAGAAACTCAGTGGTCTTTTATTCACCACACGGTAGTGATACACACAAATACACACAGGTGAATGAGCGGAGACACACACACACACAGACACACACACACACAAATGCATCTGCGGTCGCTTCTGGAAATTGTTCCCTGCATTTCTCCCATCCAAGCTGTCCTCCTCCAGGGGCAGCCAGGAGGGCAGCCATCGTCAGGGACCAAGTCCAAGTGCTCAGTCCAGGACCCGGTCAGGACTGAAGAGCATCTGTATTAGGCTCTTTGGGAGGCTATGTGCCTATATGCTGTTCCTATTTGTAATTTGTACCACTTTTGTACAGTTTGGGTGCGGTGTCCTACAGTCGAGGGTGCCGGTATCTGGTGTGTAGCTCACGTGTGTCTGTGTGTGTGTGTGTGTGTGTGTGTGTGTGTGTGTGTGTGTGTGTGCGTCCATGCTTGTGTGTGCGTCTCTGCCTGTGTGAGTGTGTGTGTGTGTGTGTGTGTGTGTGCGTGTGTGTGTGCGTGCGTACATGCTTGTGTGTGTGTGTGTGTGTGTGTGTGTGTGTGTGTGTGTGTGTGCGTGCGTGCGTGCGTCCATGCTTGTGTGTGTGTGTGCTTGCGTGCATGTGTGTGTGTGTGGCACCACCTGATACATGATAGATGACTAGGGGCCAATGAGCTGCCACAGCCCTGGATTGTACGGTGTTGTTGATGTGTTGTGATTTGTTGTGTTGTTTTGTATTCCCTCTTTGTATTGTATTTGTTTGTCTTCACTCACGTCTGATTTATTTGTTTTCTGTGGAAGTGGTTGGGGGAGTGTGTGTGTGTGGGGGGGGGGGGGGGGTCATACAGGTGTCTGAGTGCCAATGGAACAGAAGATTAAACCTCACACATGGGATTGGAGGGGGGGGGGGGTAGAGAGAGAGAGAGAAAGAGAGAGAGAGAATATGTGTGTGTGTGTGTGTGTGTGTGTGTGTGTGTGTGTGTGTGTGTGTGTGTGTGTGTGTGTGTGTGTGTGTGTGTGTGTGTGTGTGTGTGTGTTGAAGGGAGAGGCCCAGAGAGGGAGCTGAGATGAGAGGGAACTCTATTCAGAATGAGACCTATTGATTACTCTGCCTGCTTTGTTCAACAGAGAGAGACAGAGTTAGTGTGTGCGTGTGTGTGTGTGTGTGTGTTTGCGTGTGCGTGTGCGTGGCTGTCTCTGTGTCTGTGTGTGCCTGTGCGTGTGCGTGTGCGTGTGCGTGTGTGTGTGTGTGTGATGTCTGTTGGGATGTCTGGGTGGATGTAGCCAGCCTATTTCTCTTGTGAGAGATAACAGGGATCAAACACACAAGGGATTCTCTCTACTGATAACACATCCACCCTCTCTCTCTCTCTCTCTCTTATTCTCTCTCTCTGTCTGTCTCTGTCTATCTCTCTCTCTCTTACTCTCTATCTCTCTCTCTCTATCTCTCTCTTACTCTCTCTCTCTCTTTTTCTCTTTGTCTGTCTCTCTCTCTTACTCTCTCTATCTGTCTGTCTCTCTCTCTCTTATTATCTCTGTCTCTCTGTCTCTCTCCCTCTTATTCTCTCTGTCTCTCTCTCCCTCTTATTCTCTCTGTCTCTCTCTCTCTCTTATTATCTCTGTCTCTCTCTCTCCCTCTCTTATCTCTGTCTGTCTCTCTCTCTTATTCTCTCTCTGTCTGTCTCTCTCTCGCTCGCTCACTTACTCTCTCTCTCTCTGTCTGTCTCTCTCTCTCTCGCTCACTTACTCTCTCTCTCTCTCTGTCTGTCTCTCTCTCTCTCTCTCATAAATAATAAAAAGATAAAATACATTTTTAAAATGATGATGTCAGATATAACAAAAAGGATGTGTGTTAGGTGACTGTCACTCACGGTCCCTCAGTCTATGGCAGGCAACAACATAGACTGCTGCTACTGTAGCTTCCTTCTCTCTGGCCCAATCCCAATACTCCCCCTTAGCCCTAGTCCCTAGTTTTGGGCCCACTCCCAATACACCCCCTTAGCCCTAACCCCTAGTGCTGGAGTGCCCTCGACTGGGTAGTGGCCCTTCAGAACGGAGCCACAAGCGATAGGAGTTGAAATCTTTACCTGAGAAATGGGACACCACTCACTACGTCTTCAATTAGAATTGTATTAGTTGCCTGATTTTCTGTGGAGTCCCTGGGATGTTACAATATGATTACTTTTATTAAAGTGACAAATCTGATTTCAAGACAGAACAAGACAGATTAATCAATTGTACAGCCAGGAAGCATGTTTACACATTGAAATGTGTAATAACAACAACATCTGAAATGTGTCATAACAATCCAATGACATGTTCCTTTGCATCTACTTTAAACTAAGCTATTCCACAGATTTACATTTTTTTTAATGTTTATTTGAGAAGATATTGGACTTCTTTCCCATGTTTTTTTACGGCACCAACACCTATCTTTCATATCACTGCCTCGGTTCGCAAAGTAGTGTGTGAGTTTTCATCTACCCCTCGGTTTCAAGTCAGCATCTGAAAACCCTCGTTTTGGAGGGCTGTTTGAACGTCCACTACCCCTCGATATGCCCCCTAGCCCTAGTAGCTAAAAGGAATGGGACACACTACCCTACGCGTGAACGCGCAAAATGTAGGGGTAGGGCCAAGGGCTAGGGCTAAGGGGGGTGTTGGGATTTGGCCTTTGACTCCTCCCCTAGTAGGATAGGCAGTTTTTCCTCATCTAATAGTTTAAGAAAACCTTTTGTTACGGATTCAGATATTTTGAAATGTGTTTCTCTAATATGTTTATACTCTTCCCATTTGGTGAGGAAGTGCAGCTGTTTCAGGTTCACTGAGGATGCAGTGACATCACAGCCTCTGCTCTGCAGGGAGACAGGTTTTCACCATACTCAGATAATCTGCTCTCTGCTCCGGCGTACTGTCCATGTAGAGACAGATAGCACTGCATTGTGCTCTGTGCTTTTGTTTGTGTTTGCCTATAGGTGATGTAGTTTTGTTGTATTTATTGTGTAATGTACCGAGGCGGCTGTAGCTCAGTTGGTAGAGCGGGTCGTTCAGTGATCGAAGGGTCAGTGGTTCGAATCCCAGCTCTGACTGTCCACATGTCGAAGTGTCCTTGAGCAAGACACCTAACCCCAAATTGCTCCCAATGAGGAGGTTAGCACCTTGCATGGCAGCTACCGCCATTGGTGTGTGAGTGTGTGTGTGTGTGAATGGGTGAAAGAGAGGCTATTGTAAAGCGCTTTGAATCGCTAAGGTGGAAAAGTGCTATATAAGTGCAGTCCATTTACCATTTACATGTGGCTGGGTCTTACTGGTGAGGTGCTCTGATCCTGGGTTGTGTTAATAGGGCAGGTTGGGTTGAGTGAGGTGCTCTGTTCCTGGGTTGTGTTAATAGGGCAGGTTGGGTTGAGTGAGGGGCTCTGTTCCTGGGTTGTGTTAATAGGGCAGGTTGGGTTGAGTGAGGCTCTGTTCCTGGGTTGTGTTAATAGGGCAGGTTGGGTTGAGTGGGGCTCTGTTCCTGGGTTGTGTTAATAGGGCAGGTTGGGTTGAGTGGGGCTCTGTTCCTGGGTTGTGTTAATAGGGCAGGTTGGGTTGAGTGAGGTGCTCTGTTCCTGGGTTGTGTTAATAGGGCAGGTTGGGTTGAGTGGGGCTCTGTTCCTGGGTTGTGTTAAAAGGGCAGGTTGGGTTGAGTGGGGCTCTGTTCCTGGGTTGTGTTAATAGGGCAGGTTGGGTTGAGTGAGGTGCTCTGTTCCTGGGTTGTGTTAATAGGGCAGGTTGGGTTGAGTGAGGTGCTCTGTTCCTGGGTTGTGTTAATAGGGCAGGTTGGGTTAAGTGGGGGGCTCTGTTCCTGGGTTGTGTTAATAGGGCAGGTTGGGTTGAGTGAGGTGCTCTGTTCCTGGGTTGTGTTAATAGGGCAGGTTGGGTTAAGTGGGGGGCTCTGGTCCTGGGTTGTGTTAATAGGGCAGGTTGGGTTGAGTGAGGGGCTCTGTTCCTGGGTTGTGTTAATAGGGCAGGTTGGGTTGAGTGAGGCTCTGATCCTGGGTTGTGTTAATAGGGCAGGTTGGGTTGAGTGAGGCTCTGATCCTGGGTTGTGTTAATAGGGCAGGTTGGGTTGAGTGGGGCTCTGTTCCTGGGTTGTGTTAATAGGGCAGGTTGGGTTGAGTGAGGCTCTGATCCTGGTTTGTGTTAATAGGGCAGGTTGGGTTGAGTGAGGGGCTCTGTTCCTGGGTTGTGTTAATAGGGCAGGTGGGTTGAGTGAGGCTCTGTTCCTGGGTTGTGTTAATAGGGCAGGTTGGGTTGAGTGAGGGGCTCTGTTCCTGGGTTGTGTTAATAGGGCAGGTTGGGTTGAGTGTCTGTTCCTGGGTTGTGTTAATAGGGCAGGTTGGGTTGAGTGGGGCTCTGTTCCTGGGTTGTGTTAATAGGGCAGGTTGGGTTGAGTGGGGCTCTGTTCCTGGGTTGTGTTAATAGGGCAGGTTGGGTTGAGTGGGGCTCTGTTCCTGGGTTGTGTTAATAGGGCAGGTTGGGTTGAGTGGGGCTCTGTTCCTGGGTTGTGTTAATAGGGCAGGTTTGTGATCCCAGTCTCAGGATCAGTTGGGTCAGGGGGGCCCTATTGCTCAGCTCTTGGTATTGCAGGGCTTGCTAATGATACGAAAGGGGATCACTTAGTTTTATGTGTGTCCAAAAGCTAACTGCTCTATTTTGAATTTGTATTATTAGTGTGTATTTGCCTAATTCTGCTGTGTGTGCATTGTTTGTAGCTTTCCTCTGGACAGGGAGGAGAGTTTTACTCTGAACTCTGCATGCAGGCTCTCAATGGGGAGTTTATCCCTGAGTAAAGTCTTGTCATGGGCCCCACACCTCACTGCCATGAAGTGTGTTTGGTTCAATGACACGCTTAATTAATTTAAGCCAAATTCGATTTGGTATTTATGTATTTTTTTATGGCATAGAAAGCCTGGCGTGCTTTCTCTCTCAGCTCACAAACTGCTTCCTTAAAGTGTCAGTTGAACTTAGTTTTATTCCTAGATAGGTGTAGTGTGTGTTTTATTCCTAGATAGGTGTAGTGTGTGTTTTATTCCTAGATAGGTGTAGAGTGTGTTTTATTCCTCGATAGGTGTAGAGTGTTTTATTCCTAGATAGGTGTAGAGTGTGTTTTATTCCTAGATAGGTGTAATGTGTGTTTTATTCCTAGATAGGTGTAGTGTGTGTTTTATTCCTAGATAGGTGTAGAGTGTGTTTTATTCCTAGATAGGTGTAGTGTGTGTTTTATTCCTAGATAGGTGTAGTGTGTGTTTTATTCCTAGATAGGTGTAGTGTGTGTTTTATTCCTAGATAGGTGTAGTGTGTGTTTTATTCCTAGATAGGTGTAGAGTGTGTTTTATTCCTAGATAGGTGTAGAGTGTGTTTTATTCCTAGATAGGTGTAGAGTGTGTTTTATTCCTAGATAGGTGTAGAGAGTGTTTTATTCCTAGATAGGTGTAGTGTGTGTTTTATTCCTAGATAGGTGTAGTGAGTGTTTTATTCCTAGATAGGTGTAGAGTGTGTTTTATT
>NC_140247.1:19770929-19773429 GCF_949987555.1 Borostomias antarcticus | reverse complement strand
GACGTGTTCTATTCATCCAGACTGCCTGGTGTCTTCTAGAGCTTTGCTTAACGTCGCCGTCGGTGACAACTGTCCGCCGAAAACCTCCAAACTACGACTTCTACCAACACAGACTGCCATCTCCCTGTTCCTTGTTCTTCTCTCTCTCTCTCTCTCTCTCTCTCTCTCCCTCTCTCTCTCTCTCTCCCTCCCTCTCTCTCTCTCTGGGCTTCTGGCATAGCTGGATGTAAATGGGTTTACTACAGGAAGTACAGGTTCTGTGTTCTGACCCCTCTCCCTGTCCTGCCCTCAGAGTTCTTCTCACACTCTGTGTTCCGTTCCTACGTTCTAGAACGTTCCTGCCGTCATGACCACTCCTCTCTGGAGTTCCGAGGAAAGCCTCTTCACAGCGAGGGAACGAACGAAAAAAGAGTGTCAGAGATTTGATATTCTTCTCTGAACTTCCGAGCTCTATTGAAGTGGGTCCCTGTGCTCTGGCAATTCTGCCGAGGAATCTCACACCTCCTTTGTACATTCCTTGCTTTTTAGTGTCCCGGAGAGTCGCTTGAGGCGCCGGGAGTGATGGCTTGAGTGTTTTCTGCATGTTCCCCCACCACGCGTCTGTCAAAGAAACATTCGCGCGACCGGCCGTACTTCTGAAAGAATTGCAGGCTGAATAGAAGATGCTTTCCCTCTAAGGCATCTCTCTTTAATAGCTGTCAGAGTCGCTCTTTGCAACTTCGCCTCTCCAAGGTTGCCAGGTTTGCTCCCCCCCACCACCGTCGAAGTGACCCCAAGAGGGCCGACCGCTCGGCTGTAAAAGCATGAAATGCGTTGGGTTTTTTAGGGTCAAGCGCAGCCGTTTTATTTTCCCAGCTCCTTTTGTGCGGCCGGTTGAGGACTGGGCTGACACTTCACGCCTCTCCAGGGCAGAACTCATCAAACAGAGAGAAGCCGCTATTACTGCTGACCTTTCTGCAGACCCCTACAGAACCAGCCTGGTGCTTTAGAAACCCAGACACCCCGGGAAGCTCAGTGGGAGAGGAGGGGGCGCTCTCATGCTCCACTTTGAAAGCAAAATCAAACGAGCCTCACAGTCAGTAAACATGTCATCATGGTCGGCCTGTTTCTAACGCAGGGTAGTGGGTGAGCGACTGGGTTTAGTCAGTTATTCAGTCAAATGTAGTCAGTTGCTCTCCGTACCAAGCGTTACTAACCCTACCAGAAGACCAGCGGGGCGTGGACCCTCACCTGAACATGGGCCCTCACCTGAACATGGGCCCTCACCTGAACATGGGCCCTCACCTGAACATCGTCCCTCACCTGAACATGGGCCCTCACCTGAACATGGGCCCTCACCTGAACATCGGCCCTCACCTGAACATGGGCCCTCATCTGAACATGGGCCCTCACCTGAACATGGGCCCTCATCTGAACATGGGCCCTCATCTGAACATGGGCCCTCATCTGAACATGGGCCCTCATCTGAACATGGGCCCTCACCTGAACATCGGCCCTCACCTGAACATCGGCCCTCACCTGAACATGGGCCCTCATCTGAACATGGGCCCTCACCTGAACATGGGCCCTCATCTGAACATGGGCCCTCACCTGAACATCGGCCCTCATCTGAACATGGGCCCTCACCTGAACATGGGCCCTCATCTGAACATGGGCCCTCACCTGACACACTCCCAAGCAGCTCTAAGCATTTTCATCAGTTATTTAAGCATCACAAACCGGTACAGAAAAGCACACTAACACAAGGATTCACTGGCGTTCCACTTTGGCAACACACTCAGATGTTTCCCACACGTTTCCATAGCGTTTAGTCGGAGGCACGCTTCTATCAGCGGTCACGGTGTGTCGGTTACATCCTTGTGGCTGTGACTGGCTATGGTGCTCTTTTAAGGTGTGGTGGTGGAGGTTTTTTCCGGGTTAGAGAGAGAGAGAGAGAGAGAGAGAGAGAGGAGAGAGGGGGAGGAGGAGAGAGAGAGAGATGAGACGAGTCGTGATCTGACATTTTCGTCAGCTCGTCCCCGCCACCAGACGGATCACTCCGTGTTCAGTCGTCTCACACTTCTGCCGTTACCCTTCAAAACCATCCGAGACCCCGGAGATTATTACCAGAAACACAAGCTAATTAAAAGAGTCTGTCACTGTTCTCTCTCTCTCTCTCTCTCTCTCTCTCTCGTCTCTTTCTCTTTTAATCTCTCTTTCTGTTTCCCTCCCTCTGTTTTGTCTTCTCTACTTTTCACTTCCTCGTCCGCGCTCACGCCTCTGAGACGACATTAACTCTCACTTCATCACTGCATAGTTTCCCTGGTGCCCTCTCCACCTCTCCTCCTCCTCCCCTCCTCCTCTCCACCTCTCCTCCTCCTCCCCCTCCTCCTCTCCACCTCTCCTCCACCTCCCCCTCCTCCTCTCCACCTCTCCACCTCTCCTCCTCCTCCTCCTCCTCTCCACCTCTCCTCCTTCTCCTCCTCCTCCTCCTCCTCCTCTCCATCTCTCCTCCTCCTCC
>NC_140247.1:19735929-19765929 GCF_949987555.1 Borostomias antarcticus | reverse complement strand
CTGTCTGGGGGGGGGGGGGGGTGGGTGGGGGGTGGGGGGGGGGGGGGGGTATGTGACTGGAATGAAGACTCTGAGATCAGGGATAAACAAGCATCCAAGAAAGCTCTGCCAACAACGTCCCCCCGAAAACCTTGGCACTCTCTTTCAAACCCGAAACACGCAGCAGCAACAGCTTCGCCCGTGCCACTGGCGAGATGCAGGCCAATAAGCTCTCTCACAGACACACACACACCACATCACGCAGAGACACATCATACGGAGGCGGGATTAAGCGGGAGAGTGACTAAACTGGCTATTGAAGTGCTGAGAAATTACAATCCTCTTTTCTCATCTTTCTGCGGAGAACAGATTAGCGAAGGACGGAATGAGTCTCTGGCTCATTCCCTCTGAGGGGTACAGAGGTCATATCTGCCCCCTAGGAAGCTGAGTCAGACACACACACGCACACACACACACATACACACACACACACACACACACACACACACACACACTCCAAAGACAGGACGTTCTCAGAAGCCAGCCTGACTATCAAGAGTGTTAGCATGTCTTTACCTGATGCTAGAGTTACAATAGGGAGTCGCAGGAATAGAGTTAACTTTATTCACACAGCTTCCAAATTCATTTGAAGGGTTTTCCAATGATGGACACGGATTTCAGGTTTCAGTACTGGAATATGAGTACAGGCCTACAGCATTGCATTTGTCACCCGCTGGGACATATTAGACTGCTTAGTACAGAGTCATAACAGCAGGAATTTAATATCTCATCTGATCCATAGTCCACAGTGTGTGTGTGTGTGTGTGTGTGTGTGTGTGTGTGTGTGTGTGTATGTTGATAAATCCACCCTCGCCTCACCCCCCTCCCAGGGCCGCACCATTTGCCTGCTGTTCAGATGGCGACAAGTGCAGCGATGCCCTTGAACACCCCAGTGTGCCCCCTTCCTCTCCTCTCCTCTCCTCTCCTCTCCTCTCCTCTCCTCTCCTCTCCTCTCCTCTCCTCTCCTCTCCTCTCCTCTCCTCTCCTCTCCTCTCCTCTCCTCTCCTCTCCTCTCCTCTCCTCTCCTCTCCTCTCTCCTTTCCTCTCATCTCCTCTCCTTTCCTCTCTTCTCCCCTCCTCTCCCCTCCCCTCCCCTCCCCTCTCCTTTGCTCTCCTCTCCACTCCTCTCCTCTCCTCTCCTCTCCTCTCCTCTCCTCTCCTCTCCTCTCCTCTCCTCTCCTCTCCTCTCCTCTCCTCTCCTCTCCTCTCCTCTCCTCTCCTCTCCCCTCCTCTCCTCTCCTCTCCTCTCCTCTCCTCTCCTCTCCCCTCCTCCCCTCTCCTCTCCCCTCCTCTTCTCTCCCCTTCTCTCCTCTCCTTCCCCTCTCCAGCAGATGGCCACAGATGAAAAGTGTAGCGTAGCGACCTGATGGCATCTCTGTGAGGCCGCTCTCGCACCATAACCCCCCCCCCCCCACACACACACACACACACTCCTGCGCCCTCCCTCCCTCTATAGCCGAGTCACCACCACACACACACACATGTTCAGGCTACCTATGGGCACTTTCGGCAGCCAACATCTCCCTCCGGTAAAGGTATGGGAAACCAGTGGATGTGACACAGAGTGCAGTTGATATTCAAATGGTTACCTTGAGTCAATGTTACTTAAGGTGGGTGTACTGATGTTCATGTGAAAACACATAACAATGTCATGCCAAATAATATTTCCTTTCTCAGATCAGCTCCACGGTGAGCAGAGCTGGTTGAGTTCCCAGGTGATAGAGTCCAGACAGATGATGATGGATTGGTGTTTATATTGAGCTGGAGCCCTTTAGTGGCAAGCTGTCTCAAATTGCTGTGTCATTTTCTCTCTGTAATATGGCTATCAGTGCAGAGAATAAAAAATGTGTTTGTGAGAGAGAGAGAAAGAGAGAGAGAGCGAGCAAGAGTGAGGAAGAGAGAGACGGTGTGTGTGTGTGTGTGTGTGTGTGTGTGTGTGTGTGTGTGTGTGTGTGTGTGTGTGTGTGTGTGTAAGAGAGAGTGTGTGCACACGTGTGTGTGTGTGTGTGTGTGTGTGTGTGTGTGTGTGTGAGAGAGAGAGAGAGAGAGAGATAAAAAATATATATATTTAGAAGTTTATTTCAGGGACAACATACAAATACATTAGTCTCCTTAGAGAGAAGATGCATTGTACTAGATTATAGCTTTTGCTAATTTCCATCTCCAGTCCCATATACATACAACAATACAAAATAATGAGAGTGAATGTGTGTGTTGGTGTTCAAACCCATGTAGCCTAGCTATTACAGTCATTCAAACATGAGGGTGACAAGAGGAAACATGTATGAATGATATGAACAGCAATCACTCGTCCTTTGATCTGCACTGCACTCTGTAATGTTCGAAATCATATACAGTATAAAATGAACTCAGTCTTTCACTCAAAGTAGCTGAGTTTACATTAATTCAATGCTGTCATCTAGTGGTAAACAGTAGCTACTTCTTTGGAAAATAGTGCTGAAGTCTTTTCTCTTTTGTGAGAAAACGTGTCAATAAATTTGAACTGCATTAGCAAATATTTTATGAATTATATAATTTGAATTGGCAATTCTAAAGGTATTAATCCCCAAAGTTTTGTGTTTTCTAATTACTGTAACTTTTGTGCGTTAGCCATTGTTATAAAATAATCTGTGATCATTTTCAGTTCACTTCACACACAACTGATAGGATATGTTTTATCTTTATTGGTTTTTGGTTATAAGCATGTATACAGAGTGACCAATACGAAAGATAACTACATCTCCCATATGGGAACTGCGTAGAGATAAACCCTGCCCAGTTTTGGGATCATTTCCCCTTCGATCCAATCACCGGGCCTGCGTCCATGACGGATCTGTGAAATGGACCAACCAAAAATGCATCTCGTCGTTTCTATGCGGTTTCCAGGAAGTGTACGATCTAACCACCTCCCACACGTGAGCCCCATCTCACCACGCGCAGCCTGTGGAAGAGAGGAACCGGCAGGGCGAGAGGCGACGTCATTCCTCCGACCACCGACCCAGCTAGCGCGGCAGCTGCAGCGCACAGGACCGAGAGCGGAGCGGCGTGGCCCGAGGCAGGTATGGAATCACCGGCAGTGTTTTAACTCTGGAAAGTTCTAGACTCTTGGACGTTTTGAGGCATTCCCGACGAAGAGGGGAGAAAGTAGGTCGGCCTCAACGTTAGATAATGGAACGAGGTGGACGCTAGGGCCTGGGAAGACGTAGGCCTAGGTTTATCCGCGCACTTTCCTGGCGCGGCCAGCCGGGGCAAAGTCTCTCCATCCCGGTCAGTTCAGCATAGTCACCGCGCTGCGAGGCTGGGAAGGTACATGAATGACAACTGTTACCAGCCCTGTCTGTTTGTGGCACCATCTTCGTCCTATATTTGTCTTTTCTGCCAGTGAATGCTCATGTTCTCATCGTCTCTCTCATCGTTTCAGGTGCTGAAGCGATTACAGCAGAAAGATGGCGGACGATCCTAGCGCGGCGGATAGGAACGTGGAAATATGGAAAATCAAGAAGCTGATTAAAAGTTTGGAAGCTGCCCGCGGGTAAGTGATCGATCGCCAGGGGACGCCGCACTGTGGAGGTGTGTGACTGGCTGAATGTCGATGAGCTGGAGAGAGAGGGACGGGTGTGAGCCGACCGCCGCTGAAACAGCTGGATCGGATGAGTGGGGCCGAATTTGGGAGTGGTTAGCTTAGCTTGCTAGCTAGCTTGTGCCACCCAGATAGCATGCCACTGTAGCTACAAGCTAGCAGTCAGTGTTGCCTTTATAACATCTGTAGCTGGCTTGGTTTGCTATCTTGGAAACGGTGTTTGCTGCGGCAATGGTGTCCATCCGATGGTCGATGGTGAGAGAATGCTGTGGTCTTAAGGCTGGTCGTAAGCAAACGTTAGCCAGGTAGCTAGCTAGCTAACTCTCCCAACGTAATCTCGGCTAGCGTTAGCCAGGCCAGGCGAGCTGTGTGTGTGTGTGTGGGTCTCAGGCCGGACGGTATGTGGCCGGAAACACGCTGGTGGTATATCACGGACGTGTGGATAGACATGGCTTGCTATCTCTTTAGCGCGGGCCACATTGCTATGCGGTGGAAGGCTAAGGGCTACGAGTAACGTTACGTGGCCATGTAGCTAGCTAGCCATCTTTACCTTGTAGTCAAAAGAGGACACTTGCACTTGGCAGTGTCACTGGAAAGAGCAGTCTTTTTCGCCGCCTGGCATGGGGTGTGTTTTGTGGTTAGCTTTACTGACGCAGAATGTGTTGTCAACTGCCAGCATATTAATTATAGGTGACTAGTCGCCCTATTCACCTGTGTGTGTGTGTGTGTGTGTCTGTGTGTGTGCGTGTGTCTCTGTGTGTGTGTGTGTGTGTGTGTGTGTGTGTGTGCGCGCGTGCGTGTGTGTGTGTGCGCACGTGCAGCGTCAGCGTGTCCGGTGTGACGGTTCGCCTTTGACGGACCGTGAATGCACAAAACAATGTGCCCGAATGGAACTCATGCGCAGTCAGTCATTGGTGTCAAGGGCAGCTGATTGTTGGAGAGTCATCTTTGCCGTCCCCTGCTTCTACCGTTCGTTTCAACGTAGTACGGTGAACAACGTGGTGTTCAGCAGTGCACAGTGCGTGGAAGTCAAGGCAGAATGGAGTCACATGGTCTTAAGATAACTCCACGCCACTTGGTCAAGTAACATTAGACTGAGAATCTCGGCTGGGATAATATTTGCTTACTTTGTGGAAGCTCTCAGCTAAGATATTTGCGTACTTTGTGAAAGCTCTTAATGACAGTGTTAAGCTGACCCTTAAATAACTTGGACACCAGACAAGGTCAAAGATCAGTCGGAAATTGAAATGTGTTTCTGAATGTTTGGTGCAGCCTGTCTTTCTGTGTGCTTGCACGTGTTGTGTGTTGTGTGTTGTGTGTGTGTGTGCGCGCGCACAAGTGTGTGTCTGCCTACTTGCCTGTATACTAATTAAACCACCCACCTCTCTCTCCCCTCACCAGTAATGGAACCAGTATGATCTCGTTGATCATCCCCCCTAAGGACCAGATCTCCAGAGTGGCCAAGATGCTGGCGGACGAGTTTGGTACCGCCTCCAACATCAAGAGCAGAGTCAACCGGCTCTCCGTGCTCGGGGCCATTACATCCGTACAACAGAGACTAAAACTGTACAACAAGGGTGAGTCGGCCTGTGGTTTACACACGTACGACCTTTGTGACAACTAACTGAGCTGATTCCCTTCAAGCTTAATGGGCAATAAATCAATCAAGAGTTTCCGTTCCTATTCCAAGAAGTGCTCAATGACTGGTGTGTATCACGATAGGGTTTTAGGCCTGGATTCAGCCAGGTGTGTTCTGGGTAACAACTGCTAAAGCCAAAAGAAGGAATTCAGCGTTCTTGTCTGGTAGTGTATATCTGATCTGACATTATTTGATCTGACATTGTGGGTTTTGTTTTAGGCAAAGTCAAGTTGACCACATACTGACTAGGCCCTCTGTCTCCCCTCCAGTGCCACCTAATGGTTTGGTGGTGTACTGCGGGACCATCGTGACAGAGGAGGGCAAAGAGAAGAAAGTCAACATCGATTTTGAGCCTTTCAAGCCAATCAACACCTCTCTGTACCTCTGCGATAACAAATTCCATACCGAGGTGAGAGCTCTATCCTGGTCCCCCGTGTGTGTGCGTGCGTGTGTATGTGTGTGTGTGTGTGAGAGTGAGTGGGTGAGTGAATGAGAGCAGGAGTGTACGTGAGCGTGCATTCGATTCAGTAATTAACTGGCAGAGTATTATCACAGACAGTGTTGCCAACTCTTGCGAGACAAATAAACAACCAAAGCTTCAAAAACGAGCCTGATATTATTATAGCCTGTCACGGCGTCGGTGTAAACAGACTCAGTAAATGAGCCTGCAACGTCAACGAAGCGTATCGGGAGGGCTGGCACTATCCACTCACCTGTGATCAGCCAATGTTATGCTTGTTTATTGTTATCAACTGTAATAATAGATGAATACATACACAAATATATAGATTAAGAAATATATACATATGTTTACCTTCATGAAAGAAGCTCATCCCTCTGCTCCCCTGCATCATCCATCCTGGCTTCAAAAACAAGAAGCTCAAAATCGCTTATTATAAGTGGACTTGGCAACTCTGATCACCCCCCCCCCCGCCCACACACACACACACACACACACACACACACACTCACTGTCTTCTGCCCCCCCCCCCGCAGGCGTTGACGGCCCTGCTGTCCGACGACAGTAAGTTTGGCTTCATCGTGATCGACGGCAGCGGGGCTCTGTTCGGGACGCTCCAGGGGAACACCAGAGAGGTGCTCCACAAATTCACCGTGGACCTGCCCAAGAAGCACGGTACTGCCCCCCTCTCGCTCTCTTAAAGCAATACATTAGCGTTTTCTCGGAACTGCGCCCCCACAGGCTCTGCGAGTAAGTGCACTGTCGTACTGTCGTCAAGTTATCAGATTGTCTTTTTCTTTTTCTGCCTTCCTCTGTGATGTTTCGCTTTGGTTTTCTCACCTCCGCCATGATATCATTGAGCTAAAAAACGCATGATATCCATAGACGCTGGAATAGTTAGCTACTACTGTGTTTAAGCACAACGTTGCGCATGCACACTTCTACTGAATGCTGCGTCCCGGGGGCGCGAGTTTTAAAAGGTAAATACTGTCAATGTATTATCTTTCTGAGTAGACTGTTTGGACGATTCAGCTTACTTTTAGTAAATCTAATTGGAGAATTGGCACCAGACATGTTTGTAAAGGTCCAAATATCGCAATGTATTGCTTTAAAACACAGTCGAAAACACGCAGACGCACGCCACAGACCCGCCAGCGGAAGTCCCGGGGACATGTTCACACACGCAAACGTGCCGTACTCGGTCGAACCTGCACAACGGGCCCGTCTACCCCGAAAACTCCTCCCCCGGCCTGCGGTGGAGAGCTCATCCTCCGTTCCTCATCCCGTTGGCCTCTCCCTCCCCCTCCCCCAGGCAGAGGAGGGCAGTCCGCCCTGCGTTTCGCCCGTCTGAGGATGGAGAAGAGACACAACTATGTGAGGAAGGTGGCGGAGACGGCCGTCCAGCTGTTCGTGTCCAACGACAAGGTGAACGTAGCCGGCATGGTCCTGGCGGGGTCCGCCGACTTCAAGACGGAGCTCAGCCAGTCAGACATGTTCGACCCGGTGAGTCCACTGTATTCCTGCGTGCATGTGTGTGGGAGTAAGAGAGAGAGAGAGGGAGAGAGAGAGAGAGAGTGTGTGTGTGTGTGTGTGTGTGTGTGTGTGTGTGTGTGTGTATGTATATGTGAGAGTAAGAGAGAGAGAGTGTGTGTATGTGAGAGTAAGAAAGAGAGTGTGTGTGTGAGTAAGAGAGAGAGTGTGTGTGTGAGTAAGAGAGAGAGAGAGTGTGTGTGTGTGAGTAAGAGAGAGTGTGTGTGAGTAAGAGAGAGAGAGAGTGTGTGTGTGAGTAAGAGAGAGAGAGAGAGTGTGTGTGAGTAAGAGAGAGAGAGGGTGTGTGTGTATATGTGAGAGTAAGAGAGAGTGTGTGAGTAAGAGAGAGAGTGTGTGACTAAGAGAGAGGGAGTGTGTGTATGGGAGTAAGAGAGAGATTGTGTGTGAGTAAGAGAGAGATTGTGTGTGTGTGAGTAAGAGAGAGAGAGAGTGTGTGTGAGAGAGTAAGAGAGAGAGTGTGTGTGTGTCAGAGAGTAAGAGAGAGAGTGTGTGTGTGAGTAAGAGAGAGTACTTGTGTCAATCGTACGTTTCGCCGTTGGTCTAAATTGAACAGACACGGATTGGTTTAAAAGATTCTCCCCCCTTTCGTTCCGTCTTTTGAGGTAGTGATATTCCCGCAACGGCCCGACTCCCCTTTTCATCTGAATGGTGCGTTCCGCCAACACGGAAGACTACTGAAGAACTGCTGTTTGTTCACGCCTCTTTTAAATGCGGAGGGGCGGAATGCTATCTAAACAAAGAGCTGCCACGGAAATATTACACCTCTCTAAATGGGCAGAGCGCATATATTGTGGGTCCATTGCGGGACCTATTTGCAGCAAATTTGCAGAAGCTCTGTCTAAAAATGCCTAGAGAGAGTGTGTGTGTGCAGGGTTGCCAAGTTTGACCAAAAGCTTGGAGTGAGATTTATCTCCTTCCCGTTAATTTTATTGTCGGGCGAGTTGTTGACGGGGAAGAGGGGGTGCTAACAGAGATTTTTGATTTCGGACTTGGCAACCCTTTGAAATGATTGAGGTGATCAGGCTACACATGCAGCTCACGTGGACAGATATTCTTCCATCAGCGGTCGACTCGCGCACGCTAGACTTCACACTGCCTCTTTCATAGCTCCGTGCTGCACACCAACACAACAACCAATAGGCATGCAGCAACCAACACGCCAGCAGAAACTCTCAGAGGAATTTCAAACTAAAAGTCCCGCAAAACAATTGTTATTTTGTGGATTCATTAATCTGTGTGAGAAATGTAAAGTGTGGCGTGTGAGAGTGTGAACTAGTTGAAATGCCTGTGTCTCACGGCCAGTGTGTGACACTTGGCAACGTGTGTGTGTGTGTGTTTTTTTTGAGTATCCTTGTGTAGGTTATGTGCCTGTATGCTTGGGTATGTGTGTGTGCTTGGTTTATTTTGGTGAAAGTGCAGTATCCCTGTGTTTTCATACACATAGCGATCAGCCACAACCTTGTGAGCTGAAGAGGGCTAGCTGGGGGAGGCAGTGTGATGATCTGGGCAGTGTTCTGCTGGTCCTGGCTAGGGTTGCACATTTCAAGGAATTTCATTAATCGATAACTGTTAACCTTAACAAACGACAGTCGATTAATTGATAAGATCGTCCCGCGCTGGATGGTGCTTTGCTCGCTTCATTTTTTTGTCTTCTTCTGCTGTGTCGTTGAAATTTCCCGGCATCCCAATTAGCCTTCACTACATGGCGTGGCGCCCTCATGTGCAGTCAGACCCTAAATCATGATTACATTTCACACAACTCCCGTTGAAAATGTTCGTTCCCTCCAAAAAAAAGTTCTGTTCCATTAACAAGCAATTAATCGAGTAACCAAAAATTTGATTTCAAGACCGGTTTCTGGAGAAACGGCCTTGTGTAAATTAAGATTGACATTACCTTAACTGCAGTCGGCTAACCGTGTGTGTGTGTGTGTGTGTGTGTGTGTGTGTGTGTGTGTGTGTGTGTGTGTGTGTGTGTGTGTGTGTGTGTGTGTGTGTGTGTGTGTGTGTGTGTGTGTGTGTGTGTGTGTGTGTGTGTGTGTGTGTGTGTGTGTGTGTGTGTGTGTGTGTGTGTGTGTGTGTGTGTGAGGGCAGAGGTTACAGGCGAAGGTGCTGAAGCTGGTAGACATCTCGTACGGTGGTGAGAACGGCTTCAACCAGGCGATCGAGCTGTCGGCCGAGGTCCTCTCCAACGTCAAGTTCATCCAGGAGAAGAAGCTCATAGGTGTGTGTGTGTGTGTGTTTTGTGCACATGTTGACGTTATCAGGCTACTCCAGCGATTGTGTGTGCGTGCGTGTGCGCTCAGAACATGCGTCATCTCAGAAAGTGTGACTGTGCCTTTTTCGTTCTCCAACCGTCACTCCTCCATCCTCCCTCCACCTCTCCTCTCTCCTCCACTCCTCCTCTCCTCCCTCCACCCCTCCTCCTCTCCTCCACTCCTCCTCAGGGAGGTACTTTGACGAGATCAGCCAGGACACGGGGAAGTACTGCTTCGGCGTGGAGGACACGCTCAAGGCCCTGGAGATGGGCGCCGTGGAGATCCTCATCGTCTACGAGAACCTGGACACCATGCGCTACATCCTGCGCGTGCACGGGGCAGAGAGCAACGGACTAGAGAACGGTACACACACACACACTCTGCTACACAGTGCCACGATGCAGAAAGACAAACGCTCACTTGTCCGTCCTGTTGTGTTTCAGATGAGAAGACTCTGTATTTAACGCCGGAGCAGGAGAAAGACAAGTCTCACTTCACAGACAAGGAGGTAAGCGCGCGCGCGCACACACACACACACACACACACACACACACACACACACTCTTGTTGCTTTGTATACCTGACTCATTCAGGTTGGGAATTTAGAGTTTTAAAGTGCCTCCCCCCCAAGTTTTAAAGTGCCCCCCCCCCTTCCTGACCATCATTTCCTGTGTGTGTGCGTGTGTGTGTGTGCGTGTGTGTGAGCTCAGACGGGGCAGGAGCACGAGCTGCTCGAGAGCATGCCCCTGCTGGAATGGTTCGCCAACAACTACAAGAAATTCGGCGCCACGCTGGAGATCGTCACAGACAAGAGTCAGGAGGGGTCTCAGTTCGTCAAGGGCTTCGGAGGCATCGGGGGTGAGTAGCAGCGCGGGGCCGTCTGGACCGGACACTACGACCGGCAGCGTCAGTTTGCGGCCAGAAAGCTGTGGCCTATCAGCATCTTTACGCCACGGTCACGTAGCGCTTTTATCCGAACTGCTCCGCCCCTTCCCAGCGGACACCGACGGGTATAGGGTTGCAAATTTCAAGTAATTTCATTAATCGATAACTGTTAACCTTAACAAACGAGAGTCGATTAATTGATAAGAACGTCCCACGCTGGACTGCGCTTCGTGTCGTTGAAATTTCCCGGCATCCCAATTAGCCTTCACTACATAGCGTGGCGCCCTCATGTGCAGTCAGACCCTGAATCATGATTACATTTCTCCCATTGAAAACGTTCGTTCCCCCCCCAAAAAAAGTTCTGTTCCATTAACAAGCAATTAATCGAGTAACTAAATTCTTATCGGCAATTAATCAATAGTCTATTAACTATTAATATCCCTAGATGGGTATCGTCCACCGGGGGGGGGGGGGGCTCTCCAATCCCTTATTTATTGGCAGGAGCAGAGCGTTTAGTACAGAACACTCAGGTTGTAAATAATTTAGTTCAACATTTAGCTTGGCAACAAAGGCATGTGCCCCCTGTCTTTTCTGCCGTGCCTAAAGGGACCTGTAGTGGCGCTCGGTAGCCGGGGTGTGATGGTTTGAGGCTGGTCCGGTCAGACTAAATGACTGCAGGACATCAAGGGTCGATGTTTTCCAGACCGTATTAAGGGGATTTAGAGCAGATTCTGGTCCACATCTGAATTCTCAGAGACACGTTGCAGTGATGGTTGTGGTATTGGCTTGGAACCGTATACCCTCTAAAGTGTTGAGGTCAGTTTGTAGCTGGAGTTTAACATTTGCCACTTTGGCGGTTCTAAAAACAAAGTCAATGGCCAAAAAAAATTATCTTTTTTTGGGGGGGTGGAGGGCTTAACTGGGTTATGTCCAATTTATCTTTGCTTTTTGAAGATATATTCATTTAAAATCACATTTATTTTTCCCCTTAGATTGAAAAAAAAAAGCGTTGAACCGGAATCCTTGCCCTTCGGCTCCACTGCAGCCGCCAACGTCAACAACCGTCAGCCATCGGACGCTGAGGGAACCAATCCGTTAGAATTAACCACAGCAGCTCCTCTGTAGCCACTGCGTCACGTTCGACGCCGGCGTCAAAGTTAGAGAATGGCAGAGGCTCATCTCTTGATTTTGGAGGGTAGAATGTTGACGGCCGGGTGTTGACGGCCGGGTGTCGGCGGCCGGGTGTTGACTGCCGGGTGTTGACGGCCGGGTGTCGGCGGCTGCAGTGAAGCCGTGACGTTATTCAGGCACAGTTGGAACTACATTGTGATGTCAGAGGTCTATGGAGCCAAAACCACACACAAAAATACTCCACTGCCACAATACTTGTGCATGTCCAGAAAGACCACCGAACTAGCACATCCTGTGTTCTAATTTCTCTCTCTCTGTGTCTCTCTCTCTCTCTCTCTCTCTCTCTCTCTCTCTGTCTCTCTCTGTCTCTCTCTCAGGGATCTTGCGGTATAGGGTGGACTTCCAGGGCATGGAGTACCAAGGAGACGACGACGAGTTCTTCGATTTGGATGACTACTAGGTAGTCGGGGACTGATGCTGGGAGAAAAAACAGAAAATCAAATGAATGAATGAAGAAATAAGGAAATGAAAAGGCCACCTCTCTTTCGCAGTGAGAGGGGAAGCAGAGTCGACCATATAGACAGACAGACAAGACGCCCTCACACACACACACACACACACATATACACACACACACACACACACTACCACTCACGGGCGGAAGAGGAGTGACGTTTTCTTTCGATCCAGAGAGGGAGCAAACCCTTCCTGAGTAAATCCCTGCCTTAGAGTGCTGGTTCCTTCCCCTGGTCGGATCGGACTCGACTCGTTTTCGTTCATTTATTTTATCTCCCTTCCATTTTGAATGAACACAACAGCAAATTCACGGGACCCTCGCTGCCACATCCCCCCCCTCCATCCTGTCTGAAGAAGAGGACGGACTCGCTCCTCGCAAATAGAAATATATATTTTTCCTTCTTTCCTCATTTGACCCTACTTGCCTTCCTCCTTCTCTCCCTCCTGAAGCTTTCTCTCTTTTTTTTTCATTTTTTTTTTTCATTTTCTTATTTTTTATTTTTATTTTTACTGGTAACTGCTGCTGTTGTATTTTATGAGAGTGGGGGATTTTTTTTACCTGGGTTTCTGTATGGAAAGGGGGAAAAGTATTAAATTTGAACTGCTGGAAACCATTGCTACCTCCTCATCAGCTGTGGTCTCAATGCTGTGGAGTCTCTGTTCATCCTGGAGGGGCGTGTCCCTGGAGGGGCGTGTCCTTCCCCTCCCCCATCGATGACAATGTTTAGATGGTGTTATGATGATGAGCACGGCTGAGTGTGGCAATAGCCCGCTGTCTTGCTTTGCCTCTATGAACATGGGATCCACTTGAATAGGCCTGTGCGTTGTACTGATTGTGTCAGAGTTGAAGCTTTAGCTTCTGTGTTTTAAGAAAGCGCTGGGGGGTAGGAAGTGAGTAGAGACCTGAGAGATTCGGTCTCTATGAAAGGGGTGGAAATGGATGTGTTTCTGAGTCCATTCAGGTTATAGTAGGTATATAAGAGCAGAGAATCCAGACAGGATGCTGGTGCATGAGACCTTGAATCCTCTAGGACTGGTGTTCAGTGACCTATCAATCACCCATCATTAATTTCACCTTAATCAGAATCTTAAGCTTGTAAGGTGATATGGTCACGAGATTCCACAAAGTGATGCATGTGATTGTGAATGCGATGGTCAGCTGTAGATCCTGTAGATCTTACACTTCTGTGAGCTCTTCTCTGTTTGACGTGCCTACCCGCTGTATGTAGCCCACACAGGCTCTGAAAATGAATAATGTTCATAACATCAGCAGATAAAGCCTATCTTTCTATCATGTCATAAGCACAACCCCCCCCCCCTATAGACCTCTTGCAGGGGTGCATTAGAAAGACTGATATTGCTTTGTTGTAGACTAGACATACATTTTTCAGTATGGCAACAACAGCATCTTCAACCATTTGCCCTTTTGTTTTGGGAGTCACCGGGGAAAGCCTTGATAGTACAGTGAGCCAATCAATAAAAGGGTTAGCCCGCTAAGACACACCCACTTTAGCAGAAGCCATCCAATCGGTGTGTGAGATTGATTGAAGCGCTGACTTGCCCCCACCCCCACCGAACACAGGTCCGCCAAGCCCCGCCCACCACCTGCCAAGCTCCGCCCACCACCCTAACCCAGGGCTTCTAAGCCCCTCCCCTCTCCTAACCCACGGCTCTAGCTGCCAAGCCGTGGCTGAGCGGAGTGAATGACGTCTCTGCTTCTGCGGGCCGCCGACGCAAGGGCTGGGTTTCCATTTTCACATCGAGTTTCGGGGGGGAACGTCAACATGGAGCCGGAGATGGAGGACAAAACGCTGGAATTAATGGTAAGAACCACACGGATGCGTTCGCATAGACGTCCGGGGATAGTGTCGGACCCGAACAGGGGGGGTAGGAGCCCGACTCGGAGGCAGAACGGGGCACGAACCCAGGCGGAACGGCGGGCAAGATAGATGGAGTCAAAAGCAGGGGGGTTAACTAGAAATATGAGGGAGGGCCTGAATTGATCGATATTTTATTTTAATTTTTTTTACTCAGAACCCTTTAGTGCGACAATTTGTTGATGTTGTCGAGATGTCAAAGCAACGAGAGCAGTCATTCTATTTTTCCTGGAGATTTGATCAAGAAACATAACTAACATCGCTAACCTGGCAATCAAAAGGTTTCTGTAAAGACGCTGGGCGAAGAAAGCCGAGGGTTTTCCGGGAAGCTTTTCACTGCGGTGACGCTGCGCCACTGGGCCCTCGCTGTGTCACCCAGACGGCTAACTAGCTCAGCTCGCTAGGCTAACTACGCTAGCCAACCAGTCACGGCTAGGAGGACATACGGTATATAGGACTGTAAACACTCTGATATGAAATTAATTCAAACTTGCCCTCCACCTTTTGTACGAATCATGTAAATGTCTCGGTGTGAGTGCATGTCCTTGTTTATACAACTGCGTAGAAGGAAGGAAGTGCATTTTCATTTCATCAGCGAGCTTTCCACTCTGAGATGGCCAGATAGCTGGCTTCATTTACTATACAAATGAGATGGCTATTCTAGATAGCTAACATTATCATAACGTGACAACATCGACCAGTACGGCTAGCTACCCATGATTAGGCAGTGGTGTTGTTGCACTATAAGATGAGCAAACACATCCTGGTCAGTCTAACCAGGTTGATAGCTTTCTGGTTATCTAAAATGACCATCATAATCGGGTATGTTCAAAGTGGGTGAGCTGGCTTTTTCCAGGGCTAAATAATTGCTGCCACTCCACATTGACACATGATTTAGATGACTCTGATTTGGCCAGGTCAGTCTGTTGTGGGAAACGAGCCAGGAGTAATCTCCCTAGGCTTAGACCATTACCTACATTAGAAATCAACACTGTTGGGTCAAAGACGACACTCTTGGGTCAAAGTGACACTTTGTGATAGACTGTGATTGTATTCTGGCACCAATCAGCGCGACACAGGAAGTTCAACTGCCTCTTTTGTCAGTAATCATCCGTAGGCCAGTTCTCCACATTTCACTAAGGTCAAAGGGTACAACCACCCACCATTGCCTCTCAGCAAAGCATCAAAACATTGTCAACGTCAGCACCTAACTCAACCAAATTCTGAAATTACATATCCCTCGCGGCCCGTTGTGGTCGCCTCATCACAATCGCACATCACCTCAGGCTTCTCGCCCACGGACGCTGGCCGGGTTCGTAGCCTAGAATCTCTCAAAAGTGCATTGTACTGCGGCCAATCGCCTCAGCCAGCCAAATAGAACAGACACACGATACGGTGGGTCAGATGCATATATGTACGGCTACATTTCTGTTTCATCTGGGGTGTGTCTGTGTGTTTGTGTGTGTTTGTTTGTGTGCGTGTTCTGTTTCCAATGTAATTCACTAACCGCTCCCATGAGGAGTGGGGGGTGGCAGAACAGTAGGTGGGGCATCAGGCGAAGTCAAGCGGCCGTAGGTTGACAGACACCCTCATTGCCCCTCCCACTCCTCTTCCCGACCCCGCCCACGCCGTGTCTAATAATGCTTCCTGTCTTATGTTTGTGTGTCTGTCAATGCCTTGTGTTTGAAAGTGTGTGTGTGCGTGCGTGTGTGTTTCTGCGCTCACTGTGCCTATGTGCGTGTAGCTCTAATACTGGTTTTTCCCCCTCACTATCCCTCCCACCTCCTCCTACCCTCACTCTCCCCCCCCTTTCTGTTCATCCTCACAAACCCTGGTTTGGACACACATCCCCCTCCTCTCATCTCCAATATCCGACTGCCCCCCCCCCCCCTCTCAATTCCGTTTCATTCGGCCATCTTTGTTTTCCCGCCCTGTCCCCGCCTCCCAATCCTGGACCTCCTGCTTGGTTTGCCCTCGCGTGACCACGCCCCCCCCAACCCCCCCGACTCCCTCCACCTCCTCTCACGCCTCTGCCCTGCCTCCTATTCATCCATCCTCTGTTCCCCCTCTTCCTCTCCTCCCTCGCTACCCCCCCACCCACACCCACTTCTCCTTTTCTCTCCCTCTCTCTCTCTCTCCTCCCTCCCTCTCTCCCTCCCTCCCTCCCTCTCTCTCTCTCACACAGTGCTCTGTGCCTCGCTCTCTCTGGCTGGGCTGCTCCTCGGTGGCCGAGAGTCTGTGTGCACTCAGGTGCCTGCAGGGCATACCCACCCCCCGGCCTCACAACCAGGTGCTGCTCTCTCCTCTTAAATCTGCCTCCTCCACCTCCTCCTCCTCCCCAGCCCCCTGTCCCCTCCTCTCCCCTCCTCTCAACCCCCCCCCCCCCACACACACACACACACCCCGTGTACCCCCCCCCCCCCCCCCACCCAACAACCCCTCACCTCGTCACCCTCCCTCTCCTCCTTCCCCAGAATGCACTTCTCCTCCCAGGCACTTCTGTGGCAAGCCCCCCCCCCCCCCCCTCCCTCTCCCTCAGTCCATCTCGACTCTGGCCGCTTATTGAAAGACCACGGCTACCCTGGTAGCTCTGGTTGTAGGAAACACGATTTAGTAAACGGGTCTGTTTCCTGTGGGAAACGAGCCAGGAGAAAGTGACAGAGGGAGATGGAGATGTGGGCTTGCCTGGCTCTGCCTGTCTGTCTGTCTGCCTGTCTGTCTGCCTGTCTGTCTCTGTCTGTCTGTCTCCCACCTCGCCTGCCTGTCTGTCTCTGTCCGCTCTGCATGTACACCGGCTGCCTGCTTGTCTATCTGTCTTCCTGACCTAACCTGTCTGCAGTGGCCTTGGCAACCTGGTCTGAGTGTGTGGTAGTGCCAGGTCTGGTCTGAGTGTGTGGTAGTGCCAGGTCTGGTCTGAGTGTGTGGTAGTGCCAGACCTGGTCTGAGTGTGTGTGTGTGTGTGTGTGTGTGTGTGGTAGTGCCAGTTCTGGTCTGAGTGTGTGGTAGTGCCAAGGCTGGTCTGTGTGTGTGTGTGTGTGTGTGTGTGTGTGTGTGTGTGTGTGTGTGTGGTAGTGCCAAGGCTGGTCTGTGTGTGTGTGGCAGTGCCAGACCTGGTGTGTGTGTGTGGGGGGGGGGGGGCTGGGGGTAGTGCCAGACCTGGTCTGTGTGTGTGTGTGTGTGGGGGGGGGGTGTTAGTGCCTGGTCTGGTCTGTGTATGTGTGGTAGTGCCTGGTCTGGTCTGTGTGTGTGTGTGTGGTAGTGCCTGGTCTGGTCTGTGTGTGTGTGTGTGGTAGTGCCTGGTCTGGTCTGTGTGTGTGTGGGGTAGTGCCTGGTCTGGTCTGTGTGTGTGGTAGAGCCTGGTCTGGTCTGTGTGTGTGTGTGTGTGTGTGTGTGTGTGTGTGTGGTAGTGCCTGGTCTGTGTGTGTGTGTGTGTGTGTGTGTGGGTGTGGTAGTGCCTGGTCTGTGTGTGTGTGTGGTAGTGCCAGAGCTGGTCTGTGTGTGTGTGTGGTAGTGCCTGGTCTGTGTGTGGTAGTGTCTGGTCTGTGTGTGTGTGTGTGTGTGTGTGTGTGTGTGTGTGGTAGTGCCTGGTCTGTGTGTGTGTGTGGTAGTGCCTGGTCTGTCTGTGTGTGTGTGTGTGTGTGTGTGGTAGTGCCTGGTCTGTGTGTGTGTGTGGTAGTGCCAGGGCTGGTTTTATGCCGAGTGCAGCACGCAACACAAATTACCTCAACTCAAACTTATAACTTATAACACCAGTGAGAAATAGGCCACTAAAAAGGCACACACACACACACTGCGTACCTCATACTCATCAATCCCGTTCCCTCCCACATGTAGGCCTAGACTAAACAACGTGTGGCCCGGTTCAGTCTCGGCCCGTAGCTGTTCTTATTTGAAGTCTTGCTGCGTATTGGGCCTGCCTAGTTCTAATGGTTTCAGTGGCAAGTTGGATACATTAATCTAAGGCTACAAGATTAGTTTTATTGGTCTACCGATAGACTATGTAGGTGTGGGGTCATGTTCTTTTTGTACACATTTTAGATATCCTTTCAGCTTCTCTTCTAACTCAATTTCAAAAATCATTTCTTTCCTCGACGTGAGGATTGGGTGGCGCTTTGTACTGACTTGCGGCAGCTGCTACGCGTGAATCGCTCCTATTACAGTCTGACGACTATCAAATTAACTTCTGATTGGGCTGCTCGTATCCAGCCCAAGCTGATTTGACTCTGTTGTCAGTTTAATTCATTTATGTGTACTTAATCATGTTCAATCATGTCTCGTTCTCGCTCGCTCGCTCGCTCTCTCCCTGTCTCTCGCACCCGTCTCTCTCCCTTCCTCCCTCTCTCTCCCCTCTCTCTCTCCCTCTCCCCTCTCTCTCTCCCTCTCTGTCTCCCCCTGTCTCTCTCCCTCCCTCTACCCCCCTCTCTCCCTCCCCCCCTCACTCTCTCCCTCTCTCTCTCTCTCTCTCTCTCTCTCTCTCTATCTCTCTCTCCCTCCCTCCCTCCCTCCCCCCCCCTCTCTCTCTCTCCCTCTCTCCCTCTCTCTCTCCCTCTCTCTCTCCCTCCCTCCCTCCCTACCCCCCCCTCTCTCCCTCCCCCCTCCTCTCTCTCTCTCTCTCTCTCTCTCTCCCTCTCTCTCCCTCTCTCTCTCCCTCCCTCCCTACCCCCCTCTCTCTCTCTGGAGGGTTTCTGGCTGCTATGAGCCGACGGGGGTTTCATCATAGCAGTGTTGGTGCAGTAGTGTGTGACGTGGCCCCTGCACCCATCCCTGTTCCATATCTCATCCAGACAGACAGCACACAGAGATCCTCATCTTGTTCAGCGTTTGTGTGTTGCGCTTGTAGCGTGTGCATTGTTGTGCATGTGTTTGTGTGGTGTGTGTGTGGGTGTGCGTGTGTTCGAAAACAACTTCTGTTGTCTCTTCGACCCGATGGATGCTACTCCCCCTAGCTGTGCGCCCTGCTACCATGTCTTTCTGATTGCCTGACACACTCGCGCGCGCGCACACACACACACACACACACACAATGGCTTTCTAACTCGGCGTGCTCTTGTGTGTTCTTGTTCTCTCTCTCTCACTCCAGAACACATCGGTCATGGAGTCACAGAACCTGGTGGACGACCTCTCGCCAAAGAAGAGCACAGTTCTGAAGGTGAGGTCCGGTACTGGCCGGCCCAGGCACCTAGATCCGGGAACCAGAGTCACATCGCTACAGCTGTATTAGTGGGCAGAAGTCTGTAGTGATTGATAAGATATAAAGAGGAGGGTTGAGGGGTTGAGTTTATAATTCAGTTTATAATACAGCTGCTTTGCCTGGTCATTTTAATAACATCCAGATCCCTAAATCTGTGAGCGCTGCAGGTCCTCAAACATTCATGAATAGTGTTATGTTTATACGGTAACTTGATAACCTTGAATTTGAGTCTAAACCGTTTATAACTTGATAACCTTTAAAGGTATAATATGTAATATGTGGATTATTACCCCATCTAGTGTCTAAAGATAAGAACTGCAACAACACAACGTATTGGTTGCCAAAATGCCAGAGAATGCACTGTTTCAGTCATACTGTGATAAGATCTTCACTCCGAGAGGAACATAACGTTAGACTAATCAGTAATCACAATCAAGTATTTCAGAGTGCCATGTAATAAGTTACGTTGGGGAGATAACGTCTGGCTATGCAGATTCCAAGAAAGATGACGATAGCTAGTTAGCTAGCTTACCGGTCTAGTAGAAAAGTAGCCATGTCACCATGCGACTTTATCCCATGAAACTCCATAAACTCCGTCCAGCGAGCAAAGGCTGGCCCGATATTTAGCCGACTTTTGCTCTTTCGGTCACTGAACTTTTGAGATTCGTATCGCACGGTTCGCCGGGGCTCAGGCGGAGAAGCAGGACGACGAAACTCTGAAATTTTACCAAACGTTTAGCTGAAAAGAGTGAGCGGAAGTGGACGGAAAAGCTGCCGTAGTCGCACACTCACTTGATGCTAACCAACATCTATAATGCTGCTAATTCATGGAAGTATAACGTTAGCTGCCTACTGCTAATCTCACAGTGGTGAAGCTAGAATAGTACCTGGCAACCAAGCGCGCAGTACCAACGCTGTAATACTATTGGCTGGTATGATATCAAGTGTCAAAATTTCATAATGTAATAATTTCAGACCAAAATATCATTTTTTATGGAAAAGCAATACTTTTACTCTGCAGCCTTCGCAAAGCCCTATGGATGTATTATTTTAGATTTTTATTTTATTTTAATCCACGTATTACATATTATACCTTTAACTTGAATATAAACCGTTTATAACTTGATAACCTTTAACTTGAGTCTAAGGGCCCTTACATAGTCGCCGTAAGCTCCGTGCGCAAGGCCGTACGCGAGGCCGCAAGGTGACATGCTCAAAATCCAAACGCACCTCAAGCCGCGAGTGCAATTCCACGTGTACCGATGGGGCGCTAGAGGGGGATTCTGATTGAAACAGCGAAAAGACAATCGTAAACAGAGCTAGTTTTGAAAAATGGCGGCAAAGTATACACTGCAATTGACAGCGGAGAAGGAGGAGGAGCAGCTCAGACATATTTATAATACGGCAGATGGCCTGTATTCAGATCTGGGGGCTGTGGAGAATGCGGTCTGGAGAGTTCTTCTTCTTGGTCTTCTGTTCGGTCTGGAGAGTTCATAGGTCACCGGACTATAACCGCTGATTTCCTCCTGCTGGTGGGGCGGTGTAGTGCACCTGACAAGACGCGGCCCAGCGCGCGGAGTGTACCAACATGCTTGTGTAGAGCTACGTAGTCCCGAGCGTTCTCAGACGCGGTCAATAGCTTACGGCGACTATGTAAGGGCCCTAAACCATTTATAACTTGATAACCTTTAACTTGAGTCTAAACCGTTTATAACTTGATAACCTTTAACTTAACTCTAAACAAGAGTTTAGAGAGTTTTTGGCTTTCAGCCAGAAAGATACAGTCTGAATGAAACGAATCGGTCCCAGTATTCCCGGTTCTAGCCCCAGTATTCCCGGTTCTAACCCCAGTATTCCCGGTTCTAGCCCCAGTATTCCCGGTTCTAGCCCCAGTATTCCCGGTTCTAACCCCAGTATTCCCGGTTCTAACCCCAGTATTCCCGGATCTCAAACCCATGGACAGACAGAGGCTGGTCCATCACACATGTGAGTTCTCTAACCCTACTTTGTGGTGGTTTGTAGCTGAACAACGGGCCGGTGACGGGCTCACGCAAGCGTCCCTCGGAGGGGAACTACGAGAAGGAGAAGGAGCAGTGCATGGCGCTGTTTGACCAGTGGTCGGAGGCGGACCAGGTGGAGTTTGTGGAACACCTGATCTCGCGCATGTGCCACTACCAACACGGCCACATCAACTCCTACCTCAAACCCATGCTCCAGAGAGACTTCATCACAGCGCTGCCCGGTAACGCGCACACACACACACACACACACACACACACACACACACACACACTTACAGGAGGCATTTATGCACATGCAAGCTTGCATACACACACACACACACACACACTAGAAAAGTCACTGCAAAGCCAAGTAATACACACACTCTTATACTCACGCACACACACAAACACACACACAAAGACACAAGCGCACTTACAAAAAGAAAATGAACACACACAACTGCAAATAACTCCATCACTGCAAAGCCAGGTCACACACATTATTTACACAAATACACGCACGCACGCACACACACACACACACACACACACACACACACACACACACACACACACACACACACTTACAGGAGGCATTTGTGCACATGCAAGCGTGCACACACACACACACACACACACGCACAAACTCCCCCCTAATGCATTAAAAGCACATGAAAGTTTAATGCGTACACACACTCAACCCTGTCCTCTCCACAGCCCAGGGGCTGGACCACATAGCGGAGAACATCCTGTCCTTCCTGGACGCGCGCTCGCTGTGCTCGGCCGAGCTGGTGTGTAAGGAGTGGCAGAGGGTCATCTCCGAGGGCATGCTGTGGAAGAAGCTCATCGAGCGCATGGTCCGCACGGACCCCCTCTGGAAGGGCCTGTCTGAGAGGCACCAGTGGTGAGAGGTGGACACACACACACACACACACAGCCATTACACTTCACACACACACACACACAACCATTACACTTCACACACACACACACACACACAACCATTACACTTCACACACACACAACCATTACACTTCACACACACACACACACACACACACACACATACACACAACCATTACACTTCACACACACACAACCATTACACTTCATACACACACACACACACATACACACAACCATTACACTTCACACTAGGGTTGCAAAGGGGTGGAAAATTTCCGGTAAATTTCCAGAAACTTTCCTGAAAGTTGTGAAGTTAAGCTTGGGAATTTTGGAAATGTTGATCTTTTTTTAAGCCTATAACAGCTTTTTTTCAACAATTTTTTATTTTATTTGATATATTTATTTTAGGATTTTATCCCATTTTCATCCAATTTGGTAGCCAATTGACCCGGACCTAAGGTCCAATTACGCCCTACTAACTGTTGAGGATTCGTCACACAACCCGGCCGGTTGGCAATGTGAAAGGGAGAGACACCTCCATGACTCTCTCAGCTCACAACCATGATTCCAACACCAGACAGGGTTGCTGTTGTGTGACGAACTCTCAAGCCAAGATTAAACTAGCCACCCTCAGGGAGCGGCGGCCCAATAGGCCCCTCCCTCTGGGATCGGGCCATACTCAGATCTGGAGAGACCAGCGGTTCCCGGTGGGCAGCTGCACCAGAACACAATGCATGACCGCTACACCACCGCACACCCCTATAACAGGGAACTTAAATAAGTAAGTAAGTAAAGTAAGTAAAACTTTATTTGGATAGCGCTCTTCACAGCACGGATGCACAGGGATTAAAAACATAATAATAATCCCTATCCCATAAACATAAATGTAGCCTAGTTGGGGGGAAAAAAACATAAAATACAATTCTAGATCTTGCAGCATGATATTGGTTAAAACAACCTGATTTAAAACAAATTCAGTTGAATTTCAACCCTGTTTTGTGCATCCATCCATCACATGTGCAGTGCATTCTTCCATCACATGCACAGCTAATTCCTAGCGTCCTGCACACTAAGAGGGCTGTAGAATCTATTAAAGTTCTACTCACAAATAGATTAAGAAAAACATTTTTTTAAATTAGAAATGTTTGCCTGCATGTGTGCTACAAAGCAAAATGTTTATATTTATGTATGTTTATGATGAGGTAAATACAGTTCTTATAATTAACCCCAAAATCCCCAGTTAATTCCCATACATTCCCATAAATTCCCATGGAAAGTTTCCAACATTGAATATTCTCTGAATTTTGCAACCCTACTTCACACACACACTCACACACACACACACACAACCATTACACTTCACACAAACACAAACACACACACACACACAAACACACACACAGCCATTACACTTCACACACACACACCTATTACACTTCACACACACACTGTCTCTCTCGCTCTCACGCTTATATACACACACACACACACACACTTAAAACCATTACACTCAAGGGCGTAGGTTTGGTTTCAACATTGGTAGGGACCATATAGCAGTGTAGACTGCATACACAATTTTTGCTGGGGATGAGAGGTTAAACCTCTTAAATATGCATCTATTTATGAAATTGAATAATACTAATACAATGTTCTTAGTGTATCACATCCTGCCTGCTGCTGCGTCCCTCCACTCTCGACTGCTGCTGTGTTTCATATATAAAAATAATTTGATAAAAATTTAGATTTTCAATGGATTTTTAGACTGACATTCAACTCATAAATTGATATATCTGTCCATTAGGGGAGTCACAAAATACCAGACATTTAGTAGGCAATACTAATTGAGAAATTCCACAATCCTGGATACCCAATTCGATACCATAGTTGGAAAAAATAAATCCCATGTACTTCAACATACACTACTTTATTTAAAACACCCTCCAGCCAATATAGTGAGAGGAAAATTATGAGATTCCAGTTAGAAAGTATACTTTAGCTAATAACTGTAAAAAAAGCACAGGGGACGTGCTTGTATAAAGAAAAACAGACCCGAGTCCTCATAAAAGTAACGTTAACGGCTCTTACGGGCTGGCTAACCTCTAGATAACGTTACCTTATGAGTATTCAGTTTCTCCTATAATTGTAACAAGAACCCCTGTCAGGCTAAAACAATGTATTTATTTTTAAATAAAAACTTAGGACTTTAATATCACTGACGTTTTGTAGCATAAGTTAATGGGAATTTAATATGGTGAAAATCAGCACCACGTCTAGCACAGACTGGGTTTGACAAAGCTATAGCTAATAGCCCATCGGCTAGTATGCTGACACTAACGGTCGTTAGTTGTGAGGACGCCGTGATGTTCCATTCAATTAAATCTCTGGTGGGCAGCTAATGTATAATAATGTAATGGCTGCTGCTATCCTAATGTTACAGGATGATAGAAGCCATCTTAACAGTTTGCTAGCTATCCAGCTTATATCACCAGTTGATAATTTGCCACAATGGACAGACAAGTGATGTTAGCTAGGGTAACGTTAGCTAGCACCAACCTAGCTGGTTTTCATGTGGCTAATGCCTAATGTTAGCTACTTAGTTTACCAGTAACTAGCTAACGCTAACGTTACTTACAGTCCTGATATCCCTCATCCTCTTCAGAGGGGGAGGAGACATTGTGGTGGATGTACCTAAACGGCTGTCAGAATCACAACTGTATTGCTGTCACCGTCTGTCTGTAAGGCTGTTGGTCTTCATATCCAGTGAAATGCAACAATCTATCTCAGCCAAATGAGCCAATCAAAAATACTGGGATGGCACATTCACAGTGGAGGAAAGGGGTAGGCTAACGGTCTAATGTAACCACAAACATAATGCAAACTAACTCACTCAATGGTATGGCCAATTCTGTCCTTGCAAACTATGGGAAGGCCATCTAAATGATCTAATATAACTGCACTCCAAAGATAATGCGAACAAGGTTGCTTAAAAGTTGGTAGGGACAATTTGGGCCTCCCAAAATGTTGGTAGGGACATGTCCCGACCGTCCATACGCAAACCTACGCCCTTGATTACACTTCACACACACACTCTCTCTCGCTCTCACGCTTATACACACAAACACACACACACAACCATTACACTTCACACACACACCGTCTCTCGCTATCACGCTTATACACACACGCACACACACACCCTCTGGCAGAGCCTGTCCGAGTGACACCAGACCACACCAAGACACATGCACAGTATACCTTAACCCCCCCCCTCCACACACACACACACACACACACACACACCTCTCGCTCACATCAGCGTTGTCTGACCAGGAAGTGAATGCTCAAATCTTATTGGCTGCTGCTGTCGTGTCTCGTCACCCCAGGGAGAAGTACCTGTTCAAGAACCGAACGACAGAGGTCCCTCCCAACTCCTACTACCACTCCCTGTACCCCAAGATCATCCAGGACATAGAGGTGAGACCCCTACTACCACTCCCTGTACCCCAAGATCATCCAGGACATAGAGGTGAGAGACTCCTACTACCACTCCCTGTACCCCAAGATCATCCAGGACATAGAGGTGAGACTCCTACTACCACTCCCTGTACCCCAAGATCATCCAGGACATAGAGGTGAGAACCCTACTACCACTCCCTGTACCCCAAGATCATCCAGGACATAGAGGTGAGAGACTCCTACTACCACTCCCTGTACCCCAAGATCATCCAGGACATAGAGGTGAGACCCCTACTACCACTCCCTGTACCCCAAGATCATCCAGGACATAGAGGTGAGACTCCTACTACCACTCCCTGTACCCCAAGATCATCCAGGACATAGAGGTGAGACTCCTACTACCACTCCCTGTACCCCAAGATCATCCAGGACATAGAGGTGAGACTCCTACTACCACTCCCTGTACCCCAAGATCATCCAGGACATAGAGGTGAGACCCCTACTACCACTCCCTGTACCCCAACATCATCCAGGACATAGAGGTGAGACTCCTACTACCACTCCCTGTACCCCAAGATCATCCAGGACATAGAGGTGAGACTCCTACTACCACTCCCTGTACCCCAAGATCATCCAGGACATAGAGGTGAGACTCCTACTACCACTCCCTGTACCCCAACATCATCCAGGACATAGAGGTGAGACTCCTACTACCACTCCCTGTACCCCAAGATCATCTAGGACATAGAGGTGAGAGACTCCTACTACCACTCCCTGTACCCCAAGATCATCCAGGACATAGAGGTGAGACTCCTACTACCACTCCCTGTACCCCAAGATCATCCAGGACATAGAGGTGAGACGCTGGAAAATGAAGGCCTATAGACGAGCATTTGAAACATAGATGAACCATCTGGGGGAGAAAAAGGTTCCACGTAGAACCCTTTTCAGGTCTTCGGGTCATAAAGAACCATTTGGGGGTTCTGAGCAACATGGTTGACTAGCCCCGTGAGACCGTGATCCTGATCTCGCCAGCTCACTTCCTGTATGATCCTGATCTCGCCAACTCAAATCCTGTATGATCCTGATCTCGCCAGCTCAAATCCTGTATGATCCTGATCTCGCCAGCTCACTTCCTGTATGATCCTGATCTCGCCAGCTCACTTCCTGTATGATCCTGATCTCGCCAGCTCACTTCCTGTATGATCCTGATCTCGCCAGCTCACTTCCTGTTCTGCTCCGTCGATCAGTCTGGCCTTCCTCCCCGTCTCCAACAATTTCAGTGGGCGGAACTTGCCTTGACAGACTAACTCCTTCAACCAATCAGCCTTGACAGACTAACTCCTTCAGCCAATCAGCGTAGCAAAATCTTTGCCAAATCCAGCTGGAAGAATGTCAAGAGCCATGGATTTAAACTCTGTGATTGAAGGAAGTACCTCCAGCTTTAGAGTCTGTTGTAAAGTATTCCAGGTATAAGGAGCATCATGGAAAAAAGCAGCTCTTGTTCTTGTTAAATTTTTGTTATTGAGTCTATTTCTGCAATAACTGTTCTTGTCTGTGTTTATTCTACTAACGTTACCGCTCGTTCGTTCAGGAGACTGTTTTACCAGCGGTCTGTATTTCATGTTCACACATCAACTACGGGAACCAATCAGGGGCTACGTTCTACTTGGAGGGCAGGACAGCAGTCGAAACACTGTCCCTGATTGGCCGCGATGTCACAGTGAAGTCTGAGATGGGAGGGAGTCCAGACTGATCTGCGGAGAGAAAGTGAAAGTGTGAAAGTGAACTGGCCAGCGGAGTGGCTCTGGTCTCTGTGTCTGTCTCCTCACTGCCATGTTGTCTGTCTCCTCTCCTCCCTCCTCACCTCCTCCTCTCTTTCCATCTCTCTGACACCCTGCTCTCATCTCCTCCTCTTCTCTCCTCCCCTCATCTCCTCCTTTCCTCCCCTCCTCTCCTCTCTTCCTCTCCTCCCCTCTCCTCCTCCTCTAATCTCTTCCTCCTCTCCTCCTCCTCATCTCCTCCTCCTCTCATCTCCTCATCTCTTCCTCCCCTCCTCCTCCTCCTCTCCTCTTCCTCTCCTCCTCCTCCTCTCCTCCTCCCCCTCTTCCTCTCCTCCTCCTCTCCTCCTCTCCAGACTATTGAAGCTAACTGGCGCTGTGGCAGACACAACCTGCAGAGGATCCAGTGTCGCTCAGAGAACAGTAAAGGTGTCTACTGCCTTCAGTACGACGACGACAAGATCATCAGCGGCCTTAGGGACAACTCCATAAAGGTGTGTGTGTGTGTGTGTGTGTGTGTGTGTGTGTGTGTGTGTGTGTGTGTGTGTGTGTGTGTGTGTGTGTGTGTGTGTGTGTGTGTGTGTGTGTGTGTGTGTGTGTGTGTGTGTGTGTGTGAGTGAGAGAAGAGAATGCAGCATGTGTATGTTTCTGTGCGTGTGGAGTGTGTGTGTATTCAGGGTTCCATGGCGACACTGCTGCTACTAACTTTTTTAGTTGGTGGCACCAGTACATTATTTGGTCGCACCAATTGTTTTGACACTGCGCATCCCCCAAAAAACAGACCTGATTAATCGATAAATTGGATAAAAACAAAATAAACATATACAGCTATATAGCCCAACAGATAGGCTCCAAACAATGCACTTTCAGTACAGTAGCAAGCAGTCACTGATAATGAAGATGGCATCTAGTCAGCTAACGTTAGCTACTTGGCCTAAGAAAGCTAATGTCTCATGCATACTGAAGCTGTAGCCACAAAGGAGGAGGGGAGGAGAGGGAGGGAGAGGGAGGAGGGAGAGAGAGAGGGAGGAGGGAGGGAGGGAGGAGGAGAGGGCTATTCGTACACACAGGGAAGTCCTCGGTAGCGGGAGCGGCCGGTCAGTTCAGTGGGGAAGTGGACCGTGAATAGCGAGCGCTCTGGCGCTGCGCAGTCTTCCCCTGACCCACAGCCGCTGCTCTCATTCTTCTGCTGCCTCCGCGGTCTCCTCCGCTCCGCCTCTTACACATGGGTTCATCTGGTCCACCCGGCCCGCCGCCCTCCTCCCGCCCCCTCCCTCCCTCCCTCTCTCTCTCCCTCCTCTCCTCTCTCTCTCTCCTCTCTCCCCTCTCTCTCTCTCTCTCCCTCCCTCCCTCCCCTCTCTCTCTCCCTCCCTCCCTCCCTCCCTCCCTCTCTCTCTCTCTCTCTCTCCCCCTCCCTCTCTCTCTCTCTCCCTCCCTCTCTCTCTCCCTCCCTCTCTCCCTCCCTCTCCCTCCCTCTCCCTCCCTCCCTCCCTCTCCCTCCCTCTCTCCCTCCCTCTCTCTCTCTCCCTCTCCCTCCATCTCTCTCTCCCTCTCTCTCCCCCTCCCTCTCCCTCTCTCTCTCCCTCCCTCTCTCTCCCCCTCCCTCTCCCTCTCTCTCTCCCTCTCTCTCTCTCTCCCCCTCCCTCTCTCTCCCTCTCCCTCCCTCCCTCCCTCTCTCCCTCCCTCCCTCCCTCCCTCCCTCTCTCTCTCTCTCTCTCTCTCTCTCTCTCTCTCTCTCTCTCTCTCTCTCAGATCTGGGACAAGCAGTCTCTGGAGTGTCTGAAGGTCCTGACGGGTCACACGGGGTCAGTTCTGTGTCTGCAGTACGATGAGAGGGTCATCGTCACCGGCTCCTCCGACTCCACCGTCAGGTACACACACACACACACACACGCATGCGTATACATGCACAAACACACACGCACATTCGCACACTGTGACCGAGGCCAGATTACATTACATCAGTCATTTAGCAGCTTTTATCCAAAGCGACTTACAATAATTGCATTTAACGGAGGAAGTCAGTGTAGCACAACTCACAAGTGCCTCTCCTTTCTAAACAAGTGACTAAGACTAATCTATTGCTTAAGCCAAAGTGCAAGAGAAGCAAAATATGGCAGAGCGTAGCGGTCGGGATCTAGCCTCAGACACGCACACCGTGAACGCCTCCGGTCGCCAGCAGACTCCGCCCACTCCCACCAGAGCCCCGCCCACACCACCCCACGCCGCGTGTCTATTGTCGGGATCTGAACCGGCCAACCTCCGCCCACCCACCTGTCCCGCACCGACCTCGGAACGCCGCGCTCCGTCGCCGCCACGCGTCCTCCAGCGGCCCGGGGCTCCACGCCAACGTTTCCCTGGCAGCGCCCGGCGCCAGCGGCGGCGTGACGACCCACAGAAGCTCAACTTCCCCAGTCGTATTACTTCACACCCCTTGCCGCCTCCCCCCCCCCCTCCCCCGCTACTGGGGCGCGGCGTCCAAGGAAAAGGTGACTTCACTTCCTGATGGGCGGGGCTCGCCGGGCGCTCGTTTGTGCCTCGGCGACCAGCGGTCAGCTTTTCCAGAGTCGGCGTGCGGCGTTGGATCCTTAAGTGGGCCCGCCGGCACAGGAGCTCCTTAAAACACCTCGCAACCATCCGCTCCCTGGGAGGTGTGTGTGTGTGTGTGTGTGTGTGTGTGTGCGCGCGCGCGTGTGTGTGTGTGTGTGTGTGTGTGTGTGTGTGTGTGTG
>NC_140247.1:19719143-19735729 GCF_949987555.1 Borostomias antarcticus | reverse complement strand
CCCCGCCCACACCACCCCACGCCGCGTGTCTATTGTCGGGATCTGAACCGGCCAACCTCCGCCCACCCACCTGTCCCCGCACCGACCTCGGAACGCCGCGCTCCGTCGCCGCCACGCGTCCTCCAGCGGCCCGGGGCTCCACGCCAACGTTTCCCTGGCAGCGCCCGGCGCCAGCGGCGGCGTGACGACCCACAGAAGCTCGACCTCCCCCAGTCGTATTACTTCACACCCCTTGCCGCCCTCCCCCCCCCCCCCCCCTCCCCCGCTACTGGGGCGCGGCGTCCAAGGAAAAGGTGACTTCACTTCCTGATGGGCGGGGGCTCGCCGGGCGCTCGTTTGTGCCTCGGTGACCGGCGGTCAGCTTTTCCAGAGTCGGCGTGCAGCGTTGGATCCTTAAGTGGGCCCGCCGGCACAGGAGCTCCTTAAAACACCTCGCAACCATCCGCTCCCTGGGGAGAGGTGTGTGTGTGTGTGTGTGTGTGTGTGTGTGTGTGTGTGTGTGTGTGTGTGTGTGTGTGTGTGTGTGTGTGTGTGTGTGTGTGTGTGTGTGTGTGTGTGTGTGTGTGTGTGTGTGTGTGTGCGTGCGCAGGGGCGTGCGCAGGGGCCTCGGAGTGTCGGGAGGGGGGTGTAGGGCTTGACCGTGGCGTGGAGGTCGGAGGGGGCTGTTCCTGTCACTGTCCTGTAGGCTAATGTTCATGTCTTCTCTCCTTTGTTCTCTCTCTCACCTGCTCTCGCTCCAACTCTCTCCGTTCTCTCTTTACCTCCTCCGTGTTTTTTCACCCATCCTGCTTTTCTTTCTCCTTCCCTCTCCTCTTCCCCCTCTTCCCTCTCCTGCCCTCCATCTCTCTCCCTCTGTCTTTCTATCTATTTCTCTCTCTCCCTCCCCTCTCTCTCCCTCTTTCTCTCTCGACCTCCCTCTCTCTCCTCCTTCTTCTCTCTCTCTCCCTCCCTCTTCCCTCTCTCCCTCTCTTTCCAACTCTGTCTCTCCCTCCCTCTCTCTCTCCCTCCATCTCTCTCTTTGTCTATCTCCCTCCTTCTCTACCTCTCTCCCTCCCTCTCTCCCTCCCTTCTCTCTCTCTCTCTCTCCCTCCTCCTCCCTTTCTCTCTGTCTCCCTCTCTCTCTCTCTCTCCTCCCTCTCGTTCTCCCTCTCTCATCCCTCTCTCCCTCCCTCTTCCTCTCTCTCCCCTCTCTCTTTCCAACTCTGTCTCTCCCTCCCTCTCTCTCTCCCTCCATCTCTCTCTATCTCCCTCCTTCTCTCTCTCCCTCCCTCTCTCTCTCCCTCCCTCTCTTCTCTCTCTCTCTCCCCCCTCTCTCTCTTTGTCTCTCTCCCTCTCTCTCTCTCTCTCTCTCCTCTCCCTCCTCCCTCCCTCCCTCCCTCCCTCCCTCCCTCCCTCCCTCCCTCCCTCCTCCTCTCTCTCTCTCTCTCTCCCTCCCTCCCTCCCTCCCTCCCCCCCTCTCTCTCCCCCCCATCTCTCTCTCTCTCCAGGGTGTGGGACGTGGCGTTGGGGGAGGTGCTGAACACGCTGATCCATCACAACGAGGCGGTGCTCCACCTGCGCTTCAGTAACGGCCTGATGGTCACCTGCTCCAAGGACCGCTCCATCGCCGTGTGGGACATGGCGTCCGCCACCGACATCAGCCTGCGCCGCGTGCTGGTCGGCCACCGCGCCGCCGTCAACGTGGTCGACTTCGACGACAAGTACATCGTCTCCGCCTCCGGCGACCGCACCATCAAGGTGAGGGGGGCGGGGGGGCGTGTGTGCGTGTGTGTGTGTGTGTCTGACCCCTTCGCTCGGTCCCTGTGTGTGTGTCTGACCCCTTAGCTCGGTCCATGTGTGTGTGTGTGTGCGTGTGCGTGTGCGTGTGTGTGTGTGTGTGTGCGTGTGTGTGTGTGTCTGTGTGTCTGACCATGCGTGGCGCCCCCTGCAGGTGTGGAGCACCAGCACGTGTGAGTTTGTGCGCACGCTAAACGGACACAAGCGCGGCATCGCCTGCCTGCAGTACAGAGACCGGCTGGTGGTCAGCGGATCCTCGGACAACACCATCCGGTACGTGCGTGTGTGTGTGTGTTGTTGTGTAGTATGTAGAGGGTGTGTGTGTGTGTTGACGGCTTTGTGTCCCCAGGTTGTGGGACATCGAGTGTGGGGCGTGCTTGCGGGTGTGTAGTTGTGTAGTGTGTTGTTGTGTAGAGGGGGTGTGTAGCGTGTAGAGGGGGTGTGTAGTGTGTAGAGGGTGTGTGTAGTGTGTAGAGGGTGTGTGTAGTGTGTAGAGGGTGTGTATGTGTGTGTTGTATGTGTGGGGCGTGCTTGCGGGTGTGTTGTTGTGTTGTTGTGTAGTGTGTAGAGGGTGTGTGTAGTGTGTAGAGGGTGTGTGTAGTGTGTAGACGGTGTGTATGTGTGTGTTGTTGTATGTGTGGGGCGTGCTTGCGGGTGTGTTGTTGTGTAGTGTGTTGTTGTGTAGAAGGTGTGTGTAGTGTGTAGAGGGTGTGTGTAGTGTGTAGAGGGTGTGTATGTGTGTGTTGACGTGGTGTTGTGGGGCGTGCTTGCGGGTGTGTTGTTGTGTAGTGTGTAGAGGGTGTGTGCAGGCCCGTGCAAAGTAATGACTGGGCCCCAGAAAAAGTCCAGTGAATGCCCCCCCCCCAATGTGCTCTGAAACAGAGACTTACGCAGTCTTTTAAGGGCTAGATAAGCACACATGATGTGCAGGCACGCACACCCTTACACTCTCTCTCTCTCACTCACACACACTCACACACACACACACACACACACACGCAAACCCTTACAACCAGGTCAACAAAGATCTGCTACACTCGAAACACAATGCCTAGATGTAGAAAGTATATTTTCCTACCTTATAGCTTCTTCCTTCCTGCCTCAGACTCTTACAGCAACATCCTCCTGGTCTTCCTGGATGCAAAGTCCTTTATAATGTCTTTAAAGTCAATCTTCTGAGCTAGTTCGCACTCAATAGAGTATTGCCAGGTTATTGAGCCTCTCCTGACTCATTATAGAGCGCATATAATTCTTTATTATTTTTAATTTGCTGAATGATCTCTCTCTTCCTGCTACACTTACAGGTATTGTGCAAAATATCCGCAGTGCAATGCAGATGTCACCATAAATGCTCTCCGTTAGCTAGCTCTTCTACTTCTTGGCATTTAACATTACCCTGGCTCTTCTGCGCTGATACAAAAAAGTTTGTAAGAACATTTTGTTTATTTGGGTTCAGTGCCCTCGATTGCTCTCTGTGTTTTTTCTCCTTCCTTTTCTGAGATCCAGATTTATGTGTAGGTCCCGGCGTAGCTAATTCCTAACAATACAACTTACCTGTTACTAACAATACAACTTACAAGTTACCTGGCTAGTTAAAGTGGATATTGACCAGTAGTTTTTTTTCTCCCGCGTAGGGTAAGTTTTGAACAACGCACTTCACACATGACGTTGCACACAATTGGACTTGGGCTATACCATTTTGGGGGAGGGGTTAATTTGGTAATATGCTACATTTTATTAAAGCAACGAACCACATTTGGGTAAAATATAGTTTTGTTCTAGTAAGTGATGGAAACTTTAAAAAAAAAAAAAAACGTTTTTTTTTTTTTTTTTTTGCTGATTCATGGGCCCCCCCTAAGGGTTGGGCCCCCCGAAGCGTTACCCGTTATCCCCCCTTATGCACGGGCCTGGCTGTGTGTAGTGTGTAGAGGGTGTGTGTGTTGATGGTGTTGTGTCCCCAGGTTGTGGGACATCGAGTGTGGGGCGTGCTTGCGGGTGTGTTGTTGTGTAGTGTGTAGAGGGTGTGTGTAGTGTGTAGAGGGTGTGTGTAGTGTGTAGAGGGTGTGTGTTGACGTGTTGTGTCCCCAGGTTGTGGGACATCGAGTGTGGGGCGTGCTTGCGGGTGTGTGTTGTTGTGTAGTGTGTAGACGGGGTGTGTGTTGTGTAGTGTGTAGAGGGTGTGTGTAGTGTGTGTAGAGGGTGTGTGTGTAGTGTGTTGACGTGGTGTTGTGTCCCCAGGTTGTTGTTGTGTTGACGTGGCGTTGCGTCCCCAGGTTGTGGGACATCGAGTGTGGGGCGTGCTTGCGGGTGCTGGAGGGTCATGAGGAGCTGGTTCGCTGCATTCGCTTCGACAACAAGAGGATCGTCAGCGGAGCCTACGATGGGTGGGTCACATACACACACACACGCGCACGCACACACGCACACACGCTCACACACACACACACCCACACACAGTCTGTTCTGAGCTCTCCCCCCTCTCTCTCTTTCTCTCTCTCTCTCTCTTTCTCACACACACACACACACACACACACACACACACACACACACACACACACACACACAGAGTGTGTTCTGAGCTCTCCCCTCTCTCTCTGCAGTAAGATCAAGGTGTGGGACCTCCAGGCGGCCCTGGACCCCCGCGCCCCGGCCAGCACCTTGTGTCTGCGCACGCTGGTGGTGAGTACGCGTATCTGTCCCCCCCCCCTCCCCAAACCCTCCCCGCCACCCCCCCCCCCCCCCCCCCATCTCTCGCTGAGTACGCTCACAGCACACGTTAGGGTTGCAAATTTCAAGGAATTTCATTAATCGATAACCTTAACAAACAATAGTTGATTAATTGATAAGAACGTCCCGTGCTGGACTGCGCTTTGCTCGCTTCATTTTTGTGTCGTCTTCCGCTGTGTCGTTGAAATTTCCCGGCATCCCACTTAGCCTTCACTACATGGCGGGGCGCCCTCATGTGCAGTCAGACCCTAAATCATGATTACATTTCATAGATCTGTCGAGAGAGGTGATTGTGCTGCTCCATATAGGAGAAGTTCCTTCAGCCAGTCTGTATTTTCTCTAAAAGCAGCGCACCTCTGGAACGCCCTGCCTCTGCACATACGCACCGCTCAAACGTATCACTCTTTTAAGCGTATCACTCTTTTAAACGTATCACCCTTTTAAACTCGGCCTGAAGAACTGGCTTCTCAACAATCAACTGTGTGACCATGAATCGTGACTCTCCCAAGCGAATAAGTGAACTAAATGTCTGTCTCATGTGTCTGCCCTGTTGCTGTCTTTGCTGTCTGTTTTAGCAGAGTCTGTCTAGTGTGGGCTATGTTTTTAACTAGAACCTTTTTCCATTAAGCGATGGCTTGTTATATCTGGCCTCAAGGACTGCACCTGAAATTGAGCTTTTTTGCTAAGACTGACACATTTACCCCTGTGGTTGATCAATGTGTACTGTCCCTGTTCAAATAAATAAATAAAATGAGAAATAAAAAAATAATTAAAAAAAACATTTCACGCAACTACTGTTTAAAACGTTCCCCCCAAAAAAGTTATGTTCCATTAACAAGCAATTAATTGAGTAACCAAATCTTACGAGTAAATTCTTATCGACGATTAATCGATAGTCGATTAACTATTAACATCCCTAGCACACGTGTCTTCCCAGCATCAAGGATCTGTCACCCCCCCCCCCCCCACCCCCCCCCCCCGCCCATACACACGCGTGATGGTCTCTCTGTGTGTGTGTGTGTGTGTGTGTGTGTGTGTGTGTGTGTGTGTGCGTGCCGCGTCGCAGGAACACTCGGGCCGCGTGTTCCGGCTGCAGTTCGACGAGTTCCAGATCATCAGCAGCTCTCACGACGACACCATCCTCATCTGGGACTTCCTGAACGTGTCGACCAACGGCCAGCCGGAGGGGCGGTCCCCCTCGCGCACCTACACCTACATCTCCAGATAGCAGGTCAGACCCCCCCCCCGTTCGTAGCTGGACAGCGATGTGTCCAGCGGTGGTTCTTAGCTTAGAGGACAAACACGGATACGAACGTGGGCGCAAACCCCCGGGGAGAGGACTTCCTGTCTGCTGTTCTGGCAGAGTAGGCGACCAATCAACACGCAGATCAACACAGTCGACCAATGAACACCTACCATTTTAGGCCGATGGCGTAATCCAGGCGTTTTATTTGAATTTTTTTTAAACTTTAGTGGGCATTGAGTATCCACTTCTTATAGGAATCCCTTTGGTGAAACACACGTGTCAGATTGCCGCATTGACTCCTCTCCTCTCTCTCCTGTAGGTGGCGCCATGCACCACAGCGGTGTCTGGAGGAGCTGCGGGTTGATTGGCTGATGGGTGTGTCCGTCGTAGAAAGGAGCCAACCAGCTTCCCCCTTGTCATCTCTCTGCCCCCCCCCCCCCCCCCCCGGCCCCTCCCATTCTGACAAAGACTTGTCCACATCCTGCCACTGTCTTTATTCAAGCACCTAACTGAAGAGCCCCCACGTGCACACACACACACACACGCAATTACTTTCCCTCACAAACACACAATCTTTCTCCCTCACACACACACACACACACACACAATCGCTGTCCCTCACAAACACACAATCTCTCTCCCTCACACAAACACACACACGTTATTTCTCTAATTTATGTTGTGAACACTATTCTAACCAGGCCTTGTCAAAACTGCTCTCACTGCGACAGTCACACACACTTCCTCGCCGAGCGGTTTCTACTCTTAAAAGTTCTCACCCTCTCCCCAACACACACACACTCTCACCGTCACACACACTTCCTCGCCGAGCGGTTTCTACTCTTAAAAGTTCTCACCCTCTCCCCAACACACACACACACACACACGGTGGCACAGGACAGCACGGATGACCTCGGAGCCAGGCTACGGGAGAGAGAGACTCTTTGCTCAGCTCCGAGAGGACGGACAGATGGACGAGCAGCTGAGGGAGGAGAGGAGGGAGAGAGAGAAGCTGACGGCCCTCCCCTCTCTCTCCCCATCCCCCTCCTGCCTTTTCACCCCGGGACACACACACACACACACGTTTGGGGACGCGCAGGACACACACACACACACACACACTGGAGGGAAGGAGAGTGTGTGTGAGCGCGTTCACGTTTGTGGACTTTGTGGAATCGCGGCACGGAACAGAAGCGGCAGACGTGCATGCGAGGTTGCCGTGGATACTGCGTCCCGGCGTGCCTCTGCTCCGTTTTCTCTTTTAATCTTTCTTACAGGTTTATTTTTTTTTATATATAGTTTTTTTTCTTTTTTTTCTTTTTTTTAATTGACAAATCATTTTGTTCTTCGTAAAATCATACTAAGCATTTCTCTTTCTCTCACCGTCTCATTCTCTCTCTCGCTTTCTCTCACTGTCTCATTCTCTCTCTCTCTCTCTTTCTTTCTCTCACTGTCTCATTCTCTCTCGCTCTCTTTCTCTCAATGTCTCATTCTCTCTCTCGCTCTCTCTTTCTCTCACTGTCTAATTCTCTCTCTTTCTCTCACTGTCTCATTCTCTCTCTTTCTCTCTCACATTCTCTCTTTCCTCTCATGGTCGTATGTGCTTGCTTTGGGTATGTGAGAAGCTGGGAATCGGAGCTCAGTTTTAGCTGTAAACAGAATCGTGTCTCGTCTCAAATTGTGTTGTATATTAAAATGGATTTTTTAAAGAAAATGACATTATTGTGAATAAAGTACTTGACATTGGTGGAAGTGTTGAGAGCCTCGAGCCTCTAGAACTATAACATGAACTATAACATGAACCACTACATCCTAGAACTATAACATGAACTATAACATGAACCACTGCCTCCTAGAACTAGAACATGAACCACTGCCTCCTAGAACTATAACATGAACGGTAACATGAACCACTGCCTCCTAGAACTAGAACATGAACCCCTGCCTCCTAGAACTATAACATGAACCACTGCCTCCTTGTCTGTTCCTCCTAGAACTATAACATGAACCACTGCCTCCTAGAACATGAACCACTGCTTCCTAGAACTATAACATGAACCACTGCCTCCTCGTCTGTTCCTCCTAGAACTATAACATGAACCACTGCCTCCTAGAACTAGAACATGAACCACTGCCTCCTAGAACTATAACATGATGACTGCCTCCTCCTCTGTTCCTCCAATTACAGTTCTATCGTCACTGTGTGTGTGTGTGTGTGTGCGCGCGCGCGTGCGATAGAGAGAATCACTGTCCTCAGAGGCCACTCCAGTACCCATCCTACCTACATACGACTGGGACTGAGGCTCCGTTCGAACGCTCTGAGATGCATCCTTCCTTCCCTCCCTTCCTTCCTTCCTTCCTTCCTTCCTTCCTGCCCACCTTCCACATCATCTCTGGTCTAAAACCACGGCGTGGGCGATGGCCTGTGCTCCTTCCCACAGCTCACACCCGTCTGTGACTTCCACGGAAGGAAGGACCCACTTCTAGAGAGCCTCGGGTTTCTTAGTACGGTGTGGATGTGTTGTTTATTTCAGAGATGGACACCAGGTGGCGCCATGACCACAGTCAGATTCGCCGACTATGAGGAGAGCCGACCTACTGTGTAAACGCACCAAAACAACCTGTTCACAAACAGATACGGTACCGCTCTCACCTAATGAACCTGCTTGGTTGCCGTCCGATGTGGCGCCTGTGAGAAGTTAAGCGTGTGGTTGATGAACGTTTATATGGTCCGTGGAAGGTTACCCTGCTTCCGATGGGTGGGATACCTGATTGAGTTTTTGGGAACGATTTGAGGGGAACATGTACAGAGACCTTTTATGGATAAGGTTCCCCAGGCTGGGCCTGTTTATGTCCCTGCGCTGGTGGGAGGAGTTGGCCGTGTTAGAAGATAGCTAGTGTGTGGTTCAGTGTTAGAAGATAGCTAGTGTGTGGTTCAGTGTTAGAAGATAGCTAGTGTGTGGTTCAGTGTTAAAGATAGCTAGTGTGTGATTCAGTGTTAAAGATAGCTAGTGTGTGGTTCAGTGTTATAGATAGCTAGTGTGTGGTTCAGTGTTAGAAGATAGCTAGTGTGTGGTTCAGTGTTATAGATAGCTAGTGTGTGGTTCAGTGTTAGAAGATAGCTAGTGTGTGGTTCAGTGTTAAAGATAGCTAGTGTGTGGTTCAGTGTTAGAAGATAGCTAGTGTGTGGTTCAGTGTTAAAGATAGCTAGTGTGTGGTTCAGTGTTATAGATAGCTAGTGTGTGGTTCAGTGTTAGAAGATAGCTAGTGTGTGGTTCAGTGTTAAAGATAGCTAGTGTGTGGTTCAGTGTTAGAAGATAACTAGTGTGTGGTTCAGTGTTAAAGATAGCTAGTGTGTGGTTCAGTGTTAGAAGATAGCTAGTGTGTGGTTCAGTGTTAAAGATAGCTAGTGTGTGGTTCAGTGTTAGAAGATAGCTAGTGTGTGGTTCAGTATTAGAAGATAGCTAGTGTGTGGTTCAGTGTTAGAAGATAGCTAGTGTGTGGTTCAGTGTTATAGATAGCTAGTGTGTGGTTCAGTGTTAAAGATAGCTAGTGTGTGGTTCAGTGTTAGAACATAGCTAGTGTGTGGTTCAGTGTTATAGATAGCTAGTGTGTGGTTCAGTGTTAGAACATAGCTAGTGTGTGGTTCAGTGTTATAGATAGCTAGTGTGTGGTTCAGTGTTAAAGATAGCTAGTGTGTGGTTCAGTGTTAAAAGATAGCTAGTGTGTGGTTCAGTGTTAAAGATAGCTAGTGTGTGGTTCAGTGTTATAGATAGCTAGTGTGTGGTTCAGTGTTAAAGATAGCTAGTGTGTGGTTCAGTGTTAGAACATAGCTAGTGTGTGGTTCAGTGTTAAAGATAGCTAGTGTGTGGTTCAGTGTTAGAACATAGCTAGTGTGTGGTTCAGTGTTAAAGATAGCTAGTGTGTGGTTCAGTGTTAGAACATAGCTAGTGTGTGATTCAGTGTTAAAGATAGCTAGTGTGTGGTTCAGTGTTAAAGACAGCTAGTGTGTGGTTCAGTGTTATAGATAGCTAGTGTGTGGTTCAGTGTTAAAGATAGCTAGTGTGTGGTTCAGTGTTAGAAGATAGCTAGTGTGTGGTTCAGTGTTAAAGATAGCTAGTGTGTGGTTCAGTGTTAGAAGATAGCTAGTGTGTGGTTCAGTGTTAAAGATAGCTAGTGTGTGGTTCAGTGTTAGAAGATAGCTAGTGTGGTTCAGTGTTAGAAGATAGCTAGTGTGTGGTTCAGTGTTAGAAGATAGCTAGTGTGTGGTTCAGTGTTAAAGATAGCTAGTGTGTGGTTCAGTGTTATAGATAGCTAGTGTGTGGTTCAGTGTTAAAGATAGCTAGTGTGTGGTTCAGTGTTAAAGATAACTAGTGTGTGGTTCAGTGTTAGAAGATAGCTAGTGTGTGGTTGTGTTAGAAGATAGCTAGTGTGTGGTTCAGTGTTAGAAGATAGCTAGTGTGTGGTTCAGTGTTAAAGATAGCTAGTGTGTGGTTCAGTGTTAAAGATAGCTAGTGTGTGGTTCAGTGTTAAAGATAGCTAGTGTGTGGTTCAGTGTTAAAGATAGCTAGTGTGTGGTTCAGTGTTAGAAGATAGCTAGTGTGTGGTTCAGTGTTAAAGATAGCTAGTGTGTGGTTCAGTGTAAAAGATAGCTAGTGTGTGGTTCAGTGTTAAAGATAGCTAGTGTGTGGTTCAGTGTAAAAGATAGCTAGTGTGTGGTTCAGTGTTAAAGATAGCTAGTGTGTGGTTCAGTGTTAAAGATAGCTAGTGTGTGGTTCAGTGTTAAAGATAGCTAGTGTGTGGTTCAGTGTTAGAAGATAGCTAGTGTGTGGTTCAGTGTTAAAGATAGCTAGTGTGTGGTTCAGTGTTAAAGATAGCTAGTGTGTGGTTCAGTGTTAGAAGATAGCTAGTGTGTGGTTCAGTGTAAGAAGATAGCTAGTGTGTGGTTCAGTGTAAGAAGATAGCTAGTGTGTGGTTCAGTGTTATAGATAGCTAGTGTGTGGTTCAGTGTAAGAAGATAGCTAGTGTGTGGTTCAGTGTTAAAGATAGCTAGTGTGTGGTTCAGTGTTAGAAGATAGCTAGTGTGTGGTTCAGTGTTATAGATAGCTAGTGTGTGGTTCAGTGTTATAGATAGCTAATGTGTGGTTCAGTGTTAGAAGATAGCTAGTGTGTGGTTCAGTGTTATAGATAGCTAGTGTGTGGTTCAGTGTTAGAAGATAGCTAGTGTGTGGTTCAGTGTTATAGATAGCTAGTGTGTGGTTCAGTGTTATAGATAGCTAGTGTGTGGTTCAGTCTTAGAAGATAGCTAGTGTGTGGTTCAGTGTTAAAGATAGCTAGTGTGTGGTTCAGTGTTAAAGATAGCTAGTGTGTGGTTCAGTGTTAGAAGATAGCTAGTGTGTGGTTCAGTGTTAGAAGATAGCTAGTGTGTGGTTCAGTCTTAGAAGATAGCTAGTGTGTGGTTCAGTGTTAGAAGATAGCTAGTGTGTGGTTCAGTGTTAAAGATAGCTAGTGTGTGGTTCAGTGTTAAAGATAGCTAGTGTGTGGTTCAGTGTTAGAAGATAGCTAGTGTGTGGTTCAGTGTTAAAGATAGCTAGTGTGTGGTTCAGTGTTAAAGATAGCTAGTATGTGGTTCAGTGTAAAAGATAGCTAGTGTGTGGTTCAGTGTTAAAGATAGCTAGTGTGTGGTTCAGTGTAAAAGATAGCTAGTGTGTGGTTCAGTGTTAAAGATAGCTAGTGTGTGGTTCAGTGTTATAGATAGCTAGTGTGTGGTTCAGTGTTATAGATAGCTAGTGTGTGGTTCAGTGTTAGAACATAGCTAGTGTGTGATTCAGTGTTAAAGATAGCTAGTGTGTGGTTCAGTGTTATAGATAGCTAGTGTGTGGTTCAGTGTTAGAAGATAGCTAGTGTGGTTCAGTGTTAGAAGATAGCTAGTGTGTGGTTCAGTGTTAAAGATAGCTAGTGTGTGGTTCAGTGTTAAAGATAGCTAGTGTGTGGTTCAGTGTTAAAGATAGCTAGTGTGTGATTCAGTGTTAAAGATAGCTAGTGTGTGGTTCAGTGTTAAAGATGGCTAGTGTGTGGTTCAGTGTTAGAACATAGCTAGTGTGTGGTTCAGTGTTAAAGATAGCTAGTGTGTGGTTCAGTGTTAAAGATAGCTAGTGTGTGTTTCAGTGTTAAAGATAGCTAGTGTGTGGTTCAGTGTTAAAGATAGCTAGTGTGTGGTTCAGTGTTAGAAGATAGCTAGTGTGTGGTTCAGTGTTAGAAGATAGCTAGTGTGTGGTTCAGTGTTAGAAGATAGCTAGTGTGTGGTTCAGTGTTAAAGATAGCTAGTGTGTGGTTCAGTGTTAAAGATAGCTAGTGTGTGGTTCAGTGTTAAAGATAGCTAGTGTGTGGTTCAGTGTTAGAAGATAGCTAGTGTGTGGTTCAGTGTTAGAAGATAGCTAGTGTGTGGTTCAGTGTTAAAGATAGCTAGTGTGTGGTTCAGTGTTAAAGATAGCTAGTGTGTGGTTCAGTGTTAGAAGATAGCTAGTGTGTGGTTCAGTGTAAGAAGATAGCTAGTGTGTGGTTCAGTGTAAGAAGATAGCTAGTGTGTGGTTCAGTGTTATAGATAGCTAGTGTGTGGTTCAGTGTAAGAAGATAGCTAGTGTGTGGTTCAGTGTTAAAGATAGCTAGTGTGTGGTTCAGTGTTAGAAGATAGCTAGTGTGTGGTTCAGTGTTATAGATAGCTAGTGTGTGGTTCAGTGTTATAGATAGCTAGTGTGTGGTTCAGTGTTAGAAGATAGCTAGTGTGTGGTTCAGTGTTATAGATAGCTAGTGTGTGGTTCAGTGTTAGAAGATAGCTAGTGTGTGGTTCAGTGTTATAGATAGCTAGTGTGTGGTTCAGTGTTATAGATAGCTAGTGTGTGGTTCAGTCTTAGAAGATAGCTAGTGTGTGGTTCAGTGTTAAAGATAGCTAGTGTGTGGTTCAGTGTTAAAGATAGCTAGTGTGTGGTTCAGTGTTAGAAGATAGCTAGTGTGTGGTTCAGTGTTAGAAGATAGCTAGTGTGTGGTTCAGTCTTAGAAGATAGCTAGTGTGTGGTTCAGTGTTAGAAGATAGCTAGTGTGTGGTTCAGTGTTAAATATAGCTAGTGTGTGGTTCAGTGTTAAAGATAGCTAGTGTGTGGTTCAGTGTTACTGACTGATCAATATGAGTCAGTTGGAACTGAAATGGTATTGGTGTGTGAGTGGTGTAGACTAAGCCTAGTGTGTAGTAGGCCATGATATGTCTAGATTCCCTGAAGTGTGTGTGTGTAGTTCTACCCAGGTTGTGAGCGTGGGTGTGAGTGTGTTTAGTTCCCCCCTGGTTGTGAGTGTGTGTGTGTGTGTGTGTGTGTGTGTAGTTCCCCCCTGGTTGTGTGTGTGTGTGTAGTTCCCCCCTGGGTGTGTGTGTAGTCCCCCCCCCTGGTTGTGAGTATGTATGTGTGTGTGTGTGTGTGTGTGGTTCCCCCCTGGTTGTGAGTATGTGTGTGTGTGTGTGTGTGTAGTTCCCCCCTGTTTGTGTGTGTGTGTGCGTACGTGCGTGCGTGTGTGGTCCCCCCCTGGTTGTGTGTGTGTGTGTGTGTGTGTGTGTGTGTAGTTCCCCCCTGGTTGTGTGTGTGTGTGTGTGTGTGTGTGTGTGTGTGTGTAGTTCCCCCCTGGGTGTGTGTGTAGTCCCCCCCCCTGGTTGTGAGTATGTATGTGTGTGTGTGTGGTTCCCCCCTGGTTGTGAGTATGTGTGTGTGTGTGTGTAGTTCCCCCCTGTTTGTGTGTGTGTGTGTGCGTACGTGCGTGCGTGTGTGGTCCCCCCCTGGTTGTGTGTGTGTGTGTGTGTGTAGTTCCCCCCTGGTTGTGAGCATGTGTGTGTCTGTGTAGTCCCCTCTGGTTGTGAGTATGTGTGTATGTGTGTGTGTGTGTGTGTGTGTAGTCCCCACTGGTGGTGTGTGTGTGTGTGTGTGTGTGTGTGTGTGGTTCTCCCTGGTTGTGAGTATGTATGTGTGTGTAGTTCCCCCTGGTTGTGAGTATGTATGTGTGTGTGTGTAGTCCCCCCTGGTTGTGTGTGTGTTTGTATGTGTGTGGTTCTCCCTGGTTGTGAGCATGTGTGTGTGTGTGTGTGTGTGTAGTTCTCCCTGGTTGTGAGTATGTATGTGTGTGTGTGTGTGTGTGTGTGTGTGTGTGTGTAGTTCTCCCTGGTTGTGAGTATGTGTGTGTGTAGTTCATGGGTGTGTGTGCTTCCTCTGCGTCTGTGGGATTTTGGCCCATAATTCCTGCAGCTCTCAGGTCACTGCTTCGTTCTCACGCACATATTTGTCATTCCTTCCCCGACCTGATTACCATACACCTTCCACTCTGGGTTTGGCTCCGCAGAATATTTCCATCATTCCCAAATGGAACTACCGCGACGTTCCAGAACCCCCCTCAGTTCAGATTCCTGCCTCGGAATCGCAGTCCTGGGGTACGCCCCCCCCACCCCCGCCCGAGTCAGCTGTTTGTGTCTGCAGACGCGATTGGGTCATTTGGCAGCGACATCTCTATGACCTCCCGCCAGGAGGTCTGTGTGTGTGTGAGTGTGTGCGTGTGTGTGAGGCAGGGGTGTAGGAGTGTGTGGGTGTGTGTGTGTGTGTGCGTGTGTGTGTGAGAGGCAGCGGTGTACGAGTGTGTGTGTGTGTGTGTGTGAGGCAGCGGTGTACAAGTGTGTGTGTGTGTGTGTGTGTGTGTGTGTGTGTGAGGCAGCGGTGTACGAGTGTGTGTGTGTGTGTGTGTGTGTGAGGCAGCGGTGTACAAGTGTGTGCGTGTGTGTGTGTGAGAGAGAGCAGGGCGGGGGTCTGTAGTGTGTGAGACACGCGCTGCTGGCGTCTCAACTCCACAGGTTGCTCCCATCACTCCACACGTCCCACCCACCCTCCATCCTGCTGCCCCAGAACTCCTCCTGCTCCTCCAGAGCTCCTCCAGCTGCCCAGAGCTCCTCTTGAGCTCCTACTGCTCCTCCAGAGCTCCTCCTGCTCCTCCCTAGCTCCTCCCTAGCTCCTCCTGCTCCTCCAGAGCTCCACCAGCTCCTCCATAGCTCCTCCTGCTCCTCCATAGCTCCTCCAGAGCTCCTCCAGCTCCTCCACGCCTCGGGGCTCCCAGCCCTGCCGACGGAGGGCTTCCTTCCCAGGACTGAGATGTGCCGGAGCCTCCCAGCGTAGCGGGACTGACCGGCCGGCCGGAGGGCTGGGTGACTGACAGAGACCACCTTCAGAGAGGTCATAGTGAAAATCCTTAGTGTCTATGACAGCAGAAGGTTGTCTGAGGGAATGGTGATGTAATAGTAATTAAATAGAGAATCGAGGCTTGCCGACACACACACACACACGCGCGCGCACGCATGCTTCTGTACAGTTTACCGACGTTAAAAAGACTGCCGCACACAGAGCTGAAATAAATAAATGAAATAATTTTATCATAATAACAACAATTATAGTAACAATCATAGTAAGATCGCTTATTTGGAGTTTTTTGTCATCTTTATATATATAGCTTTTAATAAATTGTTCCCTTTAATATTTATTTTTTTGTGTGTATCATGAGACTTTGGTGTTCCACTGAATGTCCTTATAGCAGCATTCTGTATCCATGGTTTCGCACGGGAGCGTTGTCCCCTGGGTCGTTTCTATAGCAACGCTACTATGAAGAGAAGGCGCTCCCCCCCCCCCCCTGCGCCCCGCTCGTCCGTCACCCTCTGGACCTATAAGCAGAGGGTGTTGTGTCCCGGGGGCGGGGCTTGGGGAGGAGGCGTGGCGTCATGTCGCCGGTCTCCAGTTCTCTTTGGTCGGTTCGTAGGTTCTTGGTGGGTTTGGTTTTTCGGTTTATACATTCCAGTTTGTAAAGCTTCTGTCAGTGAGTTGTCAGGGGCTTATATAGGGCATGCATAGTCCCACTCTAGAGTCTCTTCAACCAGCTTCACAAATGGTCTTTGGTGCCCTTAAACACACACACACGTATACAAACACACACATATACACAGTTACTCATCCGTCATTCATTCATTCATTCAGTCGTTCGTCCATCTGTCCCCAGTAAAGGGATGAGACAGAGAGAGGAGAGTTTAATCAGTCCACCGGCTTCCCCGACTCCCGCTGACTTCCTGCGTCATCCGTCCACTTCCTGTGTCATCCGTCCTCCGTCCCTCATCCGCCCGGCCCCCCCAGAGATCTCTCATGCTACTGTCCCACAGACCACTTCATACCCCACCCTCCCCTCCCTCCCTCCACTCTCATATTCCTTTCTGGTCCAGCTGTGTCCTGGTCAACGTCAGATAATATGGTCCAAAGTTTGTGTTTCAGGCTTGTGGGTTCGGGGGAAACGAGGCCTACGTAGGGCCGAAAGCCCGGACCTCAGTTTGGCTGCCCTTCAGGGGGCCTTGTCAGTGTTTCTGGGCCAGGCTGTTGAGGCCGTGTGGTGGAGGTGGACTGGGTCCATTAGCGGTTAGCGCGGCTGGGGAGGATGTGAAGGGATGGCAGGCCAGCTAACGGGGCCCCTGTGGGAAGTCGCTGGGCGTAGCGTTAGCCCGATTAGCATGTGTCAAAGTCCCAAAGGAAGGGACACCGTTGTCCCGGTAGAGGCAAGCGTTAGCCGTGGGGGCTCAGGTGGGATAAGTCTGGGGCCGTGGGGGGGGGGGGTGTGGGGGCGTAGAACTGGTCCGTTAGCTTAGCGGTAAGCACGTCGTCAGTCAGTGGCAGTGGTGGCGGCGCCGGCATCAGCGGCTAGCGGGGGCCGGTGGCGCGGACCCTCTTGGTCCTCTTGCTGACGGTGGTGAAGCGGAAGGGCGTGAGGTCGGGCTGCT